>NC_041382.1:227484925-227760412 GCF_002162155.2 Triticum dicoccoides
TGTGGGACCCACACGTCAGTGACAGGGGGTTAACAGGGGTTGATTTAGTTTAATTAAAAGGTTAGGGGGGGGGTCGGGCCCACTGGTCAGCGTCAGGGGGGGGGTTTATTTTAGTTTAATTAAGGATTAAGACACTAGTGCCCACATGTCAGTGTCAGCAGGGGGGTAATTAAATTAAAATAAACTAACTAATTAACAGGGGGGCTGGCCCCACCTGTCATTGACCCAGGGGGGGTCAAACCCCTGGTCAGCTGGGCCTAACCCGCCGGCGGCTCGTCGCCGGTGGCAACAGGCGCGGCGGAGGGCGCGGGCTCGCTCCTCCGGCGTCCAAATGGACGGAGGAGAGCGGCTACGGGGAGCTGGAGCTCACCCGCGCCCATTTCAGCAAGCAGCAGCAGCTAGGGCGGCCGGAGACGATGGCCTCGAGCTCGGCAGCGGTGGCCGGAGCTCGGGCGTGCTCGGTTTCGGCGTTACACGGCACGGCGGGCGCGGCCGATGGGCTCTACGGGATGCTGGGGTCACCAGGAACACCCGGAGGCAACGAACGCAGGCGGAGAAGCTCGGGAGCACGGAGCTCACCGGCCATGGCGGACGGCGGCTTCGGTGCTCGTGGGGCGGCGGCTATAGGGCGCAATCGAAGGGGGAAAGAGGGAGGGGAGGCGTAGGAGCTCACATCGGTGCCGTAGGGATGGTTAGCCGGCTCGGGGGCGCGCCGGAGTGGCCGAATCGACGGAGAAGATCCTCGGCGGCCGGCGAGGGGAAAACGTCGGGGGTGGCGTTCCGGGGCTCTTCTGGTCGCGTGACACGGCGAGGAGGTCGAGGGAGGACCGGCGGAGCTTCCTGGGGCGTCGGTGAGGCTAGGGGTGGCCGGTGGCCATGGGTACGGCGACGATGGCGGCGAGCTCCGCTCGGTGCTGTGCGCGAGAGGGAAACAGAGGAGGGAATGGGGTCCAGGGGGAGAGAGGGGAGGTGCAGGGGGCGAGGGCGTCTCCGTGGCGTGAGGGGGAGGCTCGGGAACGCCTCGGTGGAAGCAGGAGGTGGCCGAGGCGGCATCGGCGCTCGCCACCGAGCTGCTTCGGTGCGAGGGGAGGAAGAAGACAAGGGGGAGGAGGTGGGCTGGGCCGGCCAGGTGGGGGGGGGGAGCTGGGCCGGCTACAGGTAAGTGGCCCAGGTACTTCCTTCTCTCTCTCTCTTTTATTTCTATTTCAGTTCTGTTTTCTTTTTTTTTTAATTCTTTTGCCACTGTTTTGAATTAAAATAATAATTCAAACAATGCCAAAGCTCCTCTGAATATTTTATATTGCTAGATGGACTTTTCCAAAAGCTTATAAAATATTTCAGGGGGTATTTGAAATTATATTCTAATTATATGAATATAATTCAAATTCAAATAGCTAATGAATTAAATCCAAAGTCCCAAAAATAAATCCTTAAAAATGTTCAATATTTTGGTTGGGACCAGAACCCTTACCAAAAATTATCAAACATTTAAGAAGAGCCTTTTGGAGAAATGAATGAGATTTCTAGGGTTTTTGCCCCTCTTTTATTTAGGGTTTTGAGGCTTCCAATATTCCTCAATTCAAGTTTCAAAAATATAGACATGATGCACACATGAAGCTAGCCTAGAGCAATGCCAGAAACTAGGGATGTGACACTAGAATTGTTGTTTTTTGCCTGTTTTAGGGTTTCGGAGAAAAGGAATATCAAACAGAGTCCAAACGGAATGAAACCTTCGGGAACGTGATTTTCTCAACGAACAAGACTCGGGAGACTTGGACCCTACGTCAAGAAAGAAAAGACGAGGCCACGAGGTAGGGGGCGCGCCCACCCCCACCAGGCGCGCCCTCCACCCTCGTGGTCCCCTGTTGCTCCATCGACGTACTCCTTCCTCCTATATATACCTACGTACCCCCAAACGATCAGATACGGAGCCAGAAACCTAATTCCACCGCTGCAACTTTTTGTATCTGTGAGATCCCATCGTGGGGCCTGTTCCGGAGCTCCGCCGGAGGGGGCATCGATCATGGAGGGATTCCACATCAACACCATAGCCCCTCCAATGAAGTGTGAGTAGTTTACCTCAGACCTACGGGTCCGTAGTTAGTAGCTATATGGCTTCTTCTCTCTTTTTGGATCTCAATACAATGTTCTCCCCCTCTCTTGTGGAGAACTATTCAATGTAATCTTCTTTTCGCGGTGTGTTTGTTGAGATCGATGAATTGTGGGTTTATGATCAAGTCTATCTATGAATAATATTTGAATCTTCTCTAAATTCTTTTATGTATGATTGGTTATCTTTGCAAGTCTCTTCGAATTATTAGTTTGGTTTGTCCTACTAGATTGATCTTTCTTGCAATGGGAGAAGTGCTTAGCTTTGGGTTCAATCTTGCGGTGTCCTTTCCCAGTGATAGTAGGGGCAGCAAGGCACGTATTGTATTGTTGACATCGAGGATAACAAGATGGGGTTTTCTTCATATTTCATGAGTCTATCCCTCTACATCATGTCATCTTGCTTAAGGCGTTACTCTGTTTTTAACTTAATACTCTAGATGCATGCTGGATAGCGGTCGATGAGTGGAGTAATAGTATTAGATGTAGGTAGGAGTCGGTCTACTTGTCTCGGACATGATGCCTATATACATGATCATACCTAGATATTCTCATAACTATGCTCAATTCTGTCAATTGCTCAACAGTAATTTATTCACCCACCGTAGAATACTTATGCTCTCGAGGGAAGCCACTAGTGAAACCTATGGCCCCCGGGTCTATCTTCATCATATTAATCTCCTACTACTTAGTTATTTCCTTTGCTATTTACTTTGCCTTTATTTTACTTTGCATCTTTATCATAAAAATACCAAAAATATTATCTTATCATATCTATCAAATCTCACTCTCGTAAGTGGCCTTATAGGGATTGACAACCCCTATTTGCGTTGGTTGCGAGGATTTATTTGTTTTGTGCAGGTACGAGGGACTCGCGCGTAGCCTCCTACTGCATTGATACCTTGGTTCTCAAAAACTGAGGGAAATACTTACGCTACTTTGCTGCAACATCCCTTCCTCTTCGGGGAAAACCAACACAGTGCTCAAGAGGTAGCAAGAAGGATTTCTGGCGCCGTCGCCGGGGAGGTCTACGCAAAAGTCAACATACCAAGTCTTGGGGAACATAGTAATTTCAAAAAATTCCTACGCACACGCAAGATCATGGTGATGCATAGCAACGAGAGGGGAGAGTGTTGTCCACGTAACCTCGTAGACCGAAAGCGGAAGCGTTAGCACAACGCAGTAAATGTATTCGTACGTCTTCACGATCTGACTGATCAAGTACCGAACATACGACACCTCCGACTTCAGCACACGTTCAGCCCGACGACGTCCCTCGAACTCCGATCCAGCCGAGTGTTGAGGGAGAGTTTCGTCAGGACGACGGCGTGGTGACGATGTTGATGTTCTACCGATGCAGGGCTTCGCCTAAGCACCGCTACAATATTATCAAGGTGGACTATGGTGGAGGGGGGCACCGCACACGGCTAAGAGATCAATGTTCAATTGTTGGGTCTCTAGGGTGCCCCCCTGCCCCCGTATATAAAGGAGCAAGGGGGGGGGGTGTGGCCGACCAAGGGAGAGGGCGCGCCAGGAAGAGTCCTACTCCCACTCCTTGTCCTATTCGGACTAGGGGGGAGGGGCACGCGGCCATCCCTTGCCTCCTCTCCTCTCTTCCACCTAGGCCCACCAAGGCCCATTTGATTCCGGGGGTTCCGGTAACCTCCCAGTACTCTGGTAAAATCCCGATTTTACCCGGAACACTTCCGATATCCAAACATAGGCTTCCAATATATCAATCTTCATGTCTCGACCATTTCGAGACTCCTCATCATGTCCGTGATTACATCCGGGACTCCGAAAAACCTTCGGTACATCAAAACATATAAACTCATAATATAACTGTCATCGTAACGTTAAGCGTGCGGACCCTACGGGTTCGAGAACTATGTAGACATGACCGAGACACGTCTCCGGTCAATAACCAATAGCGGAACCTGGATGCTCATATTGGCTCCTACATATTCTACGAAGATCTTTATCGGTCAGACCGCATAACAACATACGTTGTTCCCTTTTTTCATCGCTATGTTACTTGCCCGAGATTCGATCGTCGGTATCTCAATACCTAGTTCAATCTCGTTACCAGCAAGTCTCTTTACTTGTTCCGTAATACATCATCCTACAACTAACTCATTAGTTGCAATGTTTGCAAGGCTTAAGTGATGTGCATTACCGAGAGGGCCCAGAGATACCTCTCCGACAATCGGAGTGACAAATCCTAATCTCAAAATACGCCAACCCAACAAGTACCTTCGGAGACACCTGTAGAGCACCTTTATAATCACCCAGTTACGTTGTGATGTTTGGTAGCACACAAAGTGTTCCTCCGGTAAACAGGAGTTGCACAATCTCATACTCATAGGAACATGTATAAGTCATGAAGAAAGCAATAGCAACATACTAAACGATCATGTGCTAAGCTAACGGAATGGGTCATGTCAATCACATCATTCTCCTAATGATGTGATCCTATTAATCAAATGACAACCCATGTCAATGGCTAGGAAACTTAACCATCTTTGATCAATGAGCTAGTCAAGTAGAGGCATACTAGTGACACTCTATTTGTCCATGTATTCACACATGTATTATGTTTCAGGTTAATACAATTCTAGCATGAATAATAAACATTTATCATGATATAAGGAAATATAATAACTTTATTATTGCCTCTAGGGCATATTTCCTTCAGTCTCCCACTTGCACTAGAGTCAATAATCTAGATTACACGGTAATGATTCTAACACCCATGGAGCCTTGGTGTTGATCATGTTTTGCTCGTGGAAGTGGCTTAGTCAACGGGTCTGCAACATTCAGATCCGTATGTATCTTGCAAATTTCTATGTCTCCTACCTGGACTAGATCCCGAATGGAATTGAAGCGTCTCTTGATGTACTTGGTTCTCTTGTGAAATCTGGATTCCTTCGCTAAGGCAATTGCTCCAGTATTGTCATAAAAGATTTTCATTTGACCCGATGCACTAGGTATGACACCTAGATTGGATATGAACTCCTTCATCCAGACTCCTCCATTTGCTGCTTCCGAAGCAGCTATGTACTCCGCTTCACATGTAGATCCCGCCATGATGTTTTGTTTAGAACTGCACCAACTAACAGCTCCACCGTTCAATGTAAACACGTATCCGGTTTGCGATTTGGAATCGTCTGGATCAGTGTCAAAGCTTGCATCAACGTAAACATTTACGATGAGTTCTTTGTCACCTCCATAAACGAGAAACATATCCTTAGTCCTTTTCAGGTACTTCAGGATGTTCTTGACTGTTGTCCAGTGATCCACTCCTGGATTACTTTGGTACCTCCCTGCTAGACTTATAGCAAGGCACATATCAGGTCTGGTACACGGCATTGCATACATGATAGAGCCTATGGCTGAAGCATAGGGAACATCTTTCATTTTCTCTCTATCTTCTGCAGTGGTCGGCCATTGAGTCTTACTCAACTTCACACCTTATAACACAAGCAAGAACCCTTTGTTTGCTTGATCCATTTTGAACTTCTTCGAAACTTTTTCAAGGTATGTGCTTTGTGAAAGTCCAATTAAGCGTGTTGATCTATCTCTATAGATCTTAATGCCCAATATATAAGCAGCTTCACCAAGGTCTTTCATTGAAAAACTCTTAATCAAGTATCCCTTTATGTTATCCAGAAATTCTATATCATTTCCAATCAGCAATATGTCATCCACATATAATATCAGAAATGCTACAGAGCTCCCACTCACTTTCTTGTAAATAGAGGCTTCTCCAAAAGTCTGTATAAAACCAAATGCTTTGATCACACTATCAAAGCATTTATTCCAACTCCGAGAGGCTTGCACCAGTCCATAAATGCATCGCTGGAGCTTGCACACTTTGTTAGCTCCCTTTGGATAGACAAAACCTTCCGGTTGCATCATATACAACTCTTCTTCCAGAAATCCATTCAAGAATGCAGTTTTGACATCCATCTGCCATAATTCATAATCATAAAACGCAGCAATTGCTAACATGATTCGGACAGACTTAAGCATCGCTACGGGTGAGAAGGTCTCATCGTAGTTAATACCTTGAACTTGTCGAAAACCTTTCGCAACAAGTCGAGCTTTGTAGACAGTAACATTACCGTCAGCGTCAGTCTTCTTCTTGGAGATCCATTTATTCTCAATTGCTTGCCGATCAATGGGCAAGTCAACCAAAGTCCACACTTTGTTCTCATACATGGATCCCATCTCAGATTTCATGGCTTCAAGCCATTTTGCGGAATATGGGCTCACCATCGCTTCTTCATAGTTCGTAGGTTCTTCATGATCTAATAGCATGACTTCCAGAACAGGATTACCGTACCACTCTGGTGCGGACCTTACTCTGGTTGATCTACGAAGATCAGTAGCAACTTGATATGACGTTTCATGATCATCATCGTTATTAACTTCCTCACTATTTGGTGTAGGTGTCACAGAAACCGATTTTTGTGATGTACTACTTTCCAATAAGGGAGCAGGTACAATTACCTCATCAAGTTCTACTTTCCTCCCACTCACTTCTTTCGAGAGAAACTTCTTCTCTAGAAAGGATCCATTCTTGGCAACGAATGTCTTGCCTTCGGATCTGTGATAGAAGGTGTACCCAACAGTCTCCTTTGGGTATCCTCACTAGTAGAAAAAGGGTCAAACGTGAAGCACATTAGTGCCGGTTTGTATTTGAGCCGGCACTAATGTATACATTAGTGCCGGTTCCAACGGCTAGCTGGGCCGCTTTCATTAGTACTGGTTCGTGGCAAACCTTTAGCACCGGTTCGTGCCACGAACCGGTACTAATGAGAGTGGTGGCAGGATGTTGTCAGACTGGGGGCCCTCCAGCCCCTTTAGTACCGGTTCTTGGCACGAACCAGTACTAAAGGTCGTCCTACATAAACCCTTCGTCCACCCGAGCTCGCTCTGTTCTTCCCCTTTCCCCTCTCCTCTCTCTGTTCTTCCCCTCTTCCTCTCGAGCTCATCACACATTTTGCCCAAAATTTGTCAAGATTTGAAGGCCCCCATCCATTCAAATGATCACAAAGGTTAGCAACTTTGTCCTTTCATCTCTCATTGCTAGATTAGCTCTTGCAATGCTTTATATAGTGATTAATTTGTGAGTTTAGTAATTTGGGAGGATATATATATATATATATATATATATATGTGCTAGTATTTGATTTATATGCAATTTTTTCTAGGAGGTATGTGAACCGAAAATTCCAACCGACCCTATTGTCGAGAGGTTAAATTTAGTTGAAAGAGAAAATGAGTACTTGAAAGAAAAATTGAAAATAATTGAGGGGGAGAAGATGGAATTGGAGTTGCATGTTGCCGATGTCGCCGATGATCTCAAGGTCAAGATGGAGAAAATGCGCTTGAAGATTAGAAAGATTAGAAAATATGCCATCGTTAGTGAGGCTTGGTATCATTATGCTGTTGGATCCATTGTTACCTTAGTTGCGATCTTGATCGTATTTGTTGTTGCATTTAAATGCTTTAGCTAGAGAGTTATTTGTTTGTTGCATTTAAGTGTTGTATGAACTTTATGTATGAACTTGTATTAATTTGGTCTATTCGGTGTTGTGTAATGAAGATGAGCCGACAATGGATGTACGATGACCGATGCTCTCCCCAGTTCGTTGAGGGCGTGCATACTTTTCTGCTTGCGGCTAAGGCAAACAAGCGGGCGGATGGTTTTATGCCTTGTCCATGTGCTCACTGTAAGAATGGTCACAATTACTCTACGTCAAGAACCATTCACGTCCACCAGTTTAAGTCCGGTTTCATGCCCCACTATAATGTTTGGACCAAGCATGGAGAAAGAGGGGTTATGATGGAAGACAATGAAGAAGAAGAGGACGACTACAGCTATCCTGGCCATGGGTTCCCTGAATACGATGATACAACAATGGGGGAAGAAGCTGAGCCAGTAATGCGGGAAGAAGCTGAGCCGGCAATGCGGGAAGAAGCTGAAGAAGAGGCATCAGATGAGCCCGTTGATGATGGTCGGGCCATTGCCGATGCAAAGAGAAACTGCACAAGTGATTTGGAGAAGAAGAAGTTGCAGCGAATGTTAGAGGATCACAAAAAAATGTTGTACCCGAATTGCGTAGGTGACAAGAAAAAGCTGGGCACCACACTGGAATTGCTGCGATGGAAGGCAGAGAATGGTGTATCTGACAAGGGATTTGGAAAGTTGCTGGTAATGATAAAGGATATGCTTCCAAAGGACAACGAATTGCCCGAGAGTACATACGAAGCAAAGAAGGCTGTCTAGGGTTAGAGGTGCAGAAGATACATGCATGCCCTAATGATTGCATCCTCTACCGCGGTGAGTACGAGGATTTGAACGCTTGCCCGGTATGTGGTGCATTGCGCTATAAGATCAGCCGCGATGGCCCTGGTGATGTCGAGGGCGAGCGCCCCAGGAAGAAGATTCCTGCCAAGGTGATGTGGTATGCTCCTATAATACCACGGTTGAAACGTTTGTTCCAAAACAAAGAGCATGCCAAGGCGATGCGATGGCACAGAGAAGACCGTAAGAAAGACGGAAAGTTGAGAGTACCTGCTGACGGGTCGCAGTGGAGAAAAATCGAAAGAAAGTACGGGAAGGAGTTTGCAGATGACGCAAGGAGCGTATGCTTTGGTCTAAGCGCAGATGGCTTAATCCTTTTGGGGAGTAGAGCAGCAACCATAGCACCTGGCCTGTGACTCTATGTTTGTATAACCTTCCTCCTTGGTTGTGCATGAAGCAGAAGTTCATTATGATGCCAGTGCTCATCCAAGGCCCTAAGCAACCCGGCAACGACATTGATGTGTACCTAAGGCCATTAGTTGAAGAACTCTTACAACTGTGGAATGGAACAGGTGTACGTGCGTGGGATGAGCACATGGGGGAAGAATTTGACCTAAAGGCGTTGTTGTTCGTGACCATCAATGATTGGCCTGCTCTCAGTAACCTTTCAGGACAGACAAACAAGGGATACCGTGCATGCACGCACTGTTTGGACGATACCGACAATATATATTTGGCTAATTGTAAGAAGAATGTGTACCTGGGACATCGTCGATTTCTTCCGAGCAGGCATCCCGTAAGAAAGAAAGGCAAGCATTTCAAAGGTGAGGCGGATCACCGGACAAAGCCTCGCCACCGTACTGGTGCTAATGTCCATAATATGGTCAAGGATTTGAAGGTGGTCTTTGGAAAGGGTCCTAGTGGACAACCTGTTCCCAATGATGCTGACGGACGCGCACCCATGTGGAAGAAGAAATCTATATTTTGGGACCTGCCCTATTGGAAAGACCTAGAGGTCCGCTCCGCAATCGACGTGATGCACGTGATGAAGAATCTTTGTGTGACCCTGCTTGGCTTCTTGGGCGTGTATGGGAAGACAAAAGATACACCTGAGGCACGAGAGGACCAGCAACGTATGCACGGAAAAGACGGCATACATCAGGGTCATGCAAGCTATGCTCTTACCAAAGAAGAGAAGGAAATCTTCTTTGAATGCCTGCTCAGTATTAAGGTACCGTCTGGCTTCTCGTCGAGTATAAAGGGAATAATAAACATGGCAGAGAAAAAGTTCCAGAACCTAAAGTCTCATGACTGCCACGTGATTATGACACAATTGCTTCCGGTTGCATTGAGGGAGCTTCTACCGGAAAACGTTCGATTAGCCATTGTGAAGCTATGTGCATTTCTCAATGCAATCTCTCAGAAGGTAATCAATCCAGAAATCATACCAAGGTTAGAGAATGATTTGATGCAATGTCTTATCAGTTTTGAGTTGGTGTTCGCACCATCCTTCTTCAACATCATGACGCACGTCCTAGTTCACCTATGCGAAGAGATTAACGTTTTGGGTCCTGTATTTCTACACAATATGTTCCCCTTTGAGAGGTTCATGGGAGTCTTAAAGAAATATGTTCATAACCGTGCTAGGCCAGAAGGAAGCATCTCCAAGGGCCGTCAAAATGAGGAGGTCATTGAGTTTTGTATTGAGTTTATTCCTGACCATAAGCCGATTGGTGTTCCTGAATCGCGGCATAAGGGCAGATTGGATGGAAAAGGCACGCTAGGAGGGGAACAAATAATATGTATGGACGGACATTCTCTCACTGAAGCACACTACACAGTTCTACAGAATTCCACCTTGGTGGCTCCGTATATGGATGAACACAAGAATTTTCTACGCTCCAAACACCCGGAGCAGTCTGATGACTGGATTACACGTGAACAAACCAGGAGTTTCGCCAGCTGGTTGCAGACACGTAACATGCATGACACCTCTATTGAAGATGACCTGTACTTGCTGTCCCAGTTACCATCTTCGAATATAATGACTTTCAAAGGGTACGAGATAAATGGTAATACATTTTACACGATCGCCCAAGATAAGAAGAGCACCAACCAAAACAGTGGTGTCTGCTTTGATGCAGAAACCAAGATGGGAAAGGAAACATATTATGGTTATATACAGGACATATGGGAACTTGATTGTCGACGTGGTTTCAAGGTCCCTTTGTTTCGGTGCAAATGGGTCAATATGACACGAGGCGGGGTAATGGAAGACCCACAGTACGGAATGACAACAGTGGATCTCAACAATCTTGCGTATGCAGACGAACCATTCGTCCTAGCCAATGATGTGGCGCAGGTTTTATATGTGAAGGACATGTCTACCAAGCCAAGAAAAAGAAAAGATAAGGAAGCAAATGCATCGTACGATGAGCCAAAGCGGCACATAGTTCTTTCTGGGAGGAGAAACATCGTGGGAGTGGATGACAAGACAGACAAGCCAGAAGATTATGAAAAGTTTGATGAAATTGCTCCATTCACAGTGAATATTGACCTGAGCATCCCGTTAAATGATGAAGATTTTCCATGGTTACGGCGCAAAGGGACACACGCGAAGAAAAAGTTTCACACCCAAAGATCTGGGATGTGATCGGCTTCACTATCATCACTTTCTTCTGTGTTCACACCCAGAAGGGAATCTCTGTAATAGTTAGGGTAGTTAATTATGTGTTTTGGCATTTGAAACGCGAAGAAATTTTATGTGCAAACAAATTCTTTCATGCCTTTACTGATTTTTAAAGTTAAGTTATTCACAACCTAGTGATTCACACTAATTTCAAATAATTCAAAATTTAAACTATTCAAATTTGAAAACTACGGGCACTAACAGAAAGTTTGTAATTTTTTGTACCTAAAGCAAAAATATTCACAAAGAAACTCTAAATACACAAAAAAACAACTCAAAAATAAATAAAGCAAAAAAAATAAAAATAAAAAGCCCGCCTACTAGGCCAGAGCGGCCTGCATACGACTAGAAACCCAACCTGTTGTTGGGCCAGGATGCAGGCCCGCAAAGGCCCAATAGGCCAACAGGGTAGCACAGAACATGTAGGCCCAGTAGGCCTGCTTTGGAGAGGAGCTCGAGAGAGCTACCGCACGGGGGTTTATAAACCAGTGCGGGCGCCCCTCGGCTAGCAAGGTGGGACTAAACTTGCGCACCACACCTGCGCCAGCGCACCCCCTTTAGTACCGGTTCGTGGCACCAACCGGTACTAAAGGGGGGCCTTTAGTACCGGTTGGAGCCACCAACCGGTACTAAAGGGGGTGCGGTTCCCGCCGCTTGGCCTGGCCAAAACAGGCCTTTAGTACCGGTTGGTGGCTCCAACCGGTACTAAAGGTGCCTTCTATATATACAACACTTACGAAAATTTCATTCTCCCTCTGTTTCTTCCTCTGTTTCCCCATTGAAGCACCGCCCGCGCGCCCCGATCGATCGACGCCGTCGCCGTCGCCGCCCCCGTCCCCGTCGCCGCCCCCATCCCCGTCGCTGCCCTCATCTCCGTCGCCACCCCGGGCCTGTCCCCGTCGTGCCGTCCCCGCGTCGCCGCCCCCGCGTCATGCCCCGGCCCGTCGCCGCCCCCGGCCGTCGCCTCGCCGTCGTCGTTGCCCTGCTGTGAGCTCTCCCCTGGCCCTCTAACCCCTCTCCTCGCCCCCAGCGGCCACCATGGGCGCCGCCCCTCCCCGAGCCCATACACACACACACACACAAGCATGATGAACACACACACGCACGTACATATGTATGAATTAATGCATGTATATATTAGTATATACGTATTTTGTATGTTTAATTAGTTTAGATTTTTTAGATTATTATTTTTTCACTAGTATATATGTATGAATGCATGTTAGATGGATATAATTAGTGTTTAATTATTATGGAATTTTTTTATATAATGTTGTTTTTATGTTTTTTAATGGATGTATAAAAGTTGTGTTTTCTGTTTTTAGTGTTAGATGCTTAATTAGTATGAAATAGCATATAGAATTTTGACATATGCAATGATAGCATAATTAGTGTTATATAAAAATGTTAGAAATTTTAGTTATCAAAATCCAATCATTAAAAAAATTTACTTTTTGCGGGCATATAGCTAGTACTTGTTCTCGACGATGCCCGGCCCGCATCCTCGCCGTCGACCCGTCCGTGACGACGTCCGACTGACCCATGTCCGGGACTGGGCTCCGCTGGGTTGGCACTGGGAGGTGCTGCCTGGAGGGGGGCGCCGCTTGATGAGGAACCCGGCCCCGGGTCCCGTCGTCGACCCTGATCTCATTTGGTGGCGTTCGCGTGGGCCAGTTTTGGTGCGGAGGGAGCCGGCCCCGCCGGAGGTGGTACGTCGCCGTGTCAGGGAGGAGGACGAGCACGTCCATCGCTACATGGTCCAGCATTGGATACCACCACCCCATCCATGCCGAGAAGCAGCGTGGGTTCCGCCCCGTTTGACGCAATGCTGGATAGATACCCCGTGGATGACATCGCGGAGAACACTAACTGCGAGCTACACTTCAAAATTAAGAACATATCCTTGAAGGTGGCGGACGGCGTTGCTTATACAAATTCCCCCGATGCAACCTTCCATTGCAACCCGAGTCCAGCAGGCTATCCTCGTGTCGTGGTTGATGAGGTGGTGGACCAATATTCGGGGCTAGAGCTTGACATTCCTGGAGGTGACGAGGAGCACACACTCGGAGATGCCAAACATCGTATCATCCTATGGAGAAAGGATTGCATCATCTTTTGAAGGCCACCGTCACCGCGTCACCCGACTCCTCGTCGAAGTCCGCCACCTAGTCAGCAGGCTCCCGCTCCTCCAAGTCCACCAACGCGTGAGGCCACTCCTCCTCCTCCAAGTCCGGCAAAGTGTCAGCCCACTCCTCCTCCAAGTCCGACACAGCGTCAGACGTCCACTCCTCCTCCAAGTCCGGCACAACCTCAGGTCACTACAAGTCCGGCACAGCTTCAGGCCACTCCTCCTCGTCCAACTCAGCCCCGTCAGCCATCTCCGCCGCCTCAGCAATCGCAGAAGAGACACCCCGCAGCTATGGTGCGTAGCGGTATGAGTCGAGGTCATAGTACAGGAAGTACAGGCGGAGGCAAGCGATATAAATATGGTCCAAACCTCACTACTCCTCTTCCTGAGAGGGCTTATGACAGGACCGAGGAGCAAACCAATGCCATAGTGCGGGCAGAAGTCGACACCCATTTTGGACTGAAACCGCCACCGCCGCCAAGGGAGAAAGTGCTTGTGGAAGTAGTTGACCACTTCATTCGTATGGCTCAACAACCAGCTCCTAAGCCTGTTGACACAGACTATGAGCGCCACATCAGGAAGTTACATCGGCAATGTCTACAGAAGGAGGCGAGCTCGAGCTCGAGCAAACAACAAGCACCTGTCAAAAAATGCGGGAAAACCGTTGCCCAGCTGGGAGAACAGGCGGCGCAATCGATCCCCCCGCTTGTTGTGCCGCCAACAACACGTGACAGTACGCGCGCCCAATATTATTGTGGCCAAACAGTTTACGTTTCCGAGGTGGGCGATGTGGTAATAACCCAGGAGCATATAATGCAGGCTGAAACTCTCAAAATCACTGTTGGACAACTCCTTGAGATCGAGGACATGTCTGTGCTTACAGAGGAGGAAAAAACGGAAATATGCCCGGGGCCAACCTTTGGTCAAGCCAGAAGAGGTCAAGAAGCTCCCAACGAGAATGTATGAATTGCATCAATGGTACATGGACATTACCAAGAGATCCGATCGAGAGTCCCTCATGGTGCAAGTCAAGAAGGATCATTACTACCATGAGAAACCTGTGACCGTTGAGTATTCTGAACTGTTTCAGTTATACAATCAAGATGCACTCGACAAATCTATCGTCAGTTGCTATTGTCTGTAAGTGATTTCTTTCTGTAATTTAATCTCAAGCTAGCTGTAGTGATCCTTTTGATCAATCATTACCTATAATTATCCTCACTATATTCTTTTCTGTGGTATTATGCAGGATGAAGATGTATGAAATGAGAAAAGGTGGACGCTATGGCATTGGGTTCATTGACCCAAACACCGTTAATGAATACACATGGAAAATAAACAAGCATCATGAAAAGCAGGTAGAGGACAGCATGCTAGAGTTCTTGAAGCACCTCAAATACAATGAAGATATACTACTTCCTTGCAACTTCCAGTGAGTCACACTTTCTTGTACTACAAATTCTCTGTTTTTGCCTACTAGCTAGCTACATGTTTTTGCTTACATATGCCCGCTTAATTAAGACATGCAAACCTGTGTGCATGAAGATTTCACTGGATCTTGTGTATCATTAAAGTTGACGCCGGAACAGTTCAAATACTGGACTCACTACTCAAAGCAAATAGTGACTATAACATCTTGTTTGGGATAGTCAACAGGTAATTTCAATCATTATTAACTATATATCTCGGCCTATTTAGTTCGTCATTTCATGATATGAACTATTTAATAACCCCTTTATTCATTTTCTTTGTCGGCGGGCAGGGCTTGGGCAAGGTTCATCAGCGTCACGGAAGGCGAATGGAAACGACAGCTGAAATGGTTTCGACCCAAGGTAAGTAATTAAGTAGTACTAGCTAGCTAGCTAGCTGCCATCTCTTTAATTATCATGCTTCATTAATTATTATCTAATCAAATTAAATTCCATTCTCGTAATAAAGGCCCTGAAGCAGGCGCAGGGGACTGATCTGTGTGCATTCTATGTTTGCGAGAACATTCGCATGATGGCGTCCGAAAGGAGCAGATCTCAAAGACAGGAATGGGTACGCTTGTCAGAACACTATTCACAATTTTTACACCATTATTGATATCTTGTCACACAACTAATACACATGCATATTGATCTCCTTCTTAACAGTTCAAAGAGGTGCGGGACAAGCTCCTAGAAACGGAGCGCGTAGAAGCACTTCAAGAGGAAATAGCGGGATTTTTGCTCGACCAGGTCATAAATCCGAAGGGAGAATACTACTACCCGCTACCGCCGCCATCGACCAGGTCATGAACCACTTCCAATTGTCATCGTTCTCCGAAGGCACCAATTAGGCTAATGCCACTGGCTCCAAAGGCAACATGCATATGTAGGAGAAATTGTATATAGCTATACATGTGTGTATGTGTGAATTAATATGGTGGTTTGTGAGACATTGATTATATATATATATGATTGGTTCTACTAGAAATTCTATATATATATATATATATATATATATATATATGCATAACGTGTACAATGTGTAGTATCGTAAAATACCAGCAAACAAAAAAGAATTAAAATGGAAAACACAAAATTAAATGAAAAAGAAATCATAAAACCAAAAACCCCCCAAACATTTTAGTACCGGTTGGTGTTACCAACCGGTACTAAAGGGCTCCCGGCCCCTGGAGCTGGCTCGTGCCACGTGGTTGCCCTTTAGCACCGGTTCATGCTGAACCGGTACAAAAGTGGGGGGGGCCTTTAGTGACCACACTTTAGTGCCGGTTATGGAACCGACACTAAAGGGCCTTACGAACCGGTGCTATTGCCCGGTTCTGCACTAATGCCTATGAAGACACATTTCTCTGATTTGGGTTCGAGCTTATCAGGTTGAAGCTTTTTCACATAAGCATCGCAGCCCCAAACTTTCAGAAACAACAACTTTGGTTTCTTGCCAAAACATAGTTCATAAGGCGTCGTCTCGACGGATTTTGATGGTGCCCTATTTAACGTGAATGTGGGCGTCTCTAAACCATAACCCCAAAACGATAGCGGTAAATCTATAAGAGACATCATAGATCGCACCATATCTAGTAAAGTACGATTACGATGTTCGGATACACCATTATGCTGTGGTGTTCCGGTTGGCGTGAGTTGCGAAACTATTCAGCATTGTTTCAAATGTACACCAAACTCGTAACTCAAATATTCTCCTCCACGATCAGTATCGTAGAAACTTTATTTTCTTGTTACGATGATTTTCAACTTCACTCTAAAATTCTTTGAACTTTTCAAATGTTTCAGACTTATGCTTCATCAAGTAGATATACCCATATCTGCTTAAATCATCTGTGAAGGTGAGAAAATAAAAATATCCGCCATGAGCCTCAACATTCATCAGACCACATACATCTATATGTATGATTTCCAAAAAATCTGTTGCTCTCTCCATAGTACCAGAGAACGGCGTTTTAGTCATCTTGCCCATGAGGCACGGTTCGCAAGTACCAAGTGATTCATAATCAAGTGGTTCCAAAAGTCCATCAGTATGGAGTTTCTTCATGCGCTTTATACCGATATGACCCAAACGGCAGTGCCACAAATAAGTTGCATCATCATTATCAACTCTGCATCTTTTGGCTTCAACATTATGAATATGTGTATCACTACTATCGAGATTCATAAAAATAGACCACTCTTCAAGGGTGCATGACCATAAAAGATATTACTCATATAAATAGAACAACCATTATTCTCTGATTTAAATAAAGAGTCAATTACACCACAAGTGTCTAAACTTGGCAAGAAAGTTCAGTTTGGTGCTGAAACTTGCGGCATACAGATATATGGTGACAAAACTTGGCTTCGGCGTGCAAATACGGTCAAAATCTTGTTTGGATACGAACTGGGTGCTGACGAGGCCCGCCAGCGTGGCGCAGGACCCATTGTCAGTGGCTGGACCGTGCGGGCGCGGGCGTGTGGCCCTGGTTTTCGCAAACCCCCCTGGAATTTATTTATTTCTCACAAAAAAGCCCCTGCAGAGGTGGGAGACGTGTGGCACGTAAGTTGTGCGCATATGACCCCGCATATGGCTTGATTACTGTACCAAAACCCTGCCTCTTCGACTGCCTCGCCTCGAGTTCTCCTCTTGTGTCTCTGGTCGATCATTCCCAGCCGACGGCGGCGTAGACTGGGACATCGGCATTGATTGGCGGCGCCGACAATGTTGGAGCCCCGACGGCGAGATCCTCGGGAGCCAGCCCCTGTATATGGTGAGCATGCCCTCGATTACTCTCTCCGTGACATCTCTCTCCCGTGTTTATGTTAGGGTTTTTTCTTTCAGTTGCTCGAATTGGTGGAAATTTTTAGTTAGGTCTTGATTTCGTTGGTAGATGCTTGTTAAATGCTGACATGTAAGAAACCCCCTTGGCATTCATCAGTAGTGCCGGTTGTGTACATGGTGTGTACCGGGTTTAAAACGGCTCTATTTTGTGAACTAAAAAATTCAGATATCTCAAAAATTAACCAGCCGATGTACTAGATTATTACAACATATTTGCTCCTGTCAAAATATTGGTTGTGGGTAGACAAGTTTCTAATTTTCATTAACTGTAGCTAACTGAATTTTTCGACAGTAGCTAACTGAATTTTTCGACACTGCATGTGCGTACAATAGTTGATTTATGACAATACTTTGCTTGCTGCTATTGTGGGAGTAGGAAGTATTAATTGAAGAGCCAGTAGTTAGATTCATTTTTTCTGATTAGACATGACTGAATCCTAATGGAAATGTACATCAGTGTTAAATGCAGTTGTGCATTGTAAATTGAATTTATTTTGGCTGTGTACATTATAGATCTCTGCTATTTTTGGCAGTTTAGCACTGTAGATGCATGCTGTTTTTGGCGCTTTGAAGTGAAAATCTTACTGTTTTAAGTGTTAACTGAAGATTTTCTTTGATAATTGAAATTTTTGCATTCTCTGCATTGTAGGTGATTTTGATGGCAAGTTTACAATAGAGATTCATCACAAAGGATTCTTCTGTGGAACTGATAACAACAGCAGCTACATTGACTATGAAGTTGATTGGTTCGATCATTGTGACTGTGACACTTGGTCTATACTATGGATTGAAGACTTTGTGAAGCAGCTGGGCTATGACCGAGAGACAGGGAAGCATGATGTATACTGGTGTCTGCCTGGAAGGACAATTAATGAAGGAATGAGAGAGATGAAGTGTGATGCTGATAGCCTTGCAATGATAGCAGCTAGCACAGTACACAATAATCTGTTGCTGCTTGTAGACCATGGGGAGACACTGAACAACCTTGTTAGAGATGGTGTTACAGTTGATGTAATACCTGAGTTGACAAAGGTCATAACCCCAACAAAAGATGGCAAGGGAAAAGAACAAGCTAGCTCAACTGAAGTGAGAAGTGAGTCAACAAAAAGTAGAGCAAGGAGATTGTTTAGTGAAGCAACATCTTCAATATGTGTTGATGAGGGTCTGGAGGAGGAAGATGAAAATGGTGCAGCAGATTCAGACACAGATGAGGAATTCTATGAGAGTGACTATGATATTATGGATGGGGATAATGATCTGTTTGAGGAACATGTTGACAAAGAGGTGGATGATCACAGAGAAAAAGTTTATACATGTGACTATGAAACAGAGCTAGCAGAAGATGCTCTAGATGATCCTACAATAATGTTAACGAAAGAAGAGAGGGACAAGCTCAAGTACAACTTCAAGGGTTTCAACCCAGAAACTGATTTGAATGCCCCTGTATTCAGATTAGGTATGGTATTTGGTACGGTTGAGGAGCTGAGGGATGCTATTACCTCTTATAGCATCAGAAACAGAGTTGCAATAAAAAAGACCAGAAACACATCAACTATAGTATAAGCAATATGCATTGATGGTTGTCCATGGTACTTGAAAGCAGGGATGGACAACAGGAAAAATAGCTTTGTGATTAAGAAATACTGTGATGAGCATACATGTCCTAAGACATGGAAGCTGAAGGGTCTGACTGCTCCATTTTTAAACAAAAAATTCAGAGATGAGTTCAGGGGCAATGAGAAGATGCCATTGCAGAAATTTGAGGAGAAGGTTCAGCAGGAGTACAATCTAATTCCAACTAGGAGCATATTGGGAAGGGCTAGAAGGGCATCAGTAAAGCAGATCAGAGGTGAGGATGACGACCAGTATAAGATGTTATGGGATTATGGAGAGGAGTTGAGGCAAACAAACCCTGGCAGCAAGTTCTACCTTTGCACAAAGGAGATTTTTGATGAAAAGACCAAGGAGACAAAGGAACATTTCTCAACTTTGTACTGGTCACTGGATGCATGTAAGAGAGGCTGGTTGAGGGGATGTAGGCCAATAATATTTGTAGATGGATGTCACATTAACACCAGGTACAAAGGGAATTTACTGACATCTGTGGGTATTGACCCCAATGATTGCATTTTCCCCATAGCATTTGGTATTGTGGAAGTGGAGTCCACTAGCAGCTGGGAGTGGTTTTTGGCTAGCCTAAAGGATGATCTCAATATATGCAACACCTCTCGATACACAATCATGAGTGATAAGTAGAAGGTATGTTCATCTTATGTTTTTCACCTTATTGCTTGCTATAGTACAATGTGGTTTGGCTGTGATGGGTGCTTGCTTTGTTCATGTGTTCTAAAGGGTCTTATAGCAGCAGTTGCAAAGGTGTGGCCAGATGCTGAACACAGGTTCTGTGTCAGGCATATGTATCAGAATTTCCACAAGCTTCACAAGGGGGAACAACTAAAGAACAATATGTGGGCTATTGCAAGGGCTACAGACACTCCAACATACAACAAAGCAATGGATAAGATGAAGGCAGACAGTGTGCCTGCATACACATGGGTTGAGAAATGGCCACCAAGAACATGTATTAAAGCTTTCTTTAATCCTCTTCCAAAGTGTGACATCCTGCTGAATAACATGTCTGAAGTATTTAATAGGTACGCATGTATGGCACTTGAAATTAAGCATTTGTGAGTTGTGGTTTTCTGAGCTAACATGTCTTAACATTTGAAATGACAGCTGGATTTTGCCAGCCAGAGAACTTCCTATTTACTCCATGGTGGAAAACATGAACAGCAAGATCACAGCAAGGATATATAGCAAGCAGAAGGAAGTTGCAAAAGATAGGAAATGGAGTATGTGATTGTGCCCAAAAATTCAGAAAAAACTGGACAAGTACACTGATTGGGCTGCAAACTACATGGTCTTTGGAGCTGGTCAGAAGGTTTTCAAGGTTGTGTTAATGAACCACTCCTACATAGTGGACTTGGAAATGGAAACCTGTAACTGCAAGAGGTGGGACCTATCTGGAATTCCATGTCACCATGCTATTGCTTGTGCTAGAAATGAGAGAATGGGGAGACCAAGGAGGAACAGAAAGAAAGATCCAGAGGAGAAGTTGATGAAAGAAGGAGGGAATAAGTTGACAAAGCATGGTGTCACCATGCACTGCTCTCTTTGTGGAAGTGCCGATCACAACAAGAAACGCCACAAGAAATGGGAGGAGACAACAAGAGATGCTCCTCAACCTGGAAATGTTGAAGATGATGAAGAATAGTATGATGATCCTACCATCATTTCTGTAAGATGAAACATAATCACTCAATGTACTGCCATATTTTACATGTGGCAACATACACTAACACGTTCTTTATGCTTTGTTAGAACATAATGCCACACACAGTCCATGCACACATGGATCCAAGTCAAACCCCAGGGTCCATGGTTTTCCTCATGCAGCAAATGGTAACCTTGTCTTGATCTTTATTTAGGTTACTGAGTTCTTTTGTTTCTGAATTTTTGTCTAAATCTTGTGCATTTTTATCAACTTAGAAGAGGAGAGCATACCAACCAACCATGGATCATGGACCTCCTCCAGAATCAACATTTGTAGCACAAGCCAGAAATGATATACCCCCTCCCAGGGTTACAACCGCTATGTCAAGAGGTAGGGGTAAAAGAAGAGGAGTCACTGAAGACATTCCAGAAGATGTACCACAGTCAAGCAACCAAGCTGGAATTTCAAGAGGAAGAAAGAGAAGATCCACTAGAGCTGGTGGAGCAGCTGGCAGGGGAGGCAGAGGATCTGGAGAAGTAGCTGGCAGGGAAGGAAGAGGTGGAGCATCTGACAGGGGAGGCAGGGGAGCAGCTGGCATGAGAGGTAGAGGATCTATACAACAGACAAGCAACCAAGCAGTTGGAAGAGGAGCAGGGGAAGCATATACTGGACCAGGTGCTGGGTTATGGAACCTTATGTTTCGACCAAATTCAGGGAGTTCCTATGTGCAAGCAAAAGAGGAGCCAGTGACACAAAATGCACCAAACGAAGAGTGGAGTGATGATTTCCAAACCTTCTAGATCCCGATGCCAATTGAATTAGTTCATGAGTGAACTGAACTAGATGGAAGTGCAAGTTCATGTATGAACTTTTGTTCAATAGGCATGTCATAAGACTAATTTCCCTTTTGTTTATGCTGTAATGTGAGAATCTGGCTATGTGTTCTGCTATGCTTTTGAAGTAGACATGTATGCACTGATCTGACGTTGCTATGCTCACAAAGTACAATTCTCATGTTGTTCCTGTCATGCTTTTCTCTGAATTTATGCTAGCAAAAAAACTGCTCTTATTCCTGTCATGATTTTCTCTGAATTTATGCTAGCAAAAACTGCTCTTATTTTTGTCATGCTTTTCTCTGAATTTATGGTAGCAAAAACTGTTCTTATTCCTGTCATGCTTTTCTCTAAATTTATGATGCCAAAAACTGCTCTTATTTTTGTCATGCTTTTCCCTGAATTTATGCACACAGAAACTACATTTTCTGAATCAAGCCGTGCTCACGGCCTCTCTGTCCACCGCGTAGGCTGACACCATCACACGCAATGCCGCGCAGGCACAGTCATCCGGCTGAGCCACACGTGCAATGCCGTGTATGTGGTTTGCGTTTTCATCTGTATACATGTGTATTCTTAGCTTCTGAATGTGTGTGTTTCATTAATGTGTGCTCTCAGGTACTAGAGTGATCACTGTATGATCAAATGGTTGTTGTTATCTGTCATACAAATAAAGTATCAATTCTAAAGCACAATAAAATATTGACAAAAAACATCTTCACCAAAAGGCACATTTTCTGAAATTCACCAGAGATAATTCAGCAAAATACAAATTTTCAGCAACATACATCACCTTCTACATTGGGTAATGACAACATTACTTCTTGTCAACCATAGCAAACATGATTCCAACTAACCCAACATACATGAACACAACAAACATAATCATCCTATCTCTACATTGTAACTGATCTTTGTGCATCCTTCCATTAGGCCTCTTCTCAAGTCTGTGCTTCTCCTTCTCAGATCTGACCATCTTTCTGCATTAGCTTCTTCTCCAGCACCTCTTTGTTGTTAGCAAGTTCACCAATGACTATTCTTTCCCTCCCCTCCCATGGATTGTCAATCCAGTTGGCATAACCACACGTCTCCTGTTCAGGCACAATTGCAGAATATTACATACAGACTGACATTAGCAACTGATGACAAAACACCCATTCTAATTCTGGAAATAATTTACCTCATATTGGCATGACAAAAATCACCTTCCAGTGTCCCTCCATCCACCATCGTAGGTTCGCCAGAGCCTCCCATCTAGAAACAAGGGGACAGAAGGGTGCGAGATGTGAAGATTAATACTGCCAGAGATGTGTGTGTGTGTGTGTGAGAGAGAGAGAGAGAGAGAGAGAAGGAATGTGTTCGCTAACCCATCAGTCAGTCTCGAACCCCTTTTACCAGAGCCGCCGCCGCCGTCGTGCTCAACTGAGGGCAGCGCCGCCGTCCGCCGTCGTGCTCAACTGAGGGCAGCGACGCCGTCCGCCGTCGTGCTCAATTGAGGCGAGCGCCGCCGCCGTCCTGCTCAACTGAGAGCAGCGCAACCGTCGTGCTCAACTGAAGCGAGCGATGCTGCCCTATTTTGGAATTGGGGATCGCGGTTAGGGATTTGGAAGGATTGAAACGGGATCAAGGGGTTATGTGCGACGGCGGGGGCTTTTTTGTGAGAAATAAATAAATTCCAGGGGGTTTTGCGAAAACCAGGGCCACACGCCCGCGCCCGCACGGTCCAGCCACTGACAATGGGTCCCGCGGCATGCTGGCGGGCCTCATCAGCGCCCAGTTCGTATCCAAACGAGATTTTGACCATATTTGCATGCCGAAGCCAAGTTTTGTCATCATATATCTGTATTCCGCAAGTTTCAGCACCAAACTGAACTTTCTTGCCAAGTTTAGACACTTGTGGTGTAATTGACTCTTAAATGAATAACCATCTCGCACCAAACAAGATCCAGATATAATGTTCATGCTCAACGCTGGCACCAAATAACAATTATTTAGGTCTAATACTAATCCCGAAGGTAGATGTAGAGGTAGCGTGCCGACCGCGATCACATCGACTTTGGAACCTTTTCCCACGCACATCGTCACCTCGTCCTTTGTCTGTGTTCGCTTAATCCGTAGTCCCTGTTTCGAGTTGCAAATATTAGCAACAGAACCAGTATCAAATACCCAGGTGCTACTGCGAGCTCTAGTAAGGTACACATCAATAACATGTATATCACATATACCTTTGTTCACCTTGCCATCCTTCTTATCCGCCAAATACTTGGGGCAGTTCCGCTTCCAGTGACCAGTCTGCTTGGAGTAGAAGTACTCAGTTTCAGGCTTAGGTCCAGACTTGGGTTTCTTCTCCTGAGCAGCAACTTGCTTGCTGTTCTTCTTGAATTTCCCTTCTTCTTCCCTTTGCCTTTTTTCTTGAAACTAGTGGTCTTGTTGACCATCAACACTTGATGCTCCTTTTTGATTTCTACCTCCGTAGCCTTTAGCATTGCGAAGAGCTCGGGAATTGTCTTATTCATCCCTTGAATATTATAGTTCATCACGAAGCTCTTGTAGCTTGGTGGCAGTGATTGAAGAACTCTGTCAATGACACTATCAACCGGAACATTAACTCCCAGCTGAGTCAAGTGATTATGGTACCCAGACATTCTGAGTATATGTTCACTGACAGAACTATTCTCCTCCATCTTGCAACTGCAGAACTTATTGGAGACTTCATATCTCTCAATCCGGGAATTTGCTTGAAATATAAACTTCAACTCCTGGAACATCTCATATGCTCCATGACGTCCAAAACATCGTTGAAGTCCCGGTTCTAAGCCGTAAAGCAAGGCACACTGAACTATCGAGTAGTCATCAACACGCATCTGCCAGGCATTCACAATGTCTGCAGTTGCTAGCGCAGGAGGTACACCTAGCGGTGCTTCCAGGACGTAATTCTTCTGTGCAGCAATGAGGATAATCCTCAAGTTACTGACCTAGTCCGTGTAATTGCTACCATCATCTTTCAACTTTGTTTTCTCAAGGAACGCATTAAAATTCAACGGAACAACAACACGGGCCATCTATATACAATCAAACATAGATAAGCAAGATACTATCAGGTACTAAGTTCATGATAAATTTAAGTTCAATTAATCATATTACTTAAGAACTCCCACTTAGAAAGACATCCCTCTAATCCTCTAAGTGATCACGTGATCCAAATCAACTAAACCATAACCGATCATCACGTGAAATGGAGTAGCTTTCAATGGTGAACATCACTATGTTGATCATATCTACTATATGATTCACGCTCGACCTTTTCGTCTCAGTGTTCCGAGGCCATATCTGCATATGCTAGGCTCGTCAAGTTTAACCTGAGTATTCTGCGTGTGCAAAACTGGCTTGCACCCGTTGTAGATGGACGTAGAGCTTATCACACCCGATCATCACATGGTGTCTGGGCACGACGAACTTTGGCAATGGTGCATACTCAGGGAGAACACTTTTATCTTGAAATTTAGTGAGAGATCATCTTATAATGCTACCATCAATCAAAGCAAGATAAGATGCATAAAAGATAAACATCACATGCAATCAATATAAGTGATATGATATGGCCATCATCATCTTGTGCTTGTGATCTCCATCTCTGAAGCACCGTCATGATCACCATCATCACCGGCACGACACCTTGATCTCCATCGTAGCATCGTTGTCGTCTCGCCAATTTTATGCGTCCACGACTATTGCTACCGCTTAGTGATAAAGTAAAGCATTACAGGGCGGTTGCATTGCATACAATAAAGCGACAACCATATGGCTCCTGCCAGTTGCAGATAACTCGGTTACAGAACATCATCATCTCATACAATAAAATTTAGCATCATGTCTTGACCATACCACATCACAACATGCCCTACAAAAACAAGTTAGACATCCTCTACTTTGTTGTTGTTGCAAGTTTTACGTGGCTGCTACGGGCTTAGCAAGAACCGTTCTTACCTAGGCATCAAAACCACAACGATAGTTTGTCAAGTTGGTGTTGTTTTAACCTTCGCAAGGACCGGGCGTAGCCACACTCGGTTCAACTAAAGTTGGAGAAACTGACACCCGCCAGCCACCTATATGCAAAGCACGTCTGTAGAACCAGTCTCGCATAAGCGTACGCTTAATGTCGGTCCGGGCCGCTTCATCCAATAATACCACCGAACCAAAGTATGACATGCTAGTAAGCAGTATGACTTATATCGCCCACAAATCACTTGTGTTCTACTCGTGCATATAACATCAACGCATAAAACCAGGCTCGGATGCCACTGTTGGGGAACATAGTAATTTCAAAAAAATTCCTACGCACACGCAAGATCATGGTGATGCATAGCAACGTGAGGGGAGAGTGTTGTCCATGTACCCTCGTAGACCAAAAGTGGAAGCATTAGCACAACACGGTTGATGTAGTCGTACGTATTCACGATCTGACCGATCAAGTACCGAACGTACGACACCTCCGAATTCAACACACGTTCAGCCCGATGACGTCCCTCGAACTCCGATCCAGCCGAGTGTTGAGGAAGAGTTTCGTCAGCACGACGGCGTGGTGACGATGTTGATGTTCTACCGACGCAGGGCTTCGCCTAAGCACCGCTACAGTATTATCGAGGTGGACTATGGTGGAGGGGGGCACTGCACACGGCTAAGAGATCAATGATCAATTGTTGTGTCTCTAGGGTGCCCCTTCCCCCATATATAAAGGAGCAAGGGGGGTGTGGCCGGCCAAGCGAGACGGCACGCCAGGAGGAGTCCTACTCCCACTGGGAGTAGGACTCCCCCCTTTCCTAGTTGGATTAGGACTTGAGGGGGAAGGAGTGGAGGAGAAGGAAGGAAGGGGGGCGCCGCCCCCTCTCCTTGTCCTATTCGGACTAAGGGGGGAGGGGCGCGCGGCCAGCCCTTGCCTCCTCTCCTCTCTTCCACCTAGGCCCACTAAGGCCCATTTGATTCCGGGGGGTTCCGGTAACCACCCGGTACTCTTGTAAAATCCCGATTTTACCCGGAACACTTCCGATATCCAAACATAGGCTTCCAATATATCAATCTTCATGTCTCGACCATTTCGAGACTCCTTGTCATGTTCGTGAATACATCCGGGACTCCGAACAACCTTCGGTACATCAAAACATACAAACTCATAATATAACTGTCATCGTAATGTTAAGCGTACGGACCCTACGGGTTCGAGAACTATGTAGACATGACCGAGACACGTCTCCTATCAATAACCAATAGCGGAACCTGAATGCTCATATTGGCTCCTAAATATTCTACGAAGATCTTTATCGGTCAGACCGCATAACAACATACGTTGTTCCCTTTGTCATCGGTATGTTACTTGCCCGAGATTCGATCGTAGGTATCTCAATACCTAGTTCAATCTCGTTATCGGCAAGTCTCTTTACTCGTTCCGTAATACATCATCCCACAACTAACTCATTAGTTGCAATGCTTGCAAGGCTTAAGTGATGTGCATTACCGAGAGGGCCCAGAGATACCTCTCCGACAATCGGAGTGACAAATCCTAATCTCGAAATACGCCAACCCAACAAGTACCTTCGGAGACACCTGTAGAGCACCTTTATAATCACCCAGTTATGTTGTAACGTTTGGTAGAACACAAAGTGTTCCTCCGGTAAACGAGAGTTGCATAATCTCATACTCATAGGAACATGTATAAGTCATGAAGAAAGCAATAGCAACATACTAAACGATCGTGTGCTAAGCTAATGGAATGGGTCATGTCAATCACATCATTCTCCTAATGATGTGATCCCATTAATCAAATAACAACCCATGTCAATGGCTAGGAAGCTTAACCATCTTTGATCAACGAGCTTGTCAAGTAGAGGCATACTAGTGACAGTCTGTTTGTCTATGTATTCACACATGTATTATGTTTCCAGTTAATACAATTCTAGCATGAATAATAAACATTTATCATGATAGAAGGAAATATAATAACTTTATTATTGCCTCTAGGGCATATTTCCTTCACCAAGTACCCATCACATACCTTTATCTCCTACATTACATTATTTGCCATTTTCCTCTCGTTTTCCTCTCCCCCACTTCACCCTTGCCGTTTTATTCGCCCTCTCTCTCCCTATCCTCCCTCTCTTTCTCTATTTGCCTCTTTTTGCCCGCTTGCTTTTTGTTTGCTTGTGTGTTAGTTTGCTTGCTTGTCACGATGGCTCAAGATAATACTAAATTGTGTGACTTCACCAATACCAACAATAATGATTTTATTATCACTCCGATTGCTCCTCTTACTGATGCTGAATCTTGTGAAATTAATACTGCTTTGCTGAATCTTGTCATGAAAGATCCGTTCTCCGGCCTTCCTAGTGAAGATGCCGCTACCCATCTAAATAGCTTCGTTGATTTGTGTGACATGCAAAAGAAGAAAGATGTGGATAATGATATTGTTAAATTTAAGCTATTTCCTTTTTCGCTTAGAGATCGTGCTAAAGCTTGGTTTTCGTCTTTGCCTAAAAATAGTATTGATTCAAGGAACAAGTGCAAAGATGCTTTTATCTCTAAGTATTTTCCTCCCGCTAAGATCATCTCTCTTAGAAACGATATTATGAATTTTAAGCAACTTGATCATGAACATGTTGCACAAGATTGGGAGAGAATGAAATTAATGATACGTAATTGCATGACTCATGGTTTAAATTTATGGATGATTGTTCAAAACTTTTATGCCGGATTGAATTTTTCTTCTAGAAATCTTTTAGATTCGGCCGCGGGAGGCACTTTTATGGAGATCACTTTAGGAGAAGCTTCTAAACTCCTAGATAATATTATGGTTAATTATTCTCAATGGCATACTGAAAGATCTACTAATAAAAAGGTGCATGCGATAGAAGAAATTAATGTTTTGAGTGGAAAGATGGATGAACTTATGAAATTATTTGCTAATAAGAGTGTTTCTTCTGATCCTAATGATATGCCCTTGTCTACTTTGATTGAGAATAATAATGAATCTATGGATGTGAATTTTGTTGGTAGGAACAATTTTGGTAACAACGCGTATAGAGGAAATTTCAACCCTAGGCCTTATCCTAGTAATTCGTCTAATAATTATGGTAATTCCTACAACAATTCTTATGGAAATTATAATAAGATGCCCTCTGATTTTGAATCTAATATTAAAGAATTTATTACTTCGCAAAAGAATTTTAATGCTATGATTGAAGAAAAATTTCTTAATATTGATGATTTGGCTAGGAACGTTGATAGAATTTCTCTTGATGTTGATTCTTTGAAACTTAGATCTATTCCACCTAAGCATGATATCAATGAGTCTCTCAAATCCATGAGAATTTCCATTGACGAGTGCAAAGAAAGAACCGCTAGGATGCATGCTAAGAAAAATGCCTTTATAAGAGCGTGCTCTTCTAGTTCCTATGAAAATAAAGATGAAGATCTAAAAGTTATTGATGTGTCCCCTATTAAATATTTGTTTTGCAATATGAATCTTGATAATGATGGGACTGAATATGATCCACCTTTACCTAGAAGGTGTTCCAAGAATTCGGAATTTGTTGATCTTGATGCTAAATTTAATAAAAGTGGGATTGAAGAATTTAAAACCCTAGATGTTGCTAAACCCACTATTATGGATTTCAAGGAATTTAACTATGAAAATTGATCTTTGATTGATTGTATTTCCTTGTTGCAATCCGTGCTAAATTCTCCTCATTCTTATAGTCAAAATAAAGCGTTTACTAAACATACCGTTGATGCATTGATGCAATCTTATGAAGAAAAACTTGAATTGGAAGTTTCTATCCCTAGAAAACTTTATGATGAGTGAGAAACAACTATTAAGATTAAAATTCAAGATCATGAATGCTATGCTTTATGTGATTTGGGTGCTAGTGTTTCCACGATTCCAAAGACTTTGTGTGATTTGTCAGGTTTCCGTGATTTTGATGATTGCTCTCTAAACTTGCACCTTGCGGATTCCACTATTAAGAAACCTATGGGAAGAATTAATGATGTTCTTATTGTTGCAAATATGAATTATGTGCCCGTAGATTTTATTGTTCTTGACATAGATTGCAATCCTTCATGTCCTATTATTCTTGGTAGACCTTTCCTTAGAACGATTGGTGAAATTATTGATATGAAATAAGGAAATATTAGATTCCAATTTACATTAAGGAAAGACATGAAACACTTTCCTAGAAATAAAATTAAATTACCTTATGAATCTATTATGAGAGCCACTTATGGATTGCCTACCAAAGATGGCAATACCTAGATCTATCCTCGCTTGTTATGCCTAGCTAGGGGCGTTAAACGATAGCGCTTGTTGGGAGGCAACCCAATTTTCTTTTTATTTCTTTATTTTTGCTCCTGTTTAGTAATAAGTAATTTATCTAGCCTCTGTTTTGGTTGTGTTTTTTGTTTTTAATTAGTATTTGTGCCAAGTAGAACCATTGGGAAGAATTGGGGAATGTCTTGTTGAACTTGCTGTAAAAAACAGAAACCTTAGCGCTCACGAGAACTGCTGCCATTTTTATTTAGAAAGTGCTACTTAGTTAATTATTTTTGCAGATGATTAATAGATAAATTACTCTCGTCCAGCAATTTATTTTAGAATTTTTGGGGTTCCAGATCTTGCGCTAGCTACAGATTACTACAGACTGTTCTGTTTTTGACAGATTCTGTTTTTTCATGTGTTGTTTGCTTATTTTGATGAATCTATGGCTAGTAAAATAGTTTATAAACCATAGAGAAGTTGAAATAAAGTAGGTATAAGACAAATATAAATAAAGAATGAGTTCATTACAGTACCTTGAAGTGGTCTTTTATTCTCTTTCGCTTTAAGTTTTGTGTTGTGAAGTTTAAGTTTTGGGTAAAGATTTGATGGATTATGGAACAAGGAGTGGCAAGAGCCTAAGCTTGGGGATGTCCATGCCACCCCCAATATAATCTAAGGACACCTAAAAGCCAAAGCTTGGGGATTCCCCGAAAGGCATCCCCTCTTTCGTCTACTTCTATCGGTAACTTTACTTGGAGCTATATTTTTATTCGCCACATGATATGTGTTTTGCTTGGAGCATCTTGTATTATTTGAGTCTTTGATTGTTAGTTTAACACAATCATCCTTGTTGTACACACCTTTTTAGAGAGCCATACATGATTTAGAATTTGTTAGAATACTCTATGTGCTTCGCTTATATCTTTTGAGTTATATAATTTTGGTCTAGTACTTCACTTATATCTTTTAGAGCTGGGTGGTGGATTTGTTTTATAGAAACTATTGATATCTCATGCCTCACTTAGATTATTCTGAGAGTCTTAATAGCATGGTAATTTGCTTTAAATCCTAATATGCTAGGTATTCAAGAATAAAAAATTCTCTTATGAGTGTGTTGAATACTATGATAAGTTTGATACTTGATAATTGTTTTGAGATATGGAGATGGTGATATTAAAGTCATGCTAGTTGAGTAGTTGTGAATTTGAGAAATACTTGTGTTGAAGCTTGTGATTCCTGTAGGATGCACGTATGGTGAACCATTATGTGATGAAGTCGGAGCTTGATTTATTTTTTGATTGCCTTATGAGTGGCGGTCGGGGACGAGCAATGGTATTTTCCTACCAATCTATCCCCCTAGGAGCATGCGCGTAATACTTTGCTTTGATAAGTTGTAGATTTTTGCAATAAGTATATGAGTTCTTTATGACTAATGTTGAGTCTATGGATTATATGCACTCTCACCCTTCCACCTTTGCTAGCCTCTCTAATACCGCGCACCTATCGCCGGTATCACACACGCACCATATACCTTCCTCAAAACAGCCACCATACCTACCTATTATGGCATTTCCATAGCCATTCCGAGATATATTGCCATGCAACTTTCCACCGTTCCGTTTATTATGACACACTCCATCATTGTCATATTGCTTAGCATGATCATGTAGTTGACATCGTATTTGTGGCAAAGCCACCATTCATAATTCTTTCATACATGTCACTCTTGATTCATTGCATATCCCGGTAAACCGCCGGAGGCATTCATATAGAGTCATATTTTGTTCTAAGTATCGAGTTGTAATTATTGAGTTGTAAGAAAAATAAAAGTGTGATGATCATCATTATTAGAGCATTGTCCCAGTGAGGAAAGGATGATGGAGACTATGATTCTCCCACAAGTCGGGATGAGACTCCGGACGAAAAATAAAAAGAAGAGAAAGAAAAGAGGCCATAAAAAAAGAGAAAAGACCCAAAAAAATGAGAGAAAAAGAGAGAAGGGACAATGTTACTATCCTTTTACCACACTTGTGCTTCAAATTAGCACCATGATCTTCATAGTAGAGAGTCTCTCATGTTATCACTTTCATATACTAGTGGGAATCTTTCATTATAGAACTTGGCTTGTATATTCTAATGATGGGCTTCCTCAAAATGCCCTAGATCTTCATGAGCAAGCAAGTTGGATGCACACCCACTTAGTTTCTTTTTGATCTTTCATATACTTATAGCTCTAGTGCATACGTTGCATGGCAATCCCTACTCACTCACATTGATATCTATTGATGGGAATCTCCATAGCCCGTTGATACTGAAGGAAATATGCCCTAGAGGCAATAATAAAGTTATTATTTATTTCCTTATATCATGATAAATGTTTATTATTCATGCTAGAATTGTATTAACCAGAAACATAATACATGTGTGAATACATAGACAAACAGAGTGTCACTAGTATGCCTCTACTTGACTAGCTTGTTGATCAATGATGGTTATGTTTCCTAACCATAGACATGAGTTGTCATTTGATTAACGGGATCACATCATTAGGAGAATGATGTGATTGACTTGACCCATTCCGTTAGCATAGCACTTGATCGTTTAGTTTGTTTCTATTGCTTTCTTCATGACTTATACATGTTCCTATGACTATGAGATTATGCAACTCCCGTTTACCGGAGGAACACTTTGTGTGCCACCAAACGTCACAACGTAACTGGGTGATTATAAAGGTGCTCTATAGGTGTCTCCAAAGGTACTTGTTGGGTTGGCGTATTTCGAGATTAGGATTTGTCACTCCGATTGTCGGAGAGGTATCTCTGGGCCCACTCGGTAATGCACATCACTATAAGCCTTGCAAGCATTGCAACTAATGAGTTAGTTGCGGGATGATGTATTACGGAACGAGTAAAGAGACTTGTCGGTAATGAGATTGAACTAGGTATTGAGATACGGACTATCGAATCTCGGGCAAGTAACATACCGATGACAAAGGGAACAAAGTATGTTGTTATGCGGTCTGACCGATAAAGATCTTCGTAGAATATGTAGGAGCCAATTTGGGCATCCAGGTCCTGCTATTGGTTATTGACCAGAGAGGTGTCTCGGTCATGTCTACATAGTTCTCGAACCCGTAGGGTCCGCACACTTAATGTTTGTTGATGATATAGTACTATGAGTTATGTATATTGGTGACCGAATTTTGTTCGGAGTCCGGGATGAGATCACGGACATGACAAGGAACTCCGAAATGGTCCGGAGATGAAGTTTGATATATGGGATAGTAGTGTTTGATCTCCGGAAGGGTTCCAGAATTCACCGAAAGAGGTTCCGGATGTTTCCCGAAATGTTTGGGCATGAGAACTCTTTATCTGGGCCAAAGGGGAAAGCCCACGAGGCTTTTGGAAAGTGCAAAAGGAAGTTTTGCGGAGACCAGAGGCTAGACGCCAGGAACCCTGGCGTCTAGAGGGTAGACGCCGGGAACCCTGGCATCTAGCTCTGGAGTCCGAGAAGGACTCTTGCCTTTTGGGTGAAACCGACTTTGAGGAGGCTTCTACTCCAAGTTTTGACCCCAGGGCTCAACATATAAATAGAGGGGTAGGGCTAGCACCAAAGAGACATCAAGAAACACCAAGCTGTGTGCCGGCAACCCCGCCCCCTCTAGTTTATCCTCCGTTATAGTTTTCGTAGTGCTTAGGCGAAGCCCTGCGGAGATTGTTCTTCACCAACACCGTCACCACGCCGTCGTGCTGCCGGAACTCATCTACTACTTCGCCCCTCTTGCTGGATCGAGAAGGCGAGGACGTCACCGAGCCGAACGTGTGCAGAACTCGGAGGTGTCGTGCTTTCGGTACTTGGATCAGTCGAACGTGAAGACGTACGACTACATCAACCGCGTTGATATAACACTTCCGCGAACGGTCTACGAGGGTACGTAGACAAAACTCTCCTCTCTCGTTGTTATGCATCACCATGATCTTGCGTGTGCATAGGAATTTTTTTGAAATTACTACGTTCCCCAACAGTGGCATCCGAGCCTAGGTTTTATGCGTTGATGTTATGCACGAGTAGAACACAAGTGAGTTGTGGGCAATATAAGTCATACTACTTGCCAGCATGTCATACATTGGTTCGGCGGTATTGTTGGATGAAGCGGCCCGGACCGACATTATGCGTGCGCTTACGCGAGACTGGTTCTATCGATGTGCTTTGCACACAGGTGGCTGGCGGGTGTCAGTTTCTCCAACTTTAGTTGAACCGAGTGTGGCTATGCCCGGTCCTTGAGAAGGTTAAAACAGCACTAACTTGACAAACTATCGTTGTGGTTTTAATGCGTAGGTAAGAACGGTTCTTGCTCAGCCCGTAGCAGCCACGTAAAAACTTGCAACAACAAAGTAGAGGACGTCTAACTTGTTTTTGCAGGGCATGTTGTGATGTGATATGGTCAAGACGTGATGAGATATAAGTTATTGTATAAGATGATCATGTTTTGTTGAAGTTATCGGCAACTGGCAGAAGCCTTATGGTTGTCCTTTTATTGCATAAGATGCAAGAGCCAAATAATTGCTTTACTTCATCGCTATGCGATAGAAATAGTTGCAAGAGCAATAGTTGGCGAGACGACCATGTAACGACACATTGATATAGATCAAGATGATGGATATCATGGTGTCATGCCGGTGACGATGGAAATCATGACGATGCTTTGGAGATGGAGATCAAAGGCACAAGATGATGATGGCCATATCATGTCACATATTTTGATTGCCTGTGATGTTTATCTTTTATACATCTTACTTTCCTTAGTTACGACGGTAGCATTATAAGATGATCTCTCACTAAATTTCAAGATAAAAGTGTTCTCCCTGAGTATGCACCGTTGCCAAAGTTTGTCGTGCCCAGACACCATGTGATGATCGGGTGTGATAAGCTCTACGTCCATCTACAACGGGTGCAAGCCAGTTTTGCACACGCAGAAATACTCGGGTTAAACTTGACGAGTCTAGCATATGCAGATATGGCCTCGGAACACTGGAGACTGAAAGGTCGAGCGTGAATCATATAGTAGATATGATCAACATAATGATCTTCACCATTGAAAACTACTCCATTTCACGTGATGGTCGGTTATGGTTTAGTTGATATGGATCACGTGATCACTTAGAAGATTAGAGGGATGTCTGTCTAAGTGGCAGTTCTTAAGTAATATGATTAATTGAACTTAAATTTATCATGAACTTAGTCCTGGTAGTATTAGCATATCTATGTTGTAGATCAATAGCTTGCGTTTAGCTCCCCTGTTTTATTTTGGATATGTTTCTAGAGAAAACTAAGTTGAAAAATGTTAGTAGAAATGATGCGGATTGGATCCGTGATCTGAGGATTATCCTCATTGCTGCACAGAAGAATTATGTCCTTGATGCACTGCTAGGTGACAGACCTATTGCAGGAGCAGATGCAGACGTTCTGAATGTTTGGCTAGCTCAATATGATGACTACTTGATAGTTTAGTGCACCATGTTTAACGTCTTAGAATCGGGACTTCAAAGACGTTTTGAACGTCATGGAACATATGAGATGTTCTAGGAGTTGAAGTTAATATTTCAAGCAAATACCCGAATTGAGAGATATGAAGTCTCCAACAAGTTCTATAGCTAAAAGATGGAGGAGAATAACTCAAGCAGTGAGCATGTGCTCAGATTGTCTGGGTACTACAATCGCTTGAATCAAGTGGGATTTAATCTTCCAGATAAAATAGTGATTGAAACAATTCTCTAGTCACCATCACCAAGTTAGTAGAACTTTGTGATGAACTATAATATGCAAGGGATAACGGAAACATTCCCAAGCTCTTCATGATGCTGAAATCGATGAAGGTAGAAATCAAGAAAAGCATCAAGTGTTGATGGTAAACAAAACCACTGGTTTCAAGTAAAGGGACAAAGGGAAGAAAGGGGAACTTCAAGAAGAATAGCAAGCAAGTTGCTGCTCAAGTGAAAAACCCAAGTCTGGACCTAAGCCTGAAACTGAGTGCTTCTACTTCAAAGGGACTGGTCACTGGAAGCGGAACTACCCCAAGTAATTGGTGGATAAGAAGAATGGCAAAGTGAACAAAGCTATATTTGATATACATGTTATTGATGTGTACTTTACTAGTGTTTATAGAAATCCCTCGGTATTTGATACTGGTTCAGTTGCTAAGAGTAGTAACTCGAAATGGGAGTTGCGAAATAAACACAGACTAGTTAAGGGTGAAGTGGCGATGTGTGTTGGAAGTGGTTCCAAAATTGATATGATCATCATCGCACACTCCCTATACTTTCGGGATTAGTGTTGAACCTAAATAAATGTTATTTGGTGTTTGCGTTGAGCATAAATATGATTGAATCATGTTTATTGCAATACAGTTATTCATGTAAATTAGAGAATAATTGTTGTTCTGTTTACATGAATAAAACCTTCTATGGTCATACACCCAATAAAAATGGTTTGTTGGATCTCGATCGTGGTGATACACATTTTCATAATATTGAAGACAAAAGATGCAAAGTTAATAATGATAGTGCAACTTATTTATGGCACTGCCGTTTAGGTCATATTGGTGCAAAGCGCATGAAGAAAATCCATGCTGATGGGCTTTTGGAATCACTTGATTATGAATCAGTTGATGCTTGCGAACCATGCCTCATGGGCAAGATGACTAAGACTCCATTCTCTGAAACAATGGAGCGAGCAACAAACTTGATTGGAAATAATACATACTGATGTATGCAATCCAATGAGTGTTGAGGCTCGCGGCGGGTATCGTTATTTTTCGACCTTCACAGATGATTTGAGCAGATATGGGTATATCTACTTGATGAAACACAAGTCTGAAACATTTGAAAAGTTCAAAGAATTTCAGAGTGAAGTGGAGAATCATCGTAACAAAAATAAAAGTTTCTACGATATGATCGCAGAAGTAAAATATTTGAGTTACGAGTTTGGCCTTCAGTTAAAACAATGTGAAATAGTTTCACTACTCACGCCACCTAGAACACCACAGTGTAATGGTGTGTCCGAACGTCGTAACCGTGGTTTATTAGATATGGTGCGATCTATGATGTATCTTACCAATTACCACTATAGTTTTGAGGTTATACATTAGAGACAGCTACATTCACGTTAAATAGGGCACCATCTAAATCCGTTGAGATGGCACCGTATGAACTATGGCTTGGCAAGAAACCTAAGCTGTCGTTTCTTAAAGTTTGAGGTTGCAATGCTTATGTGAAAAAGTTTCAACCTGATAAGCTCAAACCCAAATTGGAGAAGTGTGTCTTCATAGGATACCCAAAAGAAAATGTTGTGTACACCTTCTATCACAGATCCGAAGGCAAGATATTCGTTGTTGAGAATGGATCCTTTGTAGAGAAGGAGTTTCTCTCAAAAGAAGTGAGTGGGAGGAAAGTAGAACTTGATGAGGTAACTGTACCTGCTCCCTTATTGGAAAGTAGTTCATCACAGAAATCTATTCCTGTGACTACTACACCAATTAGTGAGGAAGCTAATGATGAAGATCATGTAACTTCAGATCAAGTTACCACCGAAACCTTGTAGGTAAACCAGAGTGAGATCCGCATCAGAGTGGTACCGTAATCCTATTCTGGAGGTCATGTTACTTGACCATGAGGAACCTATGAACTATAAGGAAGCGATGATGAGCCCAGATTCTGCGAAATGGCTTGAGGCCATGAAATCTGAGATGAGATCCATGTATGAGAACAAAGTAAGGACTTTCATTGACTTGCCCATTGATCGGCGAGCCATTGAGATTAAATGGATCTTCAAGAGGAAGACGGACACTAATAGTGCTGTTACTATCTACAAAGCTAGAATTGTCGCAAAAGGTTTTTGACAAGTTCAAGGTGTTGACTACGATGAGAGTTTCTCACTCGTATCTATGCTTAAGTCTGTCTGAATGATGTTAGCAATTGCCACATTTTATGAAATCTGGCAAATGGATCAACAAAACTACATTCCTTAATGGATTTATTAAAGAAGAGTTGTATATGATGCAACAAGAAAGTTTTGTCAATCCTAAAGGTGCTAACAAAATATGCAAGCTCCAACGATCCATCTATGGACTGGTGCAAGCATCTCGGAGTTGGAATATACGCATTGATAAGTTGATCAAAGCATATAGTTTTATACAGACTTGCGGTGAAGCCTGTATTTACAAGAAAGTGAGTGGGAGCACTACAACATTTCTGATAAGTATATGTGAATGACATTTTATTGATCAGAAATAATGTAGAATTATTCTGCAAAGCATAAAGGAGTGTTTGATAGGATTTTTTTCAAAGAAAAACCTTGGTGAAGCTGCTTACATATTAAGCATCAAGATCTACAGAGATAGATCAAAATGCTTGATAAGTTTTTTTTCAATGAGTACATACCTTGAAAAGATTTTGAAGTAGTTCAAAATGGAACAGTCAAAGAAGGAGTTCTTGCATGTGTTACAAAGGTGTGAAGTTGAGTAAGACTCAAAACCCGACCACGGCAGAAGATAGAGAGAGAATGAAAGTCATTCCCTATGCCTCAGCCATAGGTTCTATAAAGTATGCCATGCTGCGCACCAGACCTATTGTATACCCTGCCCTGAGTTTGGCAAGGGAGTACAATAGTGATCTAGGAGTAGATCACTGGACATTGGTCAAAATAATCCTTAGTGGAATAAGGATATATTTCTCAATTATGGAGGTGACAAAAGGTTCATCATAAAGGGTTACATCGATGCAAGTTTTGACACTGATCCAGATGACTCTAAGTCTCAATCTTGATACATATTGAAAGTGGGAGCAATTAGCTAGAGTAGCTCCATGCAGAGCATTGTTGACATAGAAATTTGCAAAATATATACGCATCTGAATGTGGCAGAACCGTTGACTAAACTTATCTCACAAGCAAAACATGATCACACCTCAGTACTCTTTGGGTGTTAATCACATAAGCGATGTGAACTAGATTATTGACTCTAGTAAACCCTTTGGGTGTTGGTCACATGTCGATGTGAACTATGGGTGTTAATCACATGGTGATGTGAACTATTGATGTTAAACCACATGGTGATGTGAACTAGATTATTGACTCTAGTGCAAGTGGGAGACTGAAGGAAATATGCCCTAGAGGCAATAATAAAGTTATTATTTATTTCCTTATATCATGATAAATGTTTATTATTCATGCTAGAATTGTATTAACCGGAAACATAATACATGTGTGAATACATAGACAAACAGAGTGTCACTACTATGCCTCTACTTGACTAGCTCGTTGATCAAAGATGGTTATGTTTCCTAACCATAGACACGAGTTGTCATTTGATTAACGGGATCACATCATTAGGAGAATGATGTGATTGACTTGACCCATTCCGTTAGCATAGCACTTGATCGTTTATTTTGTTGCTATTGCTTTCTTCATGACTTATACATGTTCCTATGACTATGAGATTATGCAACTCCCGTTTACCGGAGGAACACTTTGTGTGCCACCAAACGTCACAATGCAACTGGGTGATTATAAAGGTGCTCTACAGGTGTCTCCAAAGGTACTTGTTGGGTTGGCGTATTTCGAGATTAGGATTTGTCACTCCGATTGTCGGAGAGGTATCTCTGGGCCCACTCGGTAATGCACATCACTATAAGCCTTGCAAGCATTGCAACTAATGAGTTAGTTGCGGGATGATGTATTATGGAATGAGTAAAGAGACTTGCCGGTAACAAGATTGAACTAGGTATTGAGATACCGACGATTGAATCTCGGGCAAGTAACATACCAATGACAAAGGGAACACCGTATGTTGTTATGTGGTCTGACCGATATAGATCTTCATAGAATATGTAGGAGCCAATATGGGCATCCAGGTCCCGCTATTGGTTATTGACCAGAGAGGTGTCTCGGTCATGTCTACATAGTTCTCGAACCCGTAGGGTCCGCACGCTTAACGTTCGTTGATGATATAGTATTATGAGTTATGTATGTTGGTGACCGAATGTTGTTCGGAGTCCGGCATGAGATCACGGACATGACGAGGAACTCCCGAATGGTCCGGAGATAAAGTTTGATATATGGGATAGTAGTGTTTGATCTTCGGAAGGGTTCCAGAATTCACCGGAAGGGGTTCCGGATGTTTCCCAAAATGTTTGGGCACGAGAACACTTTATCTGGGCCAAAGGGGAAAGCCCACGAGGCTTTTGGAAAGTGCAAAAGGAAGTTTTGCGGAGACCAGAGGCTAGACGCCAGGAACCCTGGCGTCTAGAGGGTAGACGCCGGGAACCCTGGCGTCTAACCCTGGAGTCCGAGAACGACTCTTGCCTTTCGGGTGAAAACAACTTTGAGGAGGCTTTTACTCCAAGTTTCGACCCCATGGCTCAACATATAAATAGAGGGGTAGGGCTAGCACCAAAGAGACATCAAGAAACACCAAGCCATGTGCTGGCAACCCCGTCCCCTCTAGTTTATCCTCCGTTATAGTTTTCGTAGTGCTTAGGCGAAGCCCTGCGGAGATTGTTCTTCACCAACACCGTCACCACGCCGTCGTGCTAACGGAACTCATCTACTACTTCGCCCCTCTTGCTGGATCGAGAAGGCGAGGACGTCACCGAGCTGAACGTGTGCAGAACTCGGAGGTGTCGTGCTTTCGGTACTTGGATCGGTCGGACGTGAAGATGTACGACTACATCAACCGTGTTGATATAACGCTTCCACGAACGGTCTACGAGGGTACATAGACAACACTCTCCCCTCTCGTTGCTATGCATCACCATGATCTTGCGTGTGCGTAGGAATTTTTTTGAAATTACTACGTTCCCCAATAGATACGCCTAGTTGATGTGAGACTATCTTCTCCCTTTTTGTCTTCTCCACAACCACCACTCTATTCCACCTATAGTGTTATATCCATGGCTCACTCTCGTGTATTGCATGAAGATTGAAAAAGTTTTGAGCATGTCAAAAGTATGAAACAATTGCTTGGCTTGTCATCGGGGTTGTGCATGATTTAAATATTTTGTGTGGTGAAGATAGAGCATAGCTAAACTATATGATTTTGTAGGGATAACTTTCTTTAGCCATGTTATTTTGAGAAGACATAATTGCTTAGTTAGTATGCTTGAAGTATTATTATTTTTATGTCAATATTAAAATTTTGTATTGAATCTTTTGGATCTGAATATTCATACCACAATTAAGAAGAATTACATTAAAATTATGCCAAGTAGCACTCCGCATAAAAATTCTGTTTTTATCATTTACCTACTCGAGGACGAGCAGGAATTAAGCTTGGGGATGCTTGATACGTCTCCAACGTATCTATAATTTTTTATTGCTCCATGCTATATTATCTACTGTTTTTGACATTATTGGTCTTTATTGTCCACTTTTATATTCTTTTTGGGACTAACCTACTAACCGGAGGCCCAACCCAGAATTGCTGTTTTTTTGCCTATTTTAGGGTTTCGAAGAAAAGGAATATCAAACGGAGTCCAAACGGAATGAAACCTTCGGGAACGTGATTTTCTCAACGAACAAGACCCGGGAGACTTGGACCCTACGTCAAGAAAGAAAAGAGGAGGCCACGAGGTAGGGGGGCCCGCCCACCCCCACCAGGCGCACCCTCCACCCTCGTGGGCCCCATGTTGCTCCACCGACGTACTCCTTCCTCCTATATATACCTACGTACCCCCAAACGATTAGATACGGAGCCAAAAACCTAATTCCATCGCCACAACTTTCTGTGTCCACGAGATCCCATCTTGGGTCCTATTCTGGAGCTCCGCCGAAGGGGGCATCGATCACGAAGGGCTTCCACATCAACACCATAGCCCCTCCGATGAAGTGTGAGTAGTTTACCTCAGACCTACGGGTCCATAGTTAGTAGCTAGATGGCTTCTTCTCTCTTTTGGATCTCAATACAATGTTCTCCCCCTCTCTTGTGGAGAACTATTCGATGTAATCTTCTTTTCGCGGTCTGTTTGTTGAGATCGATGAATTATGGGTTTATGATCAAGTCAATCTATGAATAATATTTGAATCTTCTCTGAATTCTTTTATGTATGATTGGTTATATTTGCAAGTCTCTTCGAATTATTAGTTTGGTTTGGCCTACTAGATTGATCTTTCTTGCAATGGGAGAAGTGCTTAGCTTTGGGTTCAATCTTGCGGTGTCCTTTCCCAGTGACAGTAGGGGCAGCAAGGCACGTATTGTATGGTTGCCATCGAGGATAACAAGATGGGGTTTTCTTCATATTGCATGAGTCTATTCTTTATATTGCATGAGTCTATCCCTATACATCATGTCATCTTGCTTAAGGCGTTACTCTGTTTTTAACTTAATACTCTAGATGTATGCTGGATAGCGGTCGACGAGTGGAGTAATAGTAGTAGATGCAGGCAGGAGTCGGTCTACTTGTCTCGGATGTGATGCCTATATACATGATCATACCTAGATATTCTCATAACTATGCTCAATTCTGTCAAGTGCTCAACAGTAATCTGTTCACCCACCGTAGAATACTTATGCTCTCGAGAGAAGCCACTAGTGAAACCTATGGCCCCCGGGTCTATCTTCATCATATTAATCTCCTACTACTTAGTTATTGCCTTTGCTATTTACTTTGCCTTTATTTTACTTTGCATCTTTATCATAAAAATACCAAAAATATTATTTTATCATATCTATCAGATCTCACTCTCGTAAGTGGCCTTATAGGGATTGACAACCCCTATTTGTGTTGGTTGCGAGGATTTATTTGTTTTGTGTAGGTATGAGGGACTCGTGCGTAGCCTCCTACTGGATTGATACATTGGTTCTCAAAAACTAAGGGAAATACTTCCGCTACTTTGCTGCATCATCCCTTCCTCTTCGGGGAAAACCAACGCAGTGCTCAAGAGGTAGCATTTGCTAGAGTGACAGAAGCTTAAACCCTAGTTTATGCATTGCTTTGTAAGGGGCTGATTTGGATCCATATGTTTCATGCCATGGTTAGGTTTACCTTAATACTTCTGTTGTAGTTGTGGATGCTTGCAATAGGGGTTAATCATAAGTGGGATGCTTGTCCAACTAAGGACAGCACCCAAGCACCGGTCCACCCACATATCAAATTATCAAAGTACTGAACGTGAATCATATGATCGTGATGAAAACTAGCTTGACGATAATTCCCATGTGTCCTCTGGAGCGCTTTCCTTCATATAAGAGTTTGTCCAGTCTTGTCCTTTGCTACAAAAAGGATTGGGCCATATTGCTGCACCTTATTTTCTTTTATTACTTGCTACTCGTTACAAATTACCTTATCACAAAACTATCTGTTCCCGATAATTTCAGTGCTTGCAGAGAATACCTTACTGAAAACTTCTTATCATTTCCTTCTGCTCCTCGTTGGGTTCGACAATCTTACTTATCGAAAGGACCACGATAGATCCCCTACACTTGTTGGGTCATCAAGAATCTTTTCTGGCGCCGTTGCCGGGGAGTGAAGCGCCTTTGGTAGGTGGAATTTGGTAATGAAAAATTTATATAGTGTGCTGAAATTTACGGTCAGTTCTTACTATGGAACATAATCCTTTGAGGGGTTTGTTCGGGGTATCTTCACCTCGTCCACACTACTAGGAAAAGGGCTATAGCTAATATGGACATTAATGGCGCACCATGTATGTGGTGCGCCACTGCTATATAGCAGTGGCGCACGAGATACAGGTGCGCCATTACTGTCCTCATTACTAATGGCGCACCAGACACACGATGCGCCATTTCTAACAATTTTTTTCCTTCCAAAACTAGTAATGGCGCACGAAGGCACAGTGCGCCATTACTAGTTTCAACTAGTAATGGCGCACCACACACTCTGTGCGCCACTACTAACAATTTTTTTTACTTTTTTTTTCAAAACTAGTAATGGCGCAGGAGGGTACAATGCGCCATTACTAGTTCAAACTAGTAATGGCACACCACAACCACGGTGCGCCACTACTAACAATTTTTTTTGCAAAACTAGTAATGGCGCACCATGTAACAGGTGCGCCATTAGTAACCAGGGTTACTAATGGTGCATTATTAGGTGGTGCGCCATTGGTAACCAGAGAGCAGCTAGATATTTTGGACAGCCACCTACCACCCTCACTTTCCCCACTTCATTCTCTCCACATCCTCCTCCAAGCTTGTCTCAGCTGCCTCCTCCTCCTCACCTCATTTTCACCATAGATTCACCCAAATTAAGTGGTTAAATTACCTTTTTTGTTAGGTAAGTAAGGGAAAGCTTTCTTTATGTTGTAGATCTACTTTTTTCTCCCTCTAACAACGTGCACGTGCACTTTTTATGGCCTAGATCTACGTATGTTTGTGGTGTTGCATATGTTTGTGTTTGCAGTTACCGGTATTTGAAATGTGATAGTTGCCAATATTTTGCCGGAATATTGATTCATTTCCATTTCGGTGAGAATTTGGTACTATGCATTCTTTTTGGTCCTATTTTAGGCAAAGTCATGCCAGTTTTTTTGGTTCTGAAATATCATTTTGCTCTACCCCGCAGGCGGCAATGGTCCACACGATGACCGAAGGCATCGTGAATAGATTTTTGAGCTCCGCGAAGGCCGAGATGCTTAAAAAGAACGAGATGGAGATAAGATGTCCGTGTCGAAGATGCAAGCTGAGGAGCCTTATGGACCCGGATTCCGTACAGGTGCGGGACCACCTGCTCTTGCGTGGTTTCATGGATGGCTATCGGTGGCAAGGTGATGAAGATGATTATGAAGTCGTCCATGGGGGGCAGGCAAGAAATGAGGAAGGGCAGCAAGACAACCACGGCGAGGGCAGGCGAGAAGACGAAGAATCTCCAGGACATGATCACGAAGTAGATGCAGTACACAGTCATCATGTAGAAGATGCCGGACATGATGATGAGGAAGATGCCGGAGCAGACGAAGGGCATGATCATGAAGATGAAGATGCTGGAGCAGACGACGATGTACCATCGATGGGCTGGGTGCATGACCCTCATATCAAGAGCTGTTTCTCAAGTAGACGGATAACACAAGAGCTGCCGCCCGAGAGAAAGCCAAGCTGGATCAACTGGAGATAGACGCGGTTACTCCATTGTATGAAGGATGCATGCCCGAGGATACCCGCCTGAAAGTAACGCTCATGGCTCTAGAGATGAAGGTAAAACACAAAATGACCGACACATGCTTCGACGAGAACATGTCATTCTAGCACGAACGTATTCCCAAGGGGAACAAGTGCCCAACCAGTTTCGAGGAGGCGAAGAAAATCGTGTGTCCTCTGGAGGCGTCATTCTGGCGAACCCAAATAAGGATAACTTCCTCGTGCCTTACTTTACCAAGTAAGTCATCCCCTCACTGCCCCGTGACATATGATTTCTTAGATTTCGATCATTCTTTTTTTTCTAACATTCCGTGTTTTGTGCAGTGAGACACGTTGCACACTCATCCTCTTAAGCCCGAACTATTCCATGGCCATGTATTTCGACTCGGACCGTCAGTCGAATAAAGACTACACAAATATCAAGAAAGTTCTTGATGATGTTCTCCCCGGCTACGCCAAATCTGGAGGCACCTTCAGGAGGCCAATTCTTAGGTACGGCAAGCACGTGTTCACCCACATAACGACGTTCCCCTGCGTCAAGCAGCCGCCTGGCGGTCAGAAGGATGCCTACTACGCCCTCCATCACATGCGGGCAATCGTACGGGACCATAATCAACTTCTGCTACCAAATAGTCTCAAAGATTGGGCCGCACGCTAGTCGGCAATCCAGGACGCAGACCTCAGACAAGAATTCTTTCGCATCCAGTCGGAGTTTGCGGAAATCATCCATCAAGATGTCCTTCATACCTCGGGGCAGTTCTACCTCAGATATCAACTGTCCAACAGTGAAATAGAAACAACGCTACAAATGCAGACTGACAACGATCGCGATTTCATGACCATCATGAAAGACGGCGACTTCATCCACGCTCCGGTCCCTGAGTCGAGTCGAAAGTAGTGATGCTATGTAGTTCTGAAATATCGATTAGCTCATGTTGTAGTGAAACTTTAATGAACTTGTATGTCTCTTTGGTTTGGATAGTCGTTCAACTTATATGTAATCGATGCTATTTATTAGTAGGACTGAATCGTGCTATTAGTGTGTTGCTTTTCTCTTCTGATCCTTTTGTTGCATACTTATACATTGCTTATGTATTGTCTGTGAATTGCTACTAACATTTTGTTTGTCTAGTGCATAGACATGCCGTTATATGTCGTGTACAAGGGTAAGGTTCCCGGAGTCTACGACGACTGGGAGGAGTGTCGGAGACAGGTTCACCATTTCAGCGGTAACAGTTACAAAGGGTACACCACTAGGGCGGAGGCGGAAGCTAGATACACGCGCTATCTAGCGGGAGATAGGAGAGAGCGGAGGAGGAACCGGATGCAGACCAGTTTCATCGCGATGATGCTCATCGTGATGACCGCATCTCTCTTCTATGTGATGGTAGTTTAAATGATCAATATCGACTTGTAATGTGAAGACAAACTCGCTACTCGCGGTCTCAAGACTTGTAATGTTCTAACTTTGTTCGGTCTTTTGAATTCGGAGACTAATATGATGAATTGTATTCAGAGACTAATCTTCTATTTCGATAAATCTGTTGTTTATATGTTGTGTTGTCTATATTCTGTGCAGTAATATATTTTGTAACCTGTGCAAATATCAGGAAAAAAATCCTAATATTCATACTAGTGGCGTACCATACTGCACTTTAGTGGCGCACTGCAATAAACATACTAGTGGCGCATTACCTAGAAGTGCGCCATTAGTAATCCAGAGCACAAGGTAAATATGGCCCCCTGGGAGGCATAGTAATGGCGCACCAGGGGTGCGCCATTAGTACTTGTTACTAGTGGCGTGTTAATAGTGGCACACCTATAGTGCGCCATTAATGGACAAAACAGGTGCGCCACTAATTAGCCTTTTCCTAGTAGTGCCAGAATCACAATTAGTTACTCTTCAACCTACTGGACCTACTGAAAATGAAAATGTTTACTTTGAAATTCCTTCGGGTATGATAGAGAAACTGCTAGCTAATCCTTTTGCAGGAGATGGAACATTGCATCCCGACTTACACTTAATTTGTTTGGATGAAGTTTGTGGATTATTTAAGCTTGTAGGTATGCCCGATGATGTTATCAAGAAAAAGTTCTTCCCTTTATCTTTGAAGGGAGATGCATTGACATGGTATAGGCTATGTGATGATATGGGATCATGGGACTACAAATGATTGAAATTAGTATTCCATCAGAGGTTTTATCCTATGCATCTTGTTCATCGTGATCGTAATTATATATATAATTTTTGGCCTCGCGAAGGAGAAAGCATCGCTCAAGCTTGGGGGAGGCTTAAGTCATTGTTATACTCATGCCCCAATCATGAGCTCTCAAGAGAAATGATTATTCAAAAATTTATGCTTGGCTTTCTGACAACAATCGCTCCATGCTCGATACTTCTTGTACTGGTTCCTTTATGGTGAAGACTATTGAATTCAAATGGAATTTATTTGAGAGAATTAAACGCAACTCTGAAGATTGGGATCTCGACGAAGGTAAGGAGTCAGGTATAACACCTAAGTTTGATTGTGTTAAATCTTTTATGGATACCGAGGTTTTCCGTAAATTTAGCACTAAATATGGACTTGACTCTGAGATAGTAGCTTCTTTCTGTGAATCTTTTGCTACTCATGTTGATCTCCCTAAGGAGAAGTGGTTTAAATATAGTCCTCCTATAGAAGTAAAAGTAGTTGCACCTATTAAAGTTGAAGAAAAGACTATCACTTATAATGATCCTATTGTTCCTACTGCTTATGTTGAGAAACCACCTTTCCCTATTAGAATAAAGAATCATGCTAAAGCTTCAATTGTGGTCAACAAAAGTAATATTAAGACACCTAAACACCCTGAGCAAATTAAAGTTGAACCTAAAATTGCTATGGTTAAAGATATTTTGGCTGATAATATTGATGGACATGTTATTTACTTCTGTGATGAAGCTGCTAGAATTGCTAGACCTGATGCTAAAGATAAAAATAGACCTGTGGTAGGCATGCCTATTATTTCTGTTAAAATAGGAGATCATTGTTATCATGGCTTATGTGATATGGGTGCTAGTGCTAGTGCAATACCTATTTCCTTATACTGAGAAATTATGCATGATATTGCACCAGTTGAGATAGAAGGTATTGATGTTACCATTAAGCTTGCCAATAGAGATACTATTTCACCAGTTGGGATTGTTAGAGATGTTGAAGTCTTGTGTGGGAAGGTTAAATATCCTGCTAATTTTCTTGTTCTTGGTTCCCCACAAGATAGCTTTTGTCCCATTATATTTGGTAGACCCTTCTTGAATATTGTTAATGCTAAGATAGATTGCAAGAAGGATATTGTTTCTGTTGGTTTAGGGGGTATGTCTCACGAGTTTAATTTTGCTAAATTTTGTAGACAACCCCATGATCAAGAATTACCTAGTAAAGATGAAATTATTGGTCTTGCTTCTATTGTCGTGCCTCCTACTGATCCCTTAGAACAATATTTGCTAGACAATGAAAATGATATGTTCATGAATGAAAGAAGGGAAATAGATGAAGTATTCTTTAAATAGGGACCTATTCTGAAACACAACTTGCCTGTTGAAATCCTAGGGGATCCTCCTCCACCCAAGGGTGATCCCGTGTTTGAGCTTAAACCATTACCTGATAGTCTTAAATATGCGTATCTTGATGAAAAGAAAATATATCCTATTATTATTAGTGCTAACGTTTCAGAGAAGGAGGAAGAGAAATTATTGAAAACTCTGAAGAAGCACTGTGCTGCTATTGGATATACTCTTGATGATCTTAAGGGCATTAGTCACACTCTATGTCAACACAAAATAAATTTGGAGGAAGACACCAAACTAGTTATTGATCGCCAACAACGGCTGAATCCTAAGATGAAAGAAGTGGTAAGAAAGGAAATATTAAAGCTCCTTGAGGTAGGTATAATTTATCCCGTTGCTGATAGTAAGTGGGTAAGTCCTGTCCATTGTGTCCCTAAGAAGGGAGGTATTACTGTTGTTCCTAATGATAAAGATGAATTGATCCCGCAAAGAATTATTACAGGTTATAGGATGGTAATTGATTTCCACAAATTAAATAAGGCTACTAAAAAGACCATTACCCTTTGCCTTTTATTGATTAAATGCTAGAAAGATTATCCAAACATACACATTTTTTGCTTTCTAGATGGTTACTCTCGCTTCTCTCAAATACCTTTGTCAGCTGATGATCAATCAAAGACCACTTTTACTTGCCCTTTCGGTAGTTTTGCTTATAGACGTATGCCTGTTGGTTTATGTAATGCACCTGCTACCTTTCAAAGATGCATGATGGCTAGGTTTTCATGGACGATTTCTCCGTTTATGGATCCTCTTTTGATGATTGCTTGAGCAACCTTGATCGAGTTTTGCAGAGATGTGAAGAAACTAATCTTGTCTTGAACTGGGAGAAGTGCCACTTTATGGTTAATGAAGGTATTGTCTTGGGGCATAAAATTTCTGAAAGAGGCATTGAAGTTGATAAAGCTAAAGTTGATGATATTCAAAAGATGCCATGTCCCAAGGACATTAAAGGTATAAGAAGCTTCCTCGGTCACACCGGTTTTTATAGGAGGTTCATTAAGGACTTCTCAAAAATTTCTTGGCCTCTGACTAATCTATTCCGAAAAGATATTCCTTTTGTCTTTGATGATGATTGTGTAGAAGCATTTGAAATACTAAAGAAAGCATTAATTTCTGCACCTATTGTTCAGCCACCTGATTTGAATTTACCCTTTGAAATTATGTGTGATGCTAGTGATTATGCTGTAGGTGTTGTTCTAGGGCAAAGAGTTGATAAGAAATTAAATGTTATTCAATATGCTAGTAAAACTCTAGACAATGCCCAGAGAAATTATGCTACCATTGAAAATGAATTTCTAGCAGTTGTTTTTGCTTGTGATAAGTTCAGACCTTATATTGTTGATTCTAAAGTAACTATTCACACTGATCATGCTGCTATTAAATATCTTATTTAAAAGAAAGATCTAAACCTAGACTTATTAGATGGGTTCTCTTGCTACAAGAATTTGATTTGCATATTATTGATAGAAAGGGAGCTGAGAACCCCGTTGCAGACAACTTGTCTAGGTTAGAAAATGTTCTTGATGACCCACTACCTATTGATGATAGCTTTCCTAATGAACAATTAAATGTCATAAATGCTTCTCGTACTGCTCCATGGTATGCTGATTATGCTAATTACATTGTTGCTAAATTTATACCACCTAGTTTCACATATCAGCAAAAGAAAAAGTTCTTCTATGATTTGAGACATTACTTTTGGGATGACCCACATCTTTATGAAGAAGGAGCGGATGGTATTATTAGACGTTGTGTACCTGAGCATTAATAGGAACAGGTCCTCCACAAGTGTCACTCCGAAGCCTATGGAGGACACCATGCTGGAGATAGAACTGCACATAAGGTATTGCAATCCGGTTTTTATTGGCCTACTCTCTTCAAGGATTCTCGTAAGTTTGGCTTGTCTTGTGATGAATGTCAAAGAATTGGTAATATTAGTATATGTCAAGAAATGCCTATGAATTATTCACTTGTTATTGAACCATTTGATGTTTGGGGCTTTGATTATATGGGACCTTTTCCTTCCTATAATGGGTATACACATATTTTAGTTGCTGTTGATTACGTTACTAAGTGGGTAGAAGCTATTCCAACTAGTAGTGTTGATCATAACACCTCTATTAAGATGTTTAAAGAAGTTATTTTCCTGAGGTTTGGAGTCCCTAGATATTTAATGACTGATGGTGGTCCACACTTTATTCATGGTGCCTTTCGTAAAATGCTTGCTAAGTATGATGTTAATCATAGAATTGCATCCCCATATCACCCACAGTCTAGTGGTCGAGTAGAATTGAGTAACAGAGAGCTCAAATTAATTTTTCAAAAGACTATTAATAGATCTAGAAAGAATTGGTCCTAGAAACTTGATGATGCATTATGGGCTTATAGAACTGCATATAAAAATCCTATGGGTATGTCTCCGTATAAAATGGTTTATGGCAAAGCATGTCACAGACCTCTTCAATTAGAACATAAGGCATATTGGGCTATTAAAGAGCTCAACTACGATTTCAAAATTTCCGGTGAGAAGAGGTTATTTGACATTAGATCACTTGATGAATGGAGAACCCAGGCTTATGAAAATGCCTGTAGAGACCAGACCTCAAATGGTCTGATCTCTGTGCATCAGTGTCATCCATGGATCGGTAATGCTGACACGCACAGTACTTGAAGGATTTATAACAGAGTAGCAATCACACGCTTATTACATCGAATGTCTGAAAAGAGAACTTATTACAATAAATATGGCTTAAGGCCATCTAATACGATAACAGCAGAAGGCTTGGAAGATAAAGTGAGTCCATCAACTCCAACGGCATCACTGAGTGAAACACCACGACCTAAGGCTCCTTACTCGTCGTCTAAAAAGTCTGCAACATGATACGTTGCAGACCGAAAATGGGTCAGCACATGGAATATGCTGGCAATGTAACACAAGAGAATAATGAATGGAATAATGCTATCACTACATGCATATATGGCTGGTAGAGGCTGTATGGTTAATAAGTTTTGCGAAAAGCCAATTTTTTTCCTACAACAAAGGAATATATTTTATTTAACTATCATGGTGGTAGTTAAACATTGATAATGGTAAACCCCATCTCAATCCCAATAAAAAAATTATTAACAATAACCCAATCAAATTTTATAATTAAGAGTGTTGAGATCCACATGATAATCCACGAACTAGATAGTCAAGATGTCCATAACCGGGGACATGGCTAACCATGATTAGTATATACACTATGCAGAGGTTTGCGCACTTCTCCCTACAAGACTCGATCTCCTCCGTTGGATTTCTCGCACTACATGATGTTTGAGAAACGGATGACCGAGACATAGTCTTTCAAAAGCGTTAGCACCTTACGATGGGTAGACAGTACCACCTACAACCCCTACATTTGCTAGTCTACCACTATAAGAGTTCACACGACTTAATCAACTATGTCAGAGCCCATAATGGCATGTGGCTGCACACGGAAGTTTCTAGCATGAAAAATCTCAAGATCCCTTTGAGCCTGGGTGGCAGTCCATAGGAGAATCACACGGTACCCCGGGATTTCCAAAAAATACAGGCAATCACTGGGTTCCCCAGGTGCCTCAATCCACCCAGATGTGTATTTAAGTTGCCACCTTAAGTGAACCATTAATTAAGAACACTCACATCTATCATGAATACACTCAAACCCAATCCATGTCTACGAGCATAGCATAGCAATAAGAGCAATGTTGAAGTAACTCCCAAGGGTTTGATAATAAAACAGGTGATAGGTTCTACCTCATCATCCACTTCCCAATACCCACATGTTATCAATCCTACTTATGCAATGTTTGAGGGTCGAAACTAATGTATAAAAACTAGGTAATGAAAAGCATGATCAAAGTGTTACTTGCCTTGCTGATGATCCGCGAAACCTAGAGACTCGTAGTAGCACGCGTCGCACTACGGGTACTCTATCGCAAACAAACAAGCATACAATAACCAATCAAGCAAGGGCACGGGTTAAACTCAAATAAGAGATTTAACCAGAAAGTTCAACTTAAGAACTCCGGTTTGCAAAAAGAATCAAATCAAACGAAGCAACAAAACTCAAACGGCGAAAGAAACAAGCTTCATTTACTAATCTGGTCTCAAGTCAAATTTTACAGTAGAAAAACCTTGTTTAAGTTGGTTAAACAGAAAGAGGGCTCCGAGACGAAACTCTAGGCACTTGAATTGCCTGATTTCGATAAACAAGCAAAAACATAAATAAAACGAAAATCGGATCAGAAATCACGATAAAAAATAATCGCGGAAAATCCGAGAAAAAGAAAAATGGACGAACAGGCTAACGAACAAATGTTCGTTATCTACGGCTAATTGATGAAAACCGTTCATTAAAATGAACGTACGGACGAACGTCCGCTAAATAACTAAACCAAAAAACTGAACTGAAACTAAAAATGGATCTAGGGTTTCATAAAAAAACCAATTGGTTTTCTCATGAAAACCAAGGACGGCGGCGGCTACCTCCGACGGATCTGGCGAGACAGCGGCAGCGGCGCGGCTAGCAGGGCGGCAGCAGGCGGCGCTAGTGGGGCAGCGGCAGCTGCGGCGGGCTAGCAGGCGGCGCTAGGGTTCGGCGGCGGTGGGCTGGGCCTCGGGGCAGCTCGGGGCTGCGGCTTATAAAGCCCCCCGGGCGGAGTCCTGCTCGGGTACTGCCCGGAGTCGGTTTCCTCTTCTTTTTTAAAAAATCCTTATGTGCAGAAAAAGAAATAAAAGAAATACTAAACGGACTCCAAAAATCCCGAAATAAATTTTCCCGGTCCTCTAAAAATAGGACGGACAAAGTGAACATTTATTTGGGCCTAAAATGCAATTGTGAAAAATGCATATTTTTCCTAATTCAAAAAAATAGTGATAAAACTCCGAATAAAATTCTTATTTGATTTTAACATTAAATCTCTGATATTTCTTTATTTTTGAGGAAGTCATTTTATCCTCTCTCTTTTATTTTTATAAAAGAAATATTCAAGAGAAAATAATTAAAATCAAACGATCCCTTTTTTTCAAAATTCGAGAAAAACTCGAATATGAAAATAATGAAATCCCCAACTCTCTCCGTGGGTCCTTGAGTTGCGTAGAATTTCAAGGATCTAACCAAAATGCAATAAAATATGATATGCAATGATGATCTAATGTATAACAATCCAAATTGAAAATTTGGGATGTTACAAACCTACCACCCTTAAGATGAATCTCACCCTCGAGATTCAGGTTGGCTAGAAAATAGGTGAGAGTGATCCTTCCGTAGGTCTTCCTCTTGTTCCCAGGTGGCTTCATCCTCGGTATGGTGGCTCCACTAAACTTTGCAAAATTTGATAACCTTGCTGCGTGTAACTCGGCTGGCAAACTTGAGAATTGTGACTGGGTTCTCCTCGTAGGTCAAATCTCTATCCAATTGTATTGCTTCCAGTGGCACTGTATCTCTCAGAGGAATATCAGCCATCTTTGCGTGGCACTTCTTCAACTGAGAAACGTGGACCACATCATGAACTCCTGACAATCCTTCGGGTAATTCCAACTTGTAAGCAACCTATCCCATACGTTCCAAAACTTTGTATGGTCCCACAAAATGTGGTGCTAACTTTCCCTTAACTCCAAAGCGCTTCACTCCTCGAAGTGGGGATACACGAAGATACACTCTGTCCCCAACTTCGTAAATTGTCTCCTTGTGTTTTGAATCCGCATTACTTTTCTACTTGAACTGGGCTAACTTGAGTCTATCGCGAATCAGCTTAACCTTCTCTTCGGACTCTTTGTCGGGGGAAACTGATGCACGAACACCTATGGGGCCGGCGGACCGGGCCCCTTTCGGTTCGGCGGGGGGCGGAGATCGTACGAAGAGCAGATCGAGGCGAAGCACACGAGCAGTTTACCCAGCTTCGGAGCTCTCCGGAGAGATAACACTCCTACTGCTGCTTGTTTGATTATCTTGTGTTCTTGCTCTAGAGAGAGAGCGTAGTATCTTTCCGGGTTACGAATGAGTCGAACTTCACGAACCAGTCGAACCGAACCCCCGCTAAGTTGCGCATGGGCCTCCTTTTATACGCTAAAGGGGTCACCGACAGGTGGCAATGAAGAGAAGGGTACAAATGTAAAAAGTGAGGTGGTTGGTACAGTTACTTGTATAGTGCACCCTACCTAACCCTGACGGCAGGGGACAAGGGCATTAAATGCCCGTCTGAGTCGCCCAAACAGTGCAGAAAAGGACCGTTAGGGGCGCCACCGTTCGCCACGATGGCGATCTTGTCAGCTTCGCATGCCACTGCGCACCGCTGGCTGCACAGCCTCCCGCCATGCGCGCCTGGAGAGGCCCCCAGAGCGACACGTTGGTGGATGCGCTGGAGCATGGGCACAGAGTGGCCGCCTGCCGCGGCAAGCGCCTTGCCGCTTCTGTTATCTTGTCGGGTTCGGAGGCTTGTCGCTCACCGGGCCTCGAGGTACCTTGGTTGGTCTTCCCGGCAAGCTCCTCTTGCCGGGGCCTTGTTGCCTTGCCGGAGTGCGTGGCGCATCGCGGCAAGTTCCTTGGAGTGCCTCGGTTGGCCTTCCCGGCAAGCTCCTCTTGCCGGGGCCTTGTCTCTTGAGCTTAAATACTTTGTTCTTGAATGGCTCCAAGGGAACCATGGAGGATCTTGGTGTTAGCCCATCAAGCCTTGCCGCGGGGTGCTGCAACTGCCCGTGCACAAGTTCGGGGTACTAGGGTACCCCTATTCTAGTACACCGACAGGAGCCCCCGGGCCTGGGCTAGACACGGTGCCGAGCGCTATTGGGCCAGGCCCAAGACAGGGCACGGGCACATGTGGACTGGGCCACGCCGAATCTCGCTCCGTATCCACCGCGCTCCCCCCTAACGGCACGCGTTGAATGCGGCATCGTGGGAGAGATCGTGGGTGGTTCTTTATTCAGAAGGGCGAAACGTCCGCCCCGTCCCTCTTTATAAGCAGAGGAAACAGGGGCAGTTCGTTCCCCCTTCATGAACCTCCGACGCCCCCCACCCCCTTCTTCTCGAAGCCGAGAGAGCAGCACTCCGCCCCCCATTGCCACCAGCATCACCAACACCGTCGACCTCCCCCACCACCTCCACCATGGCTCCGAAAGCCGACAAGGGAAAGGGCGTGAAGTCGGCCGAGGCGCAGCGGCTCGCGGCACTGCGGAAGGAGCGGGCGATCTTCTCCCCCCAGCTCGGCGTGAAGGAGCTGAGGGAGTACTTCTACCTCTTTTGGGCGACGGAGACGCGGGCGCATCCGCGCACGAGGGTACTCCCGGCCGCTGCTTCGGAACTGGCTCCAAACGGGTACCCATTCTTCGCGTTGTTCTTCTATTGCGGGATCTGCCCGCCCTTCTCGGAGTTCTTCTGCGATATCATGAACACCTACGGCTTCCGCCTCCTTGACTTCACCCCCAACGCCATTCTGACCATGGCAGTTTTCGCACATTTGTGCGAAAACTTTGTCGGAGTCCACCCCAATGTTGCCCTTTTCCGCCACTTCTTCATACCTCGGGTAGAGAGAGGAGAGCCGCTTGCCGGAGGGATCGCCTGGATCTCGAGAGTCGGCAAGAAGGAGGCGTACTTGGAGGGTGAGCTCCGCAGCAAGTGGGAGGAGTGGAGAGCGGAGTGGTGCTGGATCGTCGAGGAGAATCCGCAGCCCTTCACCGCCGTGCGCCAAGCTCCAATAGTGTGCGGCAATGACTGGAGCAACGTGGCCCCGGAAGACGAGAGGCTGAAGATCGCCATTACTAGGATCCTTCGCCTCAGGCTTGCCGGGCTCACTGTAGGCGCTGTAGGCGCAGATTTCCTCCGCCGCCGCATCACCCCCTGCAGGAGAGGGGGAGGCCCGCCTGGGAATTCAAGAACTCGGCGGACATCATGAGGCTGCGGCTGGGCCTCAACTACAACTTCACCATCTTGGAGCTGGATGCAATGCTCCTGGAGTTGTTCAAACGCGACCCCCAGCACCCATTCACGCTGCCGAGGGGCGTCGTTCCATTGTGCAACAATTCTTCGCTTGACCGGATCCGCGCCATGATGCCGTTGTGCGATTCACATGGAATCGTTCCAACTTGGCAAGAGCCTGCGGATGACGTCGTGCAAGCGTTCTTCGACAACTTGGAAGAAGTGCCGGTCCACGCTGACGAGTAGAAGAGCCTCACCCGTGACACCACCGACGAGGAGCTGCAGCGCATCGCCACTAGGGCGGAAGAGGTTGCGGCCGCAGCTGCTGCGGGCGCGTTCGGGTTCACTATGGAGGAGGCGGAGGCTGCAGAGGCGGCAAACCTCGCCGAGCGCGCAGAGTTCATTGGCGAGGAAGAGCCTGCCGGTTCTGAAGCTGAGCCGAGCGAGGCCGGCGAGGAAGAGCCCGAACCTTCAGGAGGCTTGCCGCAGGCGGAGCCCCCGGCCCCGCCAAGAAGGCGTCTTCGCAGGGCCGCGGACATAGCGGGGTGGCAGCCGGGTCAACAGCCGCCAAGCCGTGCGACACGCTCTACCGCGGCAAGCAATGTTGCCGCGGAGCGACCCACGCAGCAATGACAACTGGAGAGGGATCTTCCCGGGCCACCGCCACCGCCCCCGCCAAGCGGGCAAGGGATCCTACTCCTCCGCCTCGCCGCACCGGAAGGGAGACGGACTTTGATCTTTCCGCGCTCAGCTCCGACGAGGAGGAAGAAGAGTAAGTTTCTTTGGTGCTCTTGTAGTTCTTCAATCTTGCTATTTTTATCTTGTATCTGACTTGCTTCAATCTGGACTCCTTTCTTTTCAGGACGCTAGCCCAGAGAGCGGCGAAGAGGGCCAAGGCCGCGGTGATTGTCATCGAAGATGACCCCACCGTGTCTGCAGGGGGTGGGTCCGAGACCACCTTGACGGACCCGACAACCACTCCTCAAAACAGCCCCCAGCGCAGCCCCCAGCGTAAGTTCATAGTTAGCTTTCTGCTGTCAGGCGCGCATGAGTGCTTTTTCCTTTATTGATATCTTGCTTGTTGATTTGTGTAGGAGCAGAGCAGCCATATCAGGAGCGCCCGGAAGCTGGTCCCGAAGTGCCATCTGCTTCGACTATGCTGCTAAGGGAGGAGTTCCCGGTAAGGGAGCGCTCTCCGGCAAGGGAGAACTCTCCGGCAAGGGGCAGCACTGTCGATCCTGCAGCGGCCGAGACCGCAACTGCAGATCTTGGCATAGGTAATTCACTTGCCCAAAAACTTTCCATTGGGTTCTTCTTCTTCTAATTTTCTTCTCTTGGATTTTTGATTGATTTTTCTCCCTTCTTCGTTCTTCAGACCCATCTGCTGCTGAGCCAATGGAGACAGAGGGCACCGGCGAGGAAGGGGTCGGTGCTGATGAGACCGCCGGCGAGGAGGCCGCCAAGGCTGCCGCCGCAGAAGCCGGCGAGGGGTCGGGCGATCGCACTAACGACCCTGAGGCCACAGGAGCGCCAGGCGCTGCGCCGACCGCCGATCCCTCTGCCGCTTCTACGGAGCCGGGCTCCGAGGAGCCCCAGCCCGGCGCCTACTTGAAGGCCGGTGACGATATCTTCATCAAGCTACCCTGGGCGTCGAGCTCCAGGGCGCCGGTCGAGGGGGAAACTTTCGATGAGGAGGTTCTTGCCTCTGCTGGACTGTCGTTGGTCGACGCGCCCAGCAGCAGCAGTGGCGAGCCTGAGGAGGAGTAGCTGCTGCAGAAGCTGCTGTCACTCTACTGCGCACGGCAAGCCAAGCTGGCTTCCCGGGAAGCGCTTGTCGCGAAGGCAGGAGTTGACATGGAGAAGCGCGTGGAGGAGCTCCAGGGCCACAATCAAGAAGCTCTCCGGTCCCTGGCACAGGAGCAGGAGCGACTCGACGAGGAGTGCACGGCCTTCCTTCTCGAGAAGGCCGAAGCTGAGGAGGAACAAAGGCTGGCCGCCGAGAAGCAGTCCACGCGAGAAGGCGAATTGGTGCAGCGGAAGGCCAACCTCGATAGCTACGAGGAGGAGCTCGCCGAGCGCGAGCAAGCACTTGGCGGGGCGCTCAAGGAGGCAAAGGACGCTGCCGCAATCGCAGAGGCTGCCAAGAAAGAGCTGGAGGAGAAGGTGGCGCAGCTGGAGGCCAACATCGGGAAGAGCGGCGAGGAACTTGCCGCGCTCAAGCGTGAGCGTGAGAAGGATGCTGCCGCCCAAGGTGAGCTGCAAGGTCTTCTCGCTGAGAGAGGCAAGGAGCTCAGCGCCGCCAAGGATTCCAATGCGGACCTGGAGTTGAAGCTGGCCACGCTGATGCAGACGCTGGAGGCCGCCAAGGAGCGGGAGAAGACCTTGTCGGAGAAGGTCAAAGCTGACAAGGCGCTGCTGGAGAGCATCGCAGTTACCCAGAACTCGTTCAGAGATACTGTGGAGCACAGGACCGAGGGTCTGGTGAATATTGTTGTAGTCATCGACGAGGAGCTGGCGCAGCTGGGGATGGAGGACTTTGGGTATCTCTCTGACGAGAATCTCCAACCCAGCGCCAAGCTCAGTCTGTTCTTCAAGGGCGTGGCGACGGCACTCCAGCGGCTCCGGGAGAGGATCCCAAAGCAGCTGGCCGACGAGTCACACAGGATTTGCGCGGGGGCTCTCCAGAAGGTGCTGATGAAGGTGGCCTTCCGCAACCCAGGCCTCAACCTTACCAACGTCCTTAGGTCCTTGCCGCCTGACGCCGATCTGGATGCGCTCAAGGCCCTTGTCGCACCCATTGTGGACAAGGTAAGCGAGATCAAGAGGGTTGAGGGCGATCGTGTAGACTAGGCCGCCCATTTTCTCTTTTCCCTTGTCGCTGCTAATCATGTTATGAAAACAGTCTGTTAGAGCTGCGACAAGTTATCTTGTAATATAACTTTATTTCTGTTATCAATTGCTATGTTATTTCCTCTACTAGATTCTTTCCTTTGTATGTTTTTACCCTACGCTTCTAGGGAACTTGTCGGCGCAGGCGCCCGAGCCGCGAGCGCTGAGTGCGGAACATCAGCAGCCTGCTGGCGGCGCTGCTTCCGACAAGAAACCTTGTCGTGACTAGATGCAGCACACTTAAGTTGTTGAGCGGACTCGAAACAAAGTAAGGGCGCAACTAGCCACGAGTTGGTTCCTCCGTGCATAGGTTTTCCATACAAAGCAGGGTCGTTCCAGGAAGATAACTCAAAAATTTAAAAACTGATTGCTCAAACTTTGGCGACTTAGCTTTTCTGTCGTTTGCTTCCCGGCAAGGCAAAACTTTGCTTGAACGACGCCTGGTCCATACCACAATATTCTCCTTCCCCCCCGGCAAACTTGCATGCGAGGGAACCTTCTTTTCCTTTGTTGAAAAAGAAGAAAGAAGAGAAAATAATGATATGGAGCCCTTCGGCTTGTTATTGCTTACCGGATGTAGGTGCTGCACAAAGTGTCAGATAACGCATGCAAGAAAGAAACTAATGCATGAAATGGACAAGTTGTGCGGAGCACATGGGGTTCTATTTATGCACGGGATCTGCGCCCGACTTTGTACAAAGGATTACATGCAACAGCGGCAAGACTTGTACAAAAGGTGGTTGCCGGAACGGGTTCCGGCAACCGCGCCCTACGGGAAAAACTTACGAAGATGTTCTATGTTCCAGGAGTTGCTCACCGGAATGCCATCTTCGGTCTCAAGGCGGACAGCGCCGAGCCTTGTGACTCGTTTCACCCGATAAGGGCCTTCCCACTTCGGCGTCAACTTGTTGGAATTCTTGGCGGACTGAACGCGCTGAAGAACAAGGTCGCCTTCCTCGAAGCTTCTGGCTTTAACTTTGCGGCTATGGTAGCGGTGCAAAGCTTGCTGGTATCGAGCAGCTCGTACAGCAGCCTGAAGACGATCTTCCTCAAGGAGCAGCGCGTCGTCTTGTCACAGCTGTTCTTGCTCAAGCTCATCATAAGCGAGCACTCGAGGCGATCCATATACGAGTTCCGTGGGGAGAACTGCCTCTACTCCATAGACTAGAGTGAAAGGCGTCTGGCCAGTGGCTCGATTTGGCGTCGTTCTGATCGACCAAAGAACCACCGGCAGCTCCTCGATCCAGTTTCTTCCGCACTTGCGCAGCCTGTCGAAAGTTCTGGTCTTGAGCCCGCGCAGCACTTCAGCATTTTCCCTCTCTGCTTGACCGTTGCTTCTTGGATGAGCAACAGAAGTGAAGCAGACCTTGGCTCCAAGGTCTTGGACGTACTACATGAAGGTGCGGCTCGTGAATTGCGTGCCGTTGTCGGTGATGATCCTGTTAGGGATCCCGAAACGGCAAACAATTGACCTGAAGAACTTGACTGCTGACTGTGCTGTCACCTTCCTCACTAGCTGCACTTCCGGCCACTTTGTGAACTTGTCGATTGCGACGTACAAGTACTCAAAGCCCCCGACAGCTCGGGGGAAAGGGCCGAGGATATCGAGCCCCCAGACCGAAAATGGCCAGGATAAAGGGATCGTCTGGAGAGCTTGAGCTGGCTGGTGTATCTGTTTGGAGTGGAACTGGCACGCTTCACACTTGGTTACTTGTGCAGTTGCATCCTGGAGGGCTGTCGGCCAAAAGAAACCTTGCCGGAAAGCTTTGCCGGCCAGTGCTCTTGTGCCAATGTGGTGGCCACATATGCCTCCATGTATCTCTGCCAACAGCTTTTGTCCATCTTCCCGGCAAATACACTTCAATTTCACACCGTTGAGTCTTCTTCTGTACAGTATGCTATCGACAAACTGGTACATACTTGACTGCCGGGCTACTTTTTCCGCTTCTTCTTGCTCTTCGGGAAGTTCTCCTGTCTGAAGGAAATGGACAATCTGCTGTGCCCATGCTGGAGCTTGTGGCTCGACAACAAGGACTAAAGGCACATCTGCTGCTGCGGGAACATCCGCTTCCACGGCAAGGACTTGCGGCCCTGCCGGAGCTTGATGTTCCCCGGCAAGCTTGCCGGAGCAAAACTTGTCGGGAGCGTCTACTTCAACGGAACAAACCATAAGGCTTGCCGGAGCAGACTGCCCCTCAGCAACCTTGGTGTTGATCTTGGGGACTTTCTTGGTGGCGGCTTTGGGGAGCTCTGCCGGAAATAGTCACCAGAAATCAACTTCCTCTTCTTACTTTGTCTAGTTGATGGTGTTACGGATGGTTGAGTCAACTTGAGCACAAAGATCCCTGGTTCCACAGGTAACTTTAGTGCGGCGCACTTTGACAGGCCATCAGCAATGTCATTCTGAGCTCTTGGGATATGCTCCACCTGTAGGCCGTCAAAGTGCTCTTCTAGCTTCCTCACTTCATCAACATATGCTTCCATCAATGGACTCTGGTAGTTCTTGTTCACTTGGCGGACGACAAGCTGTGAGTCACCCCTGACAATGAGCTTCTTGATCCCAAGGTCTGCTGCAATTTTGAGACCGGCAAGCAATCCTTCATACTCTGCAGTATTGTTGGTTGCTTGCTCCTTGGGAAAGTGCATCTGGACTACGTACTTGAGGTGCTCTCCGGTGGGTGCGACAAGCAGCACGCCCGCACCGGCGCCTTGCAGCGAGAAGGCACCATCAAAGTACATCAGCCACTCTTTGCTTGCCTCTTTGACGGGGATGCTCGTCTCTGGAATTTCTTCATCTGGTGTTGGCGTCCATTCTGCTATGAACTCTGCCAATGCCCTGCTTTGGATAGTTGAAGTGCTCTCAAACTTGAGGCCAAAGCTTGACAGTTCCAGCGCCCACTCGACAATCCTGCCTATCGCTTCTGGATTTTGCAGTATCCTCTTCAGCGGAAAGCGAGTGGCGACTGTGATCTCATGTGCTTGGAAGTAATGGCGCAGCTTTCTCGAGGCCATGAGGAGGCCGAAAAGCAACTTCTGCACACCAGAGTACCTTGATCTAGCCCCCTGTAGAAGGGAACTAACAAAGTAAATTGGACGCTGCACCATTCTCTTCTGCATCTTATCATGCTCCTGCACAGATCCATCTCTGTCGGGACCAGAGCTTGTCGGCGAAGCCCCCTGCTTGTCGCTGGATGCATCTGCCGTGGTTGCTGGCTCATCATCTGCCTCCCTCTCCGCCACTAACGCAACACTAACCACTTGATTGGTTGCCGCTATATACAGTAGCAACTTCTCTTGCGGCTTAGGTGCGACAAGTATTGGAGTGGAGGACAGGTATCTCTTCAAGTCCTGCAGTGCAGCCTCCGCCTCCGGAGTCCATTTCATTGGACCTGCCTTTTTCAAAATTTTGAAAAATGGCAGGGCGCGCTCAGCAGATCTAGAGATAAACCTGCTAAGAGCAGCCACGCAACCGGAAAGCCTTCGTACATCCTTGACGCGCTTTGGTGCTTCGATCTGCTCAATGGCCTTGATCTTGTCGGGATTGGCTTCAATTCCCCGCTGAGACACGAAGAACCCGAGAAGCTTGCCGGATGGGACTCCAAACATGCACTTCTCGGGGTTAAGCTTGAGGTTGATCCTGCGCAGATTTGCAAATGTCTCGTCTAAATCTTGAATCAGGGTCGCCCTATTCTTGCTTTTGACCACTATGTCATCCATGTAGGCTTCCACATTTCTGTGCATCTGCGGCTCAAAAGCGTGGTGGACTACCCTTGCGAATGTTGAACCAGCATTCTTCAAACCGAAAGGCATCCGTATGAAGCAGTACGTGCCACATGGGGTGATAAATGCGGTTTTCTCTTCATCCTCTTCTGCCATGAAGATCTGATGGTATCCTGAGTATGCATCAAGAAATAAAAGCAAATCACATCCGGCTGTGGAGTCAACAATCTGGTCAATGCGTGGCAAGGGAAATGGGTCTTTGGGACAAGCTTTATTAACATCAGTGAAGTCAATACAAAGCCTCCATTTCCCGTTAGCCTTGCGCACGACAACAGGATTGGCCAACCATGTGGGATGGAGCACTCCTCTGACAAGGCCTGCTGCTTCCAACTTCTTGATTTCTTCTGCGATGAATTCTTGGCGCTCCACTGCCTGTTTCCTGACTTTCTGCTTGACGGGCCGCGCATGAGGACAAACGGCAAGGTGGTGCTCAATTACTTTCCTGGGAACATTGGGGATATCAGACGGTTGCCACGCAAACACGTCGACATTCGCCCGCAGGAAAGCAACGAGCGCGCTTTCCTATTTGGGGTCAAGAGTGGCGCTGATGGTGAAGGTACCACCAGCGCCGTCCTCCTTGGCGGACACCTTCTTGGTCTCAGGTGGAGCTGTCATTGCCTTCTTACACTTGCCGTTGGAGCTCGATGGTGCGTCCTCGACGTTAGCGCAGCACTCCGAAGAGGTGCGCTTGCCGGAGTGGGCATCAGAACTCTTGCCGGACTTGGTCTTCTTCTTCCCCCCGGGAGCTTCAGCGGCCAGTGTCTTGCGTTCTGCTGTGGCTGCCGCTTCCCGGTAGATCTTGTCGGCATAGATAAGAGCATCCTTCTTGTCGCCAGGGACAGAGATGACACTTATCGGGCCTGGCATTTTCAGTACGTTGTACGCATAGTGAGAGGCTGCCATGAACTTGGCGAGTGCCGGACGGCCAAGGATTCCATTGTAAGGTAATGGAAAGTCAGCAACATCAAATGTGACCCTCTCAGTCCTAAAGTTCAGCTCGCTGCCAAATGTTACCGGCAACGTGATCTTTCCCTTCGGCTTGCTTCTTCCCAGGTTGATTCCTTGAAATGTACCGGTCTCTTTGAGCTCGCTGTCAGGGATCTGGAGTTTCTGGAGCACCGCGGAGGAGATCAGGTTCAAGCCGGCCCCGCCGTCAACTAGCATCTTAGTGACCTTGAGGTTGCGGATTGTTGGTGAAACCAACATCGGCAAGCACCCGACCGCAGTTATGCGATCAGGGTGGTCCTCAATATCAAAGATGATAGGCGTGCTGGACCATTTCAGAGGCTTGCGTGACTCGACGGGTGGTTCTGCTGCATTAACTTCCCGCACCCACTGCTTGAGCTAGCGGTGCAAGGTGTGCAGAGAAGCACCACCGTCAACGCACAGGACCTCTGTGGCTTTCTGGAACTCCTGCTCATCAGTCTCCTCATCATCCATGTCTTCATCGTTGTCGTCATCTTCATCCTTGTCACGGCCGCGAGGAGGTCTGTCTCCTTGCCACTGCTTGGCCTTGCCACGGCGTCCTCCTCGGCCGGGACGTTTCTTGTCGGATCCCCCAGCACCTTCCTGGGCCTTCTCCTTGTCGCGCCGCTCGTATTCAGCTTTCTGTTGCTCAACAAGCTGCTCGACTTTCTTATAGTTCTGGAGATCATGGCCCTTGGTGCGGTGGATCTTGCAATACTGCTTGTTGGTGTCGTCCTGCTTGTCGGCGACCGCCACCTCCGCGGCAACCTCCTTGCCGGAGTCACTAGCTTTGGCTTCCTTGGCGCCACCACCGTTGCCGGACTGCTCAACAACTAGCACCTCTTTGCCTTTCCTCCTTCTGTTGTTCCGCCGCCGGTTTTTCCTTGCCGGGGCAGCATCTTCACTGTCAGATCCTCCCGCTCCTACATTCTCTCCGGGGAGTCTCCTCCCTTTCTCAGCACATGCACACTTGTCGGCCAGTGCATATAACTCACTGACGTCCCTGATTTTGCACATCGCCATTTCCTCCCGCATCCTGCGGTTTCGCACGTTCTGATGGAACGCGCTGATCACCGCGGCAGGGTGGACGTCTAGGATGTTGTGCTGCACACTGCTGAATCTCTGAATGTACTTGCGCAGGGGCTCTCCTTCCTTCTGGGCGAGCAGATGAAGGTCACTCTCCTGGCCATGAGGCTTGTGTCCGCCTGTGAAGGCGCCGACAAACTAATGGCACAGATCAGCCCAAGAGGATATGGAGTTGTCCGGCAAGTGCATGAGCTAGGACCTGACGTTGGGCTTGAGTACCAGCGGGAAGTAGTTGGCAAGGATCTTGTCATCCCGTCCCCCAGCAGCCTGCACCGCAATGGTGTAAATGCTGAGGAACTCCGACGGATGCGTCTTGCCGTCGTACTTCTCCGGTACGTCTGGCTTGAAGTTCTTCGTGCTGGGCCACTGGACTTGCCGCAGCTCACGAGTGAACGCAGGGCAACCTACCGCGTACGGCAGATCGCCTGGTTCCCCTGGCGCATGCATGTCAACAGAGGGCCCAGCGCGCTTGTCGGATTGACGTCGCGCTTCTCTTCGGCGCTCGATGCGAGTTCGAGCGTCTTCTTGTTGTCGATCATGAAGAACTTGGCGCTGATCGCGACGAGCTCGTGGATCCGAAGATGCGGTGGAGTCGCTGTCGAGGTGGATCCGGCGAGTCGGCGGTCTTGGCCTTCGGGGTGGTGATTGCATGGTAGTTGCACCTCCACCCGTTTCGTCGCCACCGGCTCGCGCCCGGCAACCCTGCCGCGGCGGCGACGCGCTCGGCCGCCATGGAGTGTCGCCGTTGGCGTAGCCGATGAGACTCTGAATGGTGGCCCTCCATTCTTCGATCTTGTCCGACGTCGGAGGGTAATCTAGGAGAAGTTGAGCTCGCGCCAAAGCTTCTGCTGGAGTGGTGGGTGGCAGTGGCGGACGGCGCGAGGAGCGGGACGTGCTCGGACTTCTAACTATGTTAGAAGGAGCAGTATCCCGTCCAGGCGACCGTGCCCCGCTCGTGCCAGCACGCTGGCGTGCATGCTGGTCTTGAGCGCCCCGAGATCCACCAGCTTGGTCTTGGCCTATCATGCGTATGGCACTGCAAGTGCCATGACGCTGTTCGTCTTGCGCCTCCTGAGAGTGGCGTGGAACATGTACAGTCACCGAGGTTTGTGCAGCCTTGTTCTTGGACCTGGCAGCATCATGAGCTTCCTCGTCGACGTCCATTCTTCCGCCGGCATCCATTCCACCACCCGTTTGCTCCAACGGTGGCGGAAGTGACGTGGACGGAGCGGCTGCCGCCGAAGTCTTCTTCTTCGGTGGCATGTTGATGAAGGGAATGAAGATCTAGCTCGTGTGAACGCCGGATCAGGTTCACACAATCTCGATGCCTCCCCCTACCTGGCACGCCAAAGATGTCGGGGGAAACTGATCCACGAACACCTACGGGGCCGGCGGACCGGGCCCCTTTCGGTTCGGCGGGGGGCGGAGATCGCACAAAGAGCAGATCAAGGCGAAGCACACGAGCAGTTTACCCAGCTTCGGAGCTCTCCGGAGAGATAATACTCCTACTGCTGCTTGTTTGATTATCTTGTGTTCTTGCTCTAGAGAGAGAGCGTAGTATCTTTCTGGGTTACGAATGAGTCGAACTTCGCGAACCAGTCGAACCGAACCCCCTCTACATTGCGCATGGGCCTCCTTTTATACGCTAAAGGGGTCACCGACATGTGGCAACGCAGAGAAGGGTACAAATGTAAAAAGTGAGGTGGTTGGTACAGTTACTTGTACAGTGCACCCTACCTAACCCTGACGGCAGGGGACAAGGGCATGAAATGCCCGTCTGAGTCGCCCAAACAGTGCAGAAAAGGACCGTTAGGGGCACCACCGTTCGCCACGATGGCGATCTTGTCAGCTTCGCATGCCACTGCGCACCGCTGGCTGCACAGCCTCCCGCCACGCGCGCCTGGAGAGGCCCCCAGAGCGACACGTTGGTGGATGCGCTGGAGCATGGGCACAGAGTGGCCACCTGCCGTGGCAAGCGCCTTGCCGCTGCTGTTATCTTGTCGGGTCCGGAGGATTGTCGCTCACCGGGCCTCGAGGTACCTTGGTTGGTCTTCCCGGCAAGCTCCTCTTGCCGGGGCCTTGTTGCCTTGCCGGAGCGCATGGCGCATCGCGACAAGTTCCTTGGAGTGCCTCGGTTGGCCTTCCCAGCAAGCTTCTCTTGCCGGGGCCTTGTCTCCTGAGCTTAAATACTTTGTTCTTGAATGGCGCCAAGGGAACCACGGAGGATCTTGGTGTTAGCCTGGCAAGCCTTGCCGCGGGGTGCTGCAACTGCCTGTGCACAAGTTCGGGGTACTAGGGTACCCCTATTCTAGTACACCGACACTCTTTAATCAAATTTGGTCCAAACAATTGTCGGTCTCCAACTTCATCCCACAACAACTGTGTTCTGCACCTCCTTCTGTACAATGCTTTGAAAGGGGCCATCTTCAAACTGGCTTGATAGCTGTTGTTGTATGAGAACTCTGCGTAAGGTAAATTTTCGTCCCAACTAGATCCATAATCTAGTGCACAAGCTCTCAACATGTCCTCCAGAATCTGATTGATGCTCTCAGTCTGGCCATCTGTTTGCGGGTGGAAAGCTGTACTGAACTCTATCCTGGTTCCCAAAGTTTCATGTAACTGATTCCAAAACATTGATGTAAACTGGGTTCCTCTATCTGATACAATGGTCCATGCCTAGTTTATCCCACTTCCATTCAGGTATTGGCAATGGTTGTAGCCATCCTGCTGGCTTCTGATGTTGTGCCTTCACTCTCTGACATACATCACAAACTGCTACATACTCTGCAATATCCTTCTTCATTCCGGTCCACCAGAAACTATCCTTCAAATCCAGATACATCTTGGTATTTCCTGGGTGAATCGAATATGGAGAATCATGGCCCGCTTGCAGAATTAACTTCCTGATCTCCTGATCATTTGGCACATATACGCGGTCCTCAAACCATAAGGTATCGTGCTCATCCTCACGAAATCCTTTAGCCTTTCCTTTGCTCATTGTTTCCTTTATTTCGGCAATCTCCTTGTCCGTCTTCTGAGCTTCTCTTATCTTGTCCATCAAGGTAGATGGAATCTCCAAAGTTGCTACATAACCTCTCGGAATTATCTCCAAACATAGCTCGTGAAGCTCATCTACCAACTCCTCGGGTAATTCTCCGCTCATGATTGTATCGACATGACTTTTGCGGCTCAACGCATCGGCTACTACGTTAGCCTTTCCAGGGTGATATTGCAACCTCATATCACAATCCTTAATGAGCTCCAACCATCTCCTCTGCCTGAGATTCAACTCCTTCTGCATGAAGATATACTTCAAACTCTTATGATCCGTGTATACTTCACAATGGTTTTCGATGAGAAAATGTCTCCAAGTTTTCAACGCATGTACTACGGCTGATAACTCCAAATCATGCATGGCATAATTTAACTCATGGGGTCTAAGCTGTCGTGAGGCATATGAAACAACTCTTCCCTCCTGCATAAGTACGGCTCCAAGTCCTCGACGAGAAGCGTCGCAATACACTTCATAATCCTTGCACTGATCTGGCAGAATCAACACTGGTGATGTAACCAAGCGTCTTTTCAACTCTTGAAAGCTGGCCTCACATTCCTCAGTCCATTTGAACTTAGTGTCCTTCTTTAACAACTCTATCATAGGCTTTGCAATACTTGAGAAATTCTCAATGAACCTCCGGTAGTATCCTGTGAGTCCAAGAAAACTCCGGATATCTCCAACTATCGTGGGTGACTCCCAATTTATCAGCGTGACAACTTTGGTGGGGTATACCGCTATTCCTTCTCCAGATATAACATGTCTAAGAAATCCAACTTCCTTCAACCAAAATATTGATCGGTCGAAGACTCCATGATATCTGCTCTGGCTTCATCAACATAGTCATCATCGCTATCGGGGTCCGAGTCAGTGTCGTCGATGATGATGTAGTCTTCAGAACGAATCTCCTTGGGTTCATCGCCTTCTCCTCCTGGCATAGGGTCTCCCATGAAAACTCCTAGCTTCCTTGTCAAGTCGTCATTCTTCTCCACTAGTACGACGATTTCCTCCTCATAATCTTCGCGAGTATCCTTGAGTTCTTCCTCCAGCTCCGTGATCCTTGTCATTTCCTTCTTCAGGTCTATCATGCCTGCGCACATCTGATTCTCCTGGCGGCGAATATGCTGGTTTAACTCCTGGATGAAAGCTGCAATCGATCTATCGCTCCTGGTGCTGATCATTTCCCATTGCTCATCTCGGCGCCCACAAATCTGGTAGATAGTATCCTTGAGATCCTTGTGGTAAACTTCCCCAATGCGTCCCATGGTGATGTGGGCTGCCATACTCTTTCCTAGACTCCATGTTGGTGCATCAAAAGAAAACTCTATGGTCTTAGTCACTGGCGTGAATGTCCTTCCTGGAACTTGAACTTGAATCGTCCAGCGCTCCTCTTCTGGTAAAGTGGCGTTGTGATTCCCGGTGAAGCTTGGTATTTTGATGTTCAGGTACTTAGTGACTTCCTTCAAGTGTCGTCCAAAAGGTGCTTCTTCATCCAGTTGTGCAAACTTGTTCCTTGCGTCCGCCATCCTAAAGAGTAGAAATGGAGAGGATTTAGAAATGAGAAGAGAGTAGTGATCTAGGGCTTTAGCTTAGTGGTCGTGTCCTATAGTCAGCGTGTGTGCTCTGATACCATCTTGTAGCGACCAGACCTCAAACACTCTGATCTCTGTGCATCAGTGTCATCCCTGGATCGGTAATGCTGACACGCACAGTACTTGAAGGATTTATAACAGAGTAGCAATCACACACTTATTACATCGAATGTATGAAAAGAGAACTTATTACAATAAATATGGCTTAAGGCCATCTAATACGATAACAGCGGAAGGCTTGGAAGATAAAGTGAGTCCATCAACTTCAACGGCATCACTGAGTGAAAGACCACGACCTAAGGCTCCTTACTCGTCATCTGAAAAGTCTGCAACATGATACGTTGCAGCCCGAAAACGGGTCAGCACATGGAATATGCTGGCAATGTAACACAAGAGAGTAATGAATGGAATAATGCTATCACTGCATGCATATATGGCTGGTAGAGGCTGTATGGTTAATAAGTTTTGCGAAAAGCCAATTTTTTTCCTACAACAAAGGAATATATTTTATTTAACTATCATGGTGATTGTTAAACATTGAGAATGGTAAACCCCATCTCAATCCCAATAAAAAAATAATTAACAATAACCCAATCAAATTTTATAATTAAGAGTGTTGAGATCCACATGATAATCCACGAACTAGATACTCAAGATGTCCATAACAGGGGACACGGCTAACCATGATTAGTTTATACACTCTGCAGAGGTTTGTGCACTTTTCCGCACAAAACTCGATCTCCTCCGTTGGATTTCTCGCACTACATGATGTTTGAGAAACGGATGACCGAGACACAGTCTTTCAGAAGCGTTAGCACCTTAAGATGGGTAGACAGTACCACCTACATCCCCTACATCTGCTATTCTACCACTTTAAGAGTTCACACGAATTAATCAACTATGCCAGAGACCATAATGGCATGTGGCTGCACACGGAAGTTTATAGCATGAAAAGTCTCATGATCCCTTTGAGCCTGGGTGGCAGTCCATGGGAGAATCACACGGTACCCCAGGATTTCCAAAAAAAACAAGCAATCACTTGGTTCCCCAGGTGCCTCAATCCACCCAGCTGTGTATTTAAGTTGCCACCTTAAGTTAACCATTAAATAAGAATACTCACATATGTCCTGAATACACTCAAACCCAATCCACGTCTACGAGCATAGCATAGCAATAAAAGCAACGTAGAAGTAACTCCCATGGGTTTGATAATAAAACAGGTGATAGGTTCTACCTCATCATCTACTTCCCAATACCCACACGTTATCAATCCTACTTATGCAATGTTTGAGGGTCGAAACTAATGCATAAAAACTGGGTAATGAAAAGCATGATCAAAGTGTTACTTGCCTTGGAGATGATCCGGGAAACATAGAGACTCGTGGTAGCACGTTTCGCACTCCGGGTACTCTATCGCAAACAAACAAGCATACAATAAGCAATCAAGCAAGGTCACGGGTAAAACTTAAATAAGATATCTAACCAAAAAGTTCAACTTAAGAACTCCGGTTAGCAAAATGAATCAAATCAAACGAAGGGACAAAACTCAAACGGCGAAAGAAACAAGCTTCGTTTACTAATATGGTCTAAAGTCAAACTTTACAGTAGCAAAAACTTGTTTAAGTTGGTTAAACAGAAGGAGGGCTTTGCGACGAAACTCTAGGCGCTTGAATCGCCTGGTTCTGATAAACGAGCGAAAAGATAAACTAAAACGAATATCGGATCAAAAATCGCGATCGAAAATAATCATGGAAAATCTGAGAAAAACAAAAATGGACGAACAGGCTAATGAATGAACGTTCATTATCTGCGGCTAACGGACGAAAACCGTTCGTTAAAATGAACGTACGGATGAACGCCCGCTAAATAACTAAACTGAAAAAACCAAACCGAAACTAAAAAATGGATCTAGGGTTTTGGACAAAAAAACCGATCGGTTTTCTCGCGAAAACCAAGGACGTCGGTGGCTACCTCCGGCGGATCCGGCGAGACGGCAGCGGCGGCGGTGCTCCGGTGCGGTGGCGCAGCTAGCGGGGCGGCGGCGGGCGGCGGCTAGCGGGGCGGCGCGGCAGCAGGCAGCGCTAGGGTTCGGCGGCTGTGGGCTGGGCCTTGGGGCGGCTCGGGGCTGCGGCTTATAAAGCCCCCCGGGCGGAGTCCCGCTCGGTTATGGCCCGGAGTCAGTATCCTCTTCTTTTTTAAAAAAAATCCTAACGTGCGAAAAAAGAAATATTAAATGGACTCCAAAAATCCCAAAATAAATTTTTCCCGTCCTCTGAAAATAGGCCGGACAAAGTGAGTATTTATTTGGGCCTAAAATGTAATTTCGAAAAACGCATATTTTCTTAATTCAAATAAAATAGCGATAAAACTCTGAATAAAATTCTTATTTTATTTTAACATTAAATTTCCGATATTTCTTTATTTTTGAGGAAGTCCTTTTATCCTCTCTATTTTATTTTTATAAAATAAATATTCAAGAGAAAAATAATTAAAATCAAACGATCCCTTTTTTCAAAATTCGAGAAAAACTCGAATATGAAAATAATGAAATCCCCAACTCTCTCCGTGGATCCTTGAGTTGCGTAGAATTTCAAGGATCTAACCAAAATGCAATAAAATATGATATGCAATGATGATCTAATGCATAACATTCCAAATTGAAATTTTGTGATGTTACAATGCCAAGCTGTTTAAAGAAAAAGTTAAAAGATGGCATGATAAAAGGATACAAAAGCGTGAGTTCAATGTAGGTGATTATGTATTGTTATACAACTCTCATTTTAGATTTTTTGCAGGCAAACTTCTCTCTAAATGGGAAGGTCCTTACGTTATCGAGGAGGTCTATCATTCCGGTGCCATAAAAATCAACAACTTCGAAGGCACAAATCTGAAGGTGGTGAACGGTGAAAGAATTAAACATTACATCTCAGGTAATCCCATAAATGTTGAAACTAATGTTATTGAAACCGTAACCTCGGAGGAATACATAAGGGACACTTTCCGGAACGTTTCAGACTCCGAAAAGGAATAGGCACGTGGTATGGTAAGTAAACCGACTCCAAAACAGTTCTAGTGACAATATTTCTTCATTTTGGAATATTTAAGAAAATAGGAAAATAAGAAGCAGACTGGAAAGGACACGAAGCTTCCACAAGGGTGGGAGGCGCGCCCTACCCCCTGGGCCCGCCCCCTTCCTTGTGGGCACCTCGTGCGCCTTCCGGACTCCGTTTTCTTGCACGACGCTTCTTTTGGTCGGTAAAAATTCATTATATAATCTCCCAAAGGTTTTGACCAGCGTATCATGCAAATATCTCTTTTCTTTGTTTCGAGCTGTTTTTCTGACAGATCTAGGTCGTCATGTCATCTTCAAGTGCCCCCAAGGACAAGTTCTTCGAGAAGGTCATCAACCCCTACCTCGCGGAGGTGCTGCAACAACATCAAACCATTGAGATGCGTGAGGGATTGTCGCACATCCACGATGCTGAGGGACCAAGGAGGACCGGAAGCACTGAGGCAAGGCTCGAGGCATTAGAGCAACAAGTTTTCAAGTGTCAGGAGGTGGTGGAGAGTGGACTCGACTCCAATCACATTATGATCACGGAGTCACCAACAAGCACAAGCTAGACGTCAAGGACATTGGGGAGGCCATCTTCAAGCTTCATGAGAAAATCGAGCACCTCCAAGCCCAGATCTATGACCTGCAAAATCAAACTGTGAGTATGAATATAGATTCAAGAGGATGAGTTTGGCTGCAGATTTGAGGATTCAGGATACTCGATCATCCTTCTATGATGGTGAGCCTATGCCTTGGAAGAGGGATGACAAGCCTACATCATCAACAACTCCACCTTCTTCACCAACAAAGAAGAACTGAGTATATGGTATGGGCACTCCCCTTGGCAACTGCCAAGCTTGGGGGAGTGCACCGGTGTCGTATCACCACCACTTTTATCTTTACCATTTTTCTTAGTTCGATCCTTTTGATAATATCTTGATCTAGTAGAATAAAGTTTTAGTACGACCTAGTTGTGAGTTTTGCTTTATGATCCTTCTATGTAATCGAGTCCGTGAGCTATATATAATAAAGTTTAGTGTTGAGTCAAGGGCTTGATTATTTTGCTATGATCTTGAGGGAATAAAATAAAAAGAGAAAGAATAAAAAGAAACAAAGAGATCATATGGATCTTATGGAGAGTAATGACTTCACATATAAGAGTATGATGAATAAAAGTTGTTGAGAGTTGACAAACATAGTTTTGGTCATCGTTGCAATTAATAAGAAGTAATAAAGAAAGAGAGGTTCACATATAAATATACTATCTTGGACATCTTTTATGATTGTGAGCACTCATTAAAGTATGGCATGCTAAGAGTTGACATTGGACAAGGAAGACAATGTAATGGGTCATGATTGTGAGCCCTGATGTCCGTATTTTATTTTTTATCGACACCTCTATCTCCAAACATGTGGACATATTTTTCAATTTTGGCTTTCACTTGAGGACAAGCGAGGTCTAAGCTTGGGGGAGTTGATACGTCCATTTTGCATCATGCTTTTATATCAATATTTATTGCATTATGGGCTATTGTTACACTTTATGTCACAATACTTATGCCTATTCTCTCTTATTTTACAAGGTTTACATGAAGAGGGAGAATGCCGGCAGCTGGGAATCTAGGCTGGAAAAGGAGCAAATATTGGAGACCTATTCTGTACAGCTCCAAAAGTCCTGAAACTTCACAAAAGCTATTTCCAGAATATATAAAAAATATTGAGTGCAAGAAGTTCCAGAGGGGGGCCATACCCTGGCCACGAGGGTGGGGGCACGCCCTACCCCCTGGGCGCGCCCCCCTACCTCGTGGGCCTCCTGGTGGACCTCTGATGCCCATCTTCTGCTATATGGAGTCCTTCGTCGAGGAAAAAAACATAATCAAGCTTTCGGGACGAGACTCCGCTGCCACGAGGTGGAACCTTGGCGGAACCAATCTAGGGTTCCAGCAGAGCTGTTCTGCCGGGGAAACTTCCCTCCGTGAGGGGGAAATCATCACCGTCGTCATCACCAACGATCCTCTCATCGGGAGGGGGTCAATCTCCATCAACATCTTCATGAGCACCATCTCATCTCAAACCCTAGTTCATATCTTGTATCCAATCTTTGTATCCAACCCTCATGAGCAGCACGGGCCATTCCCTGGCTGAAAGACACAATAGGCTGGAATGGGCCCATGTCTACATCGGGCCTCTAACAAGCCGAAATGTCACTAGGCCGTAATTGGGCCCAAATATTCGGCAAACAATTAACGGGCCAGATCACACTTCGGGCCGTAAATGGGCCATGTTTAAACAAGCCTTTATTGGGCTAGCCCACTAGTACCTAAGTAAATAGTATGTGCCTTTGACCAGGCCTTTTTAACCTATATGGGCCCCTGCCATGTGTCGACGAATCATAGGCGTCTACGGTCCAATGAATGGATGACATCTGTCCCAACGGTGAGGCGGCACGTGGTTCCCCTGGACATTGAGAATTTTACACATGGAAAATCCCCATTGGTCTGGGCTGTTAACGGGTTATCGGATCCAAACCGGAACCCGATAGCTTAACGCCGACCCGTTACAGTGGATGCCACGTGTCGATCACCTTTGACGAAAGCACTTCTATGATGCGTGATTTATTGTCATGGAAGTGGACACTTCCGTGATGATAATTTTGGTAATGTCATGGAACACTTCTATGACAGCACAGGTAGACTATCTTGATTCCGTCATAAAATCGTCATGAATGTACATGCATGATAGAAAAGATGACCTAATGTGACAAACATGTATCGTCACGGAAGTGTCTTTTTTTGTAGTGTTGGTTCAACTCCACAATCTTGTCGGAGGCTCCCAAGTGACACCTAACCAATCTAGGAGACACCACTCTCCAAAAGGTATTAGATGGTGTGATGATGATGAACTCCTTGCTCTTGTGCTTTAAATGATAGTCTCCCCGACACTCAACTCTGTCACATAGATTGGCTATGGTGGAAAGATGATTTGAGTGGAAATCAACTTGGGGAAGGCTAGAGATCAAGATTCTTGTGGTTGGATTGGAATCTTGGTCTCAACACATGAGTAGGTGGTTCTCTCTTAGAAAATGAGTAGTGGAAGTGTAGGCATGTTCTGATGGCTCTCTCTTGAATATAGAAGGAGGTGGAGGGGTATATATAGCCTCCACACAAAATCTAACCGTTACACACATTTGACCCAACTCGGTCAGACCGAATAGGTAAACTTGATGAGACTGGTTCATTTCAAAATGTGAACATTAGGATTCTTGGTGGGACCAGCATGATCAACTCAGTGGGACCGATGCACTAGGGTTAGGGCAAAACCTCGTCTCGGTGTGACCAATTGCATGAACTTGGTGAGACCGATTTCAGCAATGATTTAACAAAGAATTGGTGAGGCAAACTCGGTGGGACCGATCGCTCACTTCGGTAAGACCAAAACGTTATGAAAGGGAAACAGAGAGTTTACATTGCGAACTCGGTGGGGCCGGTCGCTTATTTCGACGAGACCGAAACTTTACGAAGGGAAATAAAGAGTTTACAATCCCATCTCGGTGAGACAGAAATCCCTATCGATGAGGCCGAACTGATCAGGGTTTCTCGCTATGGCTATGTCAAAGGAACTCGGTGGCGCTGGATAGATCAAATCAGTGGGGCCGAGTTTGACTTTAGATTTTGGACATATTTGGATTTGAGAAAGTGGTTGATGGCTTTGGAGCATATCACTAAGCATTTTGAGCAAGTAGACCATTAAGCAACACCTCATCCCCTTTTAATAGTATTGGCTTTTCCTATGGACTCAATGTGATCTTGGATCACTAAACTAGAAATGTAGAGTCTTGAGCTTTTCCCAATATTTGTCCTTAGCAGTTTGAGGGGCCCACATCTCTAGTCCATGCCATTGCCAATCATTCAACTTTCTGAAATATTCAACATGAATGAATATTAGTTCAATGAGCTATATGTTGTTATGAATTACCAAAACCACCCGAGGATTAGTTGCACTTTCAATCTCCCCTTTTTGGTAATTGATGACAACATATAGATCAAAGCTTCGACAAATAATAATATGAATGAAATACATCGCCGCTTTGAGAAGTATGTGATAAGCAAGAGCTCCCCCTAAATTTGTGCATTATTTAAAATTTGCTTTTGAATGCAAATGCATAATCGATTAGGATCATGGGTTAGTTTTCCATGTCACATACATCTTGGTGGAGCTCTCAAAATGATAGAATATAAAGAATATGCACTCATCACCAAGGCAAACATGATTGATCATGCACAAGTATTAAGATAACATCATTCAAGCACACATTAAAGCATAATATGATCAAAGATGTGATCATGAGAGTTTCTCACACAAGCACAAATATTGTAGCAAGCAAACAATCAAACGACAAGTAGCTAGAGAGGCAAAAAAAGGCAAAACACACACACACGCACTCTCTTTCTCTCTCTCTCTCTCTCTCTCGAAGCCTATGATCTGTACACTTTATCCCCCTTTGGCAACAAATTACCAAAAAGATTGAAAATGCATAGTGCTATGTGGCACTCTAAGCACGATCTCCGGGAGCTCCGGTGTGTGAAGACGGTGTGGAGAGGATAGAAACGCTTCTGAGGACGTCTGAGGAACTGGAGGAGTTCTAGCTGGAGGAACAACTGGGGCAGTTGCTACAGGTGCTAAAGTGGTAGCTCTCATATCACTGGCTGGCACAGCTATAGACCTATGTGCTCGAGGCACTCTCTGAAATGCCTCTGTAGTTGGCATGTCACTCCTGTCCTCAAGGTCTTCCCGAGTCAGGGTGGCTAGTCCTTTCTCTATTCTCACTGTTGCCTCAAGCAGATAGCTGAGCTGGTCCTGCTTGGTCTTGAGATTTACAGCTGAAACATCTGGCACTTTGGAAGTCTTTGCTGCCTTTTCTTTCTCTCGCTTCTCCTGATCCTCTACAGATGTAGGATGTGATGCATCGATGACAACAACATTGTCCTCAAATTCTGGCCTCAGGGGAAGGTACTCTTTGTCTAGCAGATATGTCCCTGTTCCCATCTTGGAGTTGATGAGCATCTGAATGTGGGGGGCATATCCACATGACCTCTTCTGATCTGCAACAGTCCTTTTGATTGTTTCAACAATCAAGGTCATCACCTTGAAATTCTCTAGCACATCAAACATATGCAGCAGGTTGATTGAATGACCACGGATCATCCTGTGATCTCCTGATTTGGGTAGTAGAGTGTGCCTCAATAGTGTTAATGGCGGTCAATCCTGATAGCAAATAGTAGATGGAGCCAAATTTTTGAGTCTCCAAGGCATCATCAGGTATTTCCTTGTACATATGAGCCATGGAGTTGTGGTCTTTCCTGGGCTTGGCATAAACATCTGTATCATCCTCAGCCTCTTCAGAAGCATTGATCAATTTGGCCCACTCAACAATTGAAGATTGATATCCTGTGTGTAGTGACCAGACCTCAAATGGTCCAATCTTTGTGCTCTAGTGTCATCCCTGGATCAGTAATGCTGACACCGCATAGTACTTGAAGGATTTATAACAGAGTAGCAATCACACACTTATTACAACGATTGTCTCAAAAGAGAACTTATTACAATTAATATGGCTTAAGGCCATCTAATAACGATAACAGCGGAAGGCTTGGAAGATAAGTGAGTCCATCAACTCCAACGACATCACTGAGTATAGAACCACGACCTAAAAGGCTCCTTACTCGTCGTCTGAAAAGTCTGCAACATGAACGTTGCAGCCCGAAACGGGTCAGCACATGGAATATGCTGGCAAAGTAACACATAGAGAGCAATGAAAGAATAAGTCTATACTACATGCATATTTGGCTGGTGGAAAGCTCTATGGTTACAATTTTGCATAAAGCCATTTTTTCCCTACTACAAAGGAATAAATTTTATTTAACTATCATGGTAGTTGTTAAACATTGAGAGTGTAGACACCCGCTCAATCCCAATTAAGCATCATCATTAAAACCCAACAAAATTAATTAGAGTAACATGATGAGATTCACATGATAATCCAAGTACTAGATACTCAAATTTTCCATAACCGGGGACACGACTAACCATGATTAGTTTATACACTCTACAGAGGTTTGCGCACTTTTCCCCACAAGACTCGATCTCCTCCGTTGGGATTCTCACACTACATGGTGTTTGAGAAACGGATGACTGAGACATAGTCTTTCAGAAGCGCTTGCACCTTACGAACGGGTAGACCGTACCAACCTACATCCCCTACATCTGCTAGTCTACCACTGTAAGAGTTCGCACGACTTAGTCAACTATGCTAGATCCCATAGTAGCTTGTGGCTGCACACAAAAGTTTCTAGTATGAATAATCTCATGATCCCTTTGAGCCTCGGTGGCGGTCCAAAAGAAAAACAGGCAAGCGCTGGAATACCCAGGTGCCTCAATCCACCCAGATGTGTGTTTAAGTTGCCACCTTAGATAAACCATTAATTTAACAATATCACATCTGTCATGGATACACTCACCCAATCCACGTCTACTAGCATAGCATGGCAATAAGCAAACGTAGAAATAACTCCCAAATGTTTGATAATAAAACAGGTAATAGGTACTACCTCATCTACTTCCCAAAACCCACAATTTAATTAGATCCTAATCATGCATTGTTTGAGGATTGATCTAATGCAATAAAAACTGGGTTGTAGGAGGTATGATAAAAGTGTTACTTGCCTTGCTGATGATCCGCAAAACCTAGCGATTCGAAGTAGCAAGCGGCGCACTCCGGGTTGTCTATCGCAAACAAACAAGCATACAATATGTACTTATCTAATGCACAGGTAAAACTCAAATAACAGATCTAACCAGAAAGTTCAACTTAAGAACTCCGGTTTGCAAAAAGAATCAAATCGAACAAAGCAACGAAAAACAAGCGGCAAAAGAAACAAGCTTCGTTTACTACTCTGGATCTAGGTCAAATTTTACAGAGGCAAAAACTTGTTTGAGTGGGTTAAACGGAAAGAGGGTTTCGAGACGAAACTCCAGGCGCTTGAATCACCTGATTCCGACAAACGAGCGAACAGTTATACTAGAACGAAAATCGGATCAGAAATCGTGATCAAAAAAATCACGGAAAAAATCCGAGAAAAAGAAAAACGATGAACAGATTAACGAACGAACGTTTGTTATCTGGATCTAAACGATGAACGCGTTCTTTAAAACGAATGAACGTGCGAATGCTCGCTAATTAACCTAAACCGGAAAAAAACCGATCTAATAAAAAAACGGATCTAAAAAGCCGACGAAAAACCGGCGGAAAAACCGAATGGTTTTTCTAAAAAAAACGGCGGCGGGGTCAACCTCGGCGGGCGGGTCCGTAGTCGGTTCGGTTTTTTTAATAATTAGGCGCAGAAAAACAAACAAAAGAAATACTAAACGGACTCCAAAAATCCCGAAATACATTTTCCCCGGCTTCTAAAATCAAGCCGCACAGGAGGAACATTTATTTGGGGCATAAATGCAATTTTGAAAAACACACATTTTTCCTAAATTCAAATAAAAAAGTAAATAAACCCAAAATAAAATATAATTTGATTTTATTATTAAATCCTCAATATTTTTTTATTTTTGGGAAAGTCATTTTATTCCCTCTCTCATATTTTTATGATAGAAATAAATGAAGATAAAATAAATAACATCAAATGATCCTATTTTCAAAATTTGAGAAAACTCAAATATGAAAATAACAAAATCCCCAACTCTCTCCGAGGGTCCTTGAGTTGCCTAGAATTTCTAGGATCAACCAAAATGCAATAAAATATGATATGCAATGATGATCTAATGTATAACATTCCAACTTGAAAATTTGGGATGTTACAAACCTACCCCCCTAAAGATGAATCTCGCCCTCGAGATTCGAGTTGGCTAGAAAATAGGTGAGGGTGGTCCTTCAGCGGATCTTCCTCTCGCTCCTAGGTGGCTTCATCCTCCGTGTGGTGGCTCCACTGGACTTTGCAAAACTTGATGACCTTGCTGCGGGTGACTCGGCTGGCATACCCAAGAATCTTGACTGGTTTCTCCTCGTAGGTCAAATCACTGTCCAACTGAATCGCTTTCAGCGGCACTGTATCTCTCAGCAGTATATCAGCCATCTCTGCGTGGCAATTCTTCAACTGGGAAACGTGGAATACATTGTGAACTCCTGACAATCCTTCGGGTAATTCCAACTTGTAGGCTACTTCTCCCATACGCTCCAAAACCTTGTATGGTCCTACAAAACGTGGCGCTAGCTTTCCCTTAACTCCAAAGCGTTTAACTCCTCGAAGTGGAGATACTCGAAGATAAACTCGGTCTCCGGCCTCGTAAACTGTCTCCTTGCGTTTAGAATCTGCATATCTCTTCTGCCTAGACTGAGCTACCTTGAGCCTATCGCAAATCAATTTCACCTTCTGTTTAGACTCCTTAATCAGGTCCGGTCCAAACAACTGGCGGTCTCCAACTTCATCCCACGACAATGGGGTCCTGCACCTCCTTCCGTACAAGGCTTCGAAAGGGGCCATCTTCAAACTGGATTGATAGCTGTTGTTGTAAGAGAACTCTGCGTACGGCCAATTGTCGTCCCAGCTAGATCCATAATCTAGCGCACAAGCTCTTAGCATATCCTCCAAAATCCGATTGACTCTCTCGGTCTGTCCATCTGTCTGCGGATGGAAAGCTGTGCTGAAATCTAGCCTGGTACCCAAAGTTTCATGCAACTGATTCCAGAACATTGAGGTAAATTCGGTTCCTCTGTCTGATACAATGCTCCTTGGAACTCCATGCAGACATACGATCCTGGTCATGTATATCTTTGCCAACTTAGCACTGGTGTAAGTAGTCTTCACTAGGATGAAATGCGCTACCTTTGTCAAATTATCGACTACTACCCAAATCGAATCATAGCCTGAACGTGTTCTGGGCAATCCCGTAATAAAATCCATGCCTAGCTTATCCCACTTCCATTCAGGTATTGGCAATGGTTGTAGCAATCCTGCTGGCTTCTGATGCTCTGCCTTTACTCTCTGACATACATCATAAACTACTACATACTCCGCAATATCCATCTTCATTCCGGTCCACCAGAAAGTATCTTTCAAATCCAAATACATCTTGGTATTTCCTGGGTGAATCGAATATGGTGAATCATGGGCCTCTTGCAGAATGAACTTCCTGATCTCCGGGTTATTAGGCACATAAACACAATCTTCAAACCATAAGGCATCGTGCTCATCCTCATGAAATCCTTTACCTTTTCCTTTGCCCATTTTCTCCTTTATAGAAACAATCTCCTTGCCAGTCCTTTGAGCTTCTCTGATCTTATCTATCAAAGTAGACTGAATCTCCAATGCTGCTACATAGCCTCTCGGAACTATCTCCAAACATAGATCACAAAGATCCTCGGCTAAGTCCCTTGGTAAATCTCCCGTCATTAGGGTGTTGACATGGCTTTTACGGCTCAATGCGTCGGCTACTATGTTAGCCTTCCCGGGATGATAATGCAATCTCATATCATAATCCTTGATGGGCTCCAACCATCTCCTTTGCCTGAGATTTAACTCCTTCTGTGTGAAAATGTACTTCAAACTCTTGTGATCTGTGTACACCTCGCAGTGGTTTCCAATGAGAAAATTTATCCAAGTTTTCAATGCATGCACTACGGCTGCTAACTCCAAATCATGCGTGGCATAATTCAACTCATGAGGCTTAAGCTATCGTGAGGCATATGAAACAACTCTTCCCTCCTGCATAAGCACTGCTCCAATTCCTCGACATGAAGCGTCGCAATATACCTCATAATCCTTGTTCTGATCCGACAAAATCAATACTGGTCATGTAACCAATTTCTTCAACTCCTGAAAACTGGCCTCACATTCCTCAGTCCATTTGAACTTGGTATCCTTCTTCAACAACTCCGTCATAGGTTTAGCAATCTTCGAGAAATTTTCAATGAATCTCCGGTAGTATCCTGCGAGTCCAAGAAAACTCCGGATCTCTCCAACTATTCTTGGGGCTTCCCAGTTCGTCACAGTGTCAACCTTGGTGGGATCTAGTGCTATACCTTCTCCGGATATAACGTGTCCTAGGAATCCAACTTCCTTCAACCATAATTCACATTTGCTAAACTTGGCATATAACTGATGTTTTCTGATCTTCTCAAGTACCAAACACAAATGCTCCTTATGCTCCTCTTCATTCTTCGAGTAAACCAGAATATCATCAATGAACACTACGACGAACTTATCCGAAAACTCCATAAACACTTTGTTCATCATGTTCATAAAATAGGCAGGGGCGTTAGTCAGACCAAATGACATAACGGTATACTCGTACAGCCCATTCCTGCTGGTAAAAGCTGTCTTAGGTGAATCCTGTTCTCGAATTTTCAACTGATGGTATCCTTATCGCAGATCGATCTTGGAAAATATCTTAGCTCCTTGCAATCGATCAAACAAATCATTGATCATCGGTAGTGGGTACTTGTTATTGATGGTTACTTCATTCAATCCTCGATAATCAACAACCATCCTTAACAATCAATCCTTTTCCTCCACTAGAAGTACTGGTGATCCCCAAGGCGAAGAGCTTGGGCGAATATAACCTTTATCCAATAACTCTTTAATCTTCTTCTTAATCTCCTCCAAATCCTTTGCGGGCATCCTGTATGGTCTCTTAGATATTGGCCATGTGCCTGGCAAAAGCTCAATCAAAAACTCAATATCTCTATCCGGTGGCATGCCTGGCGACTCCTCTGGAAACACGTCAGGGAAATCCTTCACTACTGGTACTTCCTCCTGCACAACTCCTGTTAAGGAATTTACCTGAGTCCTTTTCGGCACATGCTGGGATACATACTTGATCCTTCTTCCTTCTGGCGTTGTAACCAAAATTGACTTACTGGCGCATTCTATGTTCCCTTCATACTTCGATAACCAATCCATGCCTAATATCACATCCAATCCTTGAGATTCCAATACTATTAGGTCCGAGGGAAATACATAGTTACCGATCCTTAGTGGTAACCGATCACACCATAGACTAGCCATATACTCTGCTCCAGGTGAGGTTACTAACATGGGGGACCTAAGGGCTTGGGTTGGCAGTTTATACTTATCCACAAATCCCCTTGATATGTATGAATGCGATGCACCAGTATCAAAAAGAACGAGTGCAGTAAATGACTTAACCAAAAACTTACCTATTACTGCATCTGGCTGAGCTTCAACCTCCTCCACGTTAACGCGGTTCACCTGTCCTCTGTTGAAAGGGTTCGGCTTCTTCCCAGAGCTTCCATTGCAACTTCCATTCTGGGCTTCAGGACATTTATTGTCTTCTGGCACTTTAAGCAAGTGACTTGGCTCAGGTCTCTCTTCGATGGGGTTGATGGGTTGGTACGGTTCTGGCTGTTGCTTCCTCCATTCCCATTACCATTCTTGGAGCCATTATGATTGTGCGAGCTACCTCCCCCATGGGTATGCTGAAAAGGCCCTCCCGGTCTAGGGGTAAAACGCGGCTTCTGCTGAGATCCAGAATTGTACTTCCCTTATCCATATTTCCTCTTACGGTTCTCAATTTGTTGCCGCTTCCCTTCAATCATAAGAGCACGATCTACCAACTCCTGGTGGTTGTTGAAGGTTGCTACCATCAACTGCATGCTCAACTCATCATTCAGTCCTTCCAGAAACTTCTCCTGCTTAGCTGCATCCGTAGCAATGTCATCTGGGGCATAACGGGCTAGCTTACTAAAGTCATCCACATACTGGCCAACTGTCCGTCCTCCTTGGCGCAAGTTGCGAAACTCATGCTTCTTCATGGCCATAGCTCCTGTTGAAACATGGGCAGTACGGAAAGCCTGCTGAAACTGGTCCCATAAGACAGTGTCGATAGGGAAAGTGGCTGTGAAATTCTTCCACCATGATGCTGCGGGTCCGTCAAGCTGATGTGCGGCAAATTTCACCTTTTCCGCATCTGTGCATCCTGTCATGGTCAACTCCCTTGCTGTCTTGCGGAGCCAATCATCTGGTACTATAGGCTCGGTGCTACTGGAAAACACCGGCGGATTCAGCCTAAGAAAAATGGGCTAAGTGATCAACAGGTGGTGGTGGTGGGTTGTTGTTATTGTTGTTCCCCTGATTCTAATTCTGGACTAGCAACTGCATCAACTATTCTACTGCTAGATCAGCTGAGTGAGCTCCGGTGGGAAGGTAAATCCGGGGTCATGTCTCGAAGGCATCTGATGGGTTTAGAAAAGATGAGATTTGAGAATAGAGAGGGGTCTAAAGAGAAAATACTACCCATATGCACATGAGGCAAAAGCAAACAATTCACTTCATTCAATCAAACAAGGGCATACAATCGATCTAACTATCGCAACAGTGCTCAGACTACTATATTTACATGGTGGACTACTACTACTGATGGGGTGGTCTACTAGAAATATTCTTCGGTTGCAGACTCCATGATATCTGCTCCAACTTCATCAACATAGTCATCATCGCTATCATCTGGATCCGAGTCGGTGTCGTCGATGATGATGTAGTCTTCCGGGCGAATCTCCTTGGGTTCTTCATCTTCTTCTACTGGTGTAGGGCCTCCCATAAATATTCCAATCTTCATTGTTAGGTCGGCATTCTTATCCACTAGTACTTCGATTTCCTCCTCATAATCTTCACGTGTAGCCTCAAGTTCTTCCTCCAGTTCTGTGATTCTTGTCCTCGCCTTCTTCAGATCTATCATGTTCGCGCACATCTGGTTCTCCTGACGTCGAATGTGCTGGTTTAACTCCTGGATAAAAGTTGTGATTGATCTATCCTTCTTGGTGCTGATCATCTCCCAATGCTCATCTCGGGGCCCACAAATATGGTAGATTGTATCCTTAAGATCATTGCGGTAAACTTCTCCAATACGTCCCATGGTGATGTGAGCTGCCATGCTCTTTCCTAGACTCCAGGTTGGTGCATCAAACGAAAACTCTATGGGCTCAGTGACTGGCATGAACGTCCTTCCTGGAACTTGAACTTGAATCATCCAGCGCTCCTCTTCAGGTAAAGTGGCGTTGTAGGTTACGGTGAAACTGGGTACTCCGATGTTCAGATATCTAGTGACTTCCTTCAAGTGACGTCCAAAGGGTGTATCTTCATCCGGTTGTGTAAACTTGTTCCTTGCATCCGCCATCCTAAAAGAGTAGAAAAGATGAGGAGTCAAAATGAGAAGAGTGAGTAGTGATCTAGGGCTTTAGCTTAGTGGTCGTGTCCTACAGTTAGCGTGTGCTCTGGTACCATCTTGTAACGACCAGACCTCAAATGGTCCAATCTCTGTGCTCCAGTGTCATCCCTGTATCAGTAATGCTAACACCGCACAGTACTTGAAGGATTTATAACAGAGTAGCAATCACACACTTATTACAACGAGTGTCTCAAAAGAGAACTTATTACATTTAATATGGCTTAAGGCCATCTAATAACGATAACAGCGGAAGGCTTGGAAGATAAGTGAGTCCATCAACTCCAACGGCATCACTGAGTATAGAACCACGACCTAAAAGGCTCCTTACTCGTCGTCTGAAAAGTCTGCAACATGAACATTGCAGCCCGAAATGGGTCAGCACATGGAATATGCTGGCAAAGTAACACATAGAGAGCAATGAAAGAATAAGGCTATACTACATGCATATTTGGCTGGTGGAAAGCTCTAGGTTACAGTTTTGTGTAAAGCAAAATTTTCCCTACTACAAAGGAATAAATTTTTATTTAACTATCATGGTAGTTGTTAAACATTGAGGAGTGTAGACACCCTCTCAATCCCAATTAAGCATCATCATTAAAACCCAAGAAAATTAATTAGAGTAACATGATGAGATTCACATGATAATCCAAGTACTAGATACTCAAATTTTCCATAACCGGGGACACGGCTAACCATGATTAGTTTATACACCCTGCAGAGGTTTGCGCACTTTTCCCCACAAGACTCGATCTCCTCCGTTGGGATTCTCGCACTACATGGTGTTTGAGAAACGGATGACCGAGACATAGTCTTTCAGAAGCGCTTGCACCTTACGAACGGGTAGACCGTACCAACCTACATCCCCTACATATGCTAGTCTACCACTGTAAGAGTTCGCACGACTTAGTCAACTATGCTAGAGCCCATAGTAGCTTGTGGCTGCATACAAAAGTTTATAGTATGAGTAATCTCATGATCCCTTTGAGCCTGGGTGGCGGTCCAAAAGAAAAACAGGCAACCGCTGGAATACCCATGTGCCTCAATCCACCCAGATGTGTCTTTAAGTTGCCACCTTAGATAAACCATTAATTTAACAATCTCACATCCGTCATGGATACACTCACCCAATCCACGTCTACTAGCATAGCATGGCAATAAGCAAACGTAGAAATAACTCCCAAAGGTTTGATAATAAAACAGGTAATAGGTACTACCTCATCTACTTCCCAAAACCCACAATTTAATTAGATCCTAATCATGCATTGTTTGAGGATTGATCTAATGCAATAAAAACTGGGTAGTAGGAGGTATGATCAAAGTGTTAGTTGCCTTGCTGATGATCCGCAAAACCTAGCGATTCAAAGTAGCAAGCGGCGCACTCCGGGTACTATATCGCAAACAAACAAGCATACAATAAGAACTCATCTAATGCACGGGTAAAACTCAAATAAGAGATCTAACCAGAAAGTTCAACTTAAGAACTCCGGTTTGCAAAAAGAATCAAATCGAACGAAGCAACGAAAAACAAGCGGCAAAACAAACAAGCTTCGTTTACTACTCTGGATCTAGGTCAAATTTTACAGAGGTAAAAACTTGTTTGAGTTGGTTAAACGAAAAGAGGGTTTCGAGACGAAACTCCAGGCGCTTGAATCGCCTGATTCCGACAAACGAGCGAAAAGTTATACTAGAACGAAAATCGGATCAGAAATCACGATCAGAAAAATTGTGGAAAAAATCCGATAAAAAGAAAAACGATGAACACATTAACGAATGAATGTTCGTTATCTGGATCTAAAGATGAACGCGTTCGTTAAAACGAACGAACGAGTGAACGCTCACTAATTAACCTAAACCGAAAAAAAACGAACTAATAAAAAAACGGATCTAAAAAAATCGACGAAACCCGACGGAAAAACCGAACGGTTTTTGTAAAAAAAACTAGCGGCGGGGTCAACCTCGGCGGGCGGGTCCGGCGTCGGCGACGACGGCTGCGGCGGCCGCGGTGGCGGCTTGGGGTGCGGGCTAGGGTTTCCTGGGGCAGCGGCTTGGGCTAAAGCGGCCGGGGGTGGCGCTATTTAAAGGGCCCCGGCCAGAGGAGTCCTGGCCGATCCCGGCCCGTAGTCGGTTCGTTTTTTTAAATAATTACGCGCAGAAAAACAAACAAAAGAAATACTAAACGGACTCCAAAAATCCCGAAATAAATTTTCCCCGGCTTCTAAAATCACGCCGCACAGGATGAACATTTATTTGGGGCCTAAATGCAATTTTGAAAAACGCACATTTTTCCTAAATTCAAATAAAATAGAAAATAAAAACAAAATAAAATCTAATTTGATTTTATTATTAAATCCTAAATATTTCTTTATTTTTGGGAAAGACATTTTATTCCCTCTATCATATTTTTATGATAGAAATAAATGAAGATAAAATAAATAAAATCAAATGATCCTATTTTCAAAATTTGAGAAAACTCAAATATGAAAATAACGAAATCCCCAACTCTCTTCGAGGGTCCTTGAGTTGCGTAGAATTTATAGGATCAACCAAAATGCTATAAAATATGATATGCAATGATGATCTAATGTATAACATTCCAAATTGAAAATTTGGGATGTTACACTGTGCCTTCAGTCATGCAGACTATCTTGCCATCTGGGTAAAAATGTGCAGTTGAATAAAGTTGCATGACCAACTCATCATTCCATTTAGTCAGCCTCTGACCAACAAATGGGTCAACTCCGTTCATTTCGAAGCTCTCATGAACTCCTGGGAAGTAGTCTTCATTCTCATCAATGAATTTCCAGTCAACCCATCTCATATCACTTACTATGGGCTTCTTGTCCAAGAGAACTATCTCATAAAAGTCTTGCTGCTCCTTGGTGTGAAATCTTTAGTCCACAGCAGTCCTTCTCCTCACAGCATATGGATCTGCTTGTCTCCATAGTATGAGACTGCTACCTCTTGAGCACTTCATTGGTTTTCCCTTGAAGAAGAAAGGGTGATGCAGCAGAGCAGCATACATATTTCCTCAGTTTTTGAGAACCAAGGTATCAATCCAGTAGGAGGCCACGCCCGAGTCCCTCGTACCTAAACAAACAAATAAACTCCTCGCAACCAACGCGATAAAGGGGTTGTCAATCCCTTCACGGTCACCTACGAGAGTGAGATCTAATAGATATGATAATATAATATTTTTGGTATTTTTAAGATAAAGATGCAAGTAAAATAAATTGCAAAGGAAATAACTAAGTATTGGAAGATTAATATGATGGAAAATAGACCCGGGGGCCATAGGTTTCACTAGAGGCTTCTCTCAAGAGCATAAGTATTACGGTGGGTGAACAAATTACTATTGAGCAATTGACAGAATTGAGCATAGTTATGAGAATATCTAGGTATGATCATGTATATAGGCATCACGTCCAAGACAAGTAGACCGACTCCTGCCTGCATCTACTACTATTACTCCACACATCGACCGCTATCCAGCATGCATCTAGAGTATTAAGTTCAAGAGAATAGAGTAACACTTTAAGATATAAAGCCCATCTTGTTATCCTCGATGGCAACAATACAATACGTGCCTTTCTTCCCTTACTGTCACTAGGAAAGGACAATGCAAGATTGAACCCAAAGCTAAGCACTTCTCCCATTGCAAGAAAGATCAATCTAGTAGGCCAAACCAAACTTATAATTCGAAGAGACTTGCAAAGATAACCAATCATACATAAAAGAATTCAGAGAAGATTCAAATATTGTTCATAGATAAACTTGGTAATAAACCCACAATTCATCGGTCTCAACAAACACACCGCAAAAGAAGATTACATCGAATAGATCTCCATAAGAGAGGGGGTGAACCTTGTATTGAGATCCAAAAAGAGAGAAGAAGCCATCTAGCTAATAACTATGGACCCGTAGGTCTGAAGTAAACTACTCACACTTCATCGGAGGGGCTATGGTGTTGACGTAGAAGCCCTCCGTGATCGATGCCCCCTCCGGCGGAGCTCCGGAAAAGGCCCCAAGATGGGATCTCGTGGATACAGAAAGTTACGGCGGTGGAATTAGGGTTTTGGCTCCGTATCTGGTAGTTTGGGGTACGTAGGTATATATAGGAGGAAGGAGTACGTCGGTCGAGCAACATGGGCCCCATGAGGGTTGAGGGCGCGCCTGGGGGGTAGGCGCGCCCCCTACCACGTGCCTTCCTGGTTGATTGCTTGACATAGGGTCCAAGTCCTCTGGATCATGTTCGTTCTGAAAATCACGTTCCCGAAGGTTTCATTCCGTTTGGACTCATTTTGATATTCTTTTTCTGCGAAACCCTAAAATAGGCAAAAAAACAGCAATTCTGGGCTGGGCCTCCGGTTAATAGGTTAGTCCCAAAAATAATATAAAAGTGTATAATAAAGCCCAATAATGTCCAAAATAGAATATAATATAGCATGGAGCAATCAAAAATTATAGATACGTTGGAGACGTATCAAGCATCCCCAAGCTTTATTCTTGCTCGTCCTCGAGTAGGTAAATGAAAAAAACAAAATTTTTGATGTGGAATGCTACTTGGCATAATTTCAATGTAATTCTCTTAATTGTCGTATGAATATTCAGATCTGAAAGATTCAAGACAAAAGTTCAATATTGAGCATACTAACTAAACAATTATGTCTCTTCAAAATAACATGGCCAAAGAAAGTTATCCCTACAAAATCATATAGTCTGGCTATGCTCCATCTTCACCACACAAAGTATTTAAATCAATCACAACCCCGATGACAAGCCAAGCAATTGTTTCATACTTTTGGTGTTATCAAACTTTTTCAATCTTCATGCAATACATAAGCATGAGCCATAGACATAGCACTATATGTGGAATAGAATGGTGGTTGTGGAGAAGACAAAAAGGGAGAAGATAGTCTCACATCAGCTAGGCGTATCAACGGGCTATGGAGATGCCCATTAATAGATACCAATGTGAGTGAGTAGGGATTGCCATGCAACGGATGCACTAGAGCTATAAGTATATGAAAGCTCAACAAAAATAACTAAGTGGGTGTGCATCCAACTTGCTTGCTCACGAAGACCTAGGGCATTTTGAGGAAGCCCATCATTGGAATATACAAGCCAAGTTCTATAATGTAAAATTCCCACTAGTATATGAAAGTGATAACATAAGAGACTCTCTATCATGAAGATCATGGTGCTACTTTGAAGCACAAGTGTGGAAAAAGGATAGTAGTATTTCCCCTTTTTATTTATCTATTTATTATTTTTGGGCCTTTTTTTTATTTGGCCTTTCTCCTTTTTTGGGACAATACTCTATGAATGATGATCATCACACTTCTATTTATTTACAACTCAATGATTACAACTCAATACTAGAACAAAGTATGACTCTATATGAATGCCTCCGGCGGTATACCGGGATAGCAATGATGCATGAGTGACTTATATGATAGAATTATGAACGGTGGCTTTTCCACAACTAAAATGTCAACTACATGATCATGCGAATCAATATGACAATGATGGAGTGTGTCATAGTAAATGGAACGGTGGAAATTTGCATGGCAATATATCTCAGAATGGCTATGGAAATGCCATGATAGGTAGGTATGGTGGCTGTTTTGAGGAAGGTATATGGTGGGTGTATGATACCGGCGAAAGGTGCGCGGTATTAGAGAGGCTAGCAATGGTGGAAGGGTGAGAGTGTGTATAATCCATGGACTCAACATTAGTCATAAAGAACTCACATACTTATTGCAAAAATCTTTTAGTTATCGAAACAAAGTACTACGCGCATGCTCATAGGGGGATATATTGGTAGGAAAAGACCATCGCTCGTCCCCGGCCGCCACTCATAAGGATGACAATCAATAAATACATCATGCTCCGACTTCTTAACATAACGGTTCACCATACGTGCATGCTACGGGAATCACAAACTTCAACACAAGAATTTATCAAATTCACAACTACTCAACTAGCGCGACTCTAATATCACCATCTCCATATCTCAAAACAATTATCAAGTTTCAAACTTCTCATAGTATTCAACACACTCATAAGAAAAAAATTATTAATCTTGAATGCCTAAAAGAATTAAAGCAAATTACCATGCTGTTTTGTAGGACTCTCAAAATAATCTAAGTGAAGCATGAGAGAACAAAAGTTTCTATAAAACAAATCCATCATCGTGCTCTAAAAGATATAAGTGAAGCATTAGAGCAAAAACCATATAACTCAAAAGATATAAGTGAAGCACATAGAGTATTCTAACAATTTCTGAATCATGTGTGTCTCACTCAAAAAGGTGTGTGCAGCAAGGATGATTGTGGAAATCTAACAAATAAATACTCAAATAATACAAGATTCTCCAAGCAAAACGCATAGCATGTGGTAAATAAAAATATGGCTCCAAGTAAAGTTACAGATAGAAGTAGACGAAAGAGGGGATGCCTTCCGGGGCATCCCCAACCTTTGGCTTTTAGGTGTACTTAGATTATCTTGGGGTTACATGGGCATCCCAAAGTTTAGGTTCTTTCCACTCCTTGTTACATAATCCATCAAATCTTTTACCCAAAACTTCAAAACTTCACAACACAAAACTTAAAGTACAAAATCTCGTGAGCTCCATTAGCGAAACAAAAACAAAATACCACTTCAAGATACTGTAATGAACTCATTCTTTATTTATATTTGTGTTAAACCTACTTTATTACAACTTCTCTATGGTTTATAAACTATTTTACTAGCCATAGATTCATCAAAATAGGCAAACAACACACGGAAAACAGAATCTGTCAAAAACAGAACAGTCTGTAGTAATCTGCAGCTAACGCAAGTTCTGGAACCCCAAAAAATTCTAAAATAAATTGCTGGACGTGAGGACTTTATCTATTAATCATCTGCAAAAATAATTAACTAAATAGCACTTTCCAAATAAATATGGCAGAAGTTCTCGTGAGCGCTAAAGTTTCTGTTTTTTACAGCAAGATTAAAAAGACTTTCCCCAAGTCTTCCCAACGGTTCTACTTGGCACAAACACTAATTTAAACACAAAAAACACAACCAAAACAAAGGCTATATATATTATTTATTACTAAACAGGAGCAAAAATCAAGGAATAAAAATAAAATTGGGTTGCCTCCCAACAAGCGCTATTGTTTAACTCCCCTAGCTAGGCATGAAAGCAAGGATAGATCTATGTATTGCCATAATAATAAGATAGATCATTAAAAATCGTTTCATATTCTCTATGTTCAGTAGCAAGTTTTATTTGAGGCAAGCAAAAGTAATCAAAAAGGCTAAATTTAATGGGACAAAAGTCCCCAAGATCAACTTTGGGAGGTATAGGTTCCTCCTTTGGCCCTTTGTATTGCACTACCAATTCATCATTATAAGCATTCTTTTGACAGAACTTTGTGAGCCTATACACAATAGAATATCCTAGTTCATTATTTCGAATAGCCAAATCATTATTAAGTTCAGAAATTCTATCAACTAGAACGTTGGTAGGAACCCTTTTTCTAAGATTTTCATTGAAAGCAACATAGTCTAGAGATTGAAAACGCATTATTTCTTCTTGATCGAAAAGGATAGCCTCTATGGGAGGACAGCCAGAATCCACCCTATAATGCACAAAGATTTCTTTGGCCTCTTTTATTATGAATCTAAACTCATGAGCCAAAAAGATAGTAGCGGCACGCTTAACAGAAGAATGCTAAATATTAGAAAATTCTAAGAAAATCCTTTGTATGCAAGGATGCATGTGCATAAATTGTCTTTCAAGTTCAACTACAAGCATGGCGATAGCATCCGCAAGACTACTAGTTCTATGAAGGATAGAGCTACCCATAGAAGGCAAAGCACCGGCACAAGTAAAGAAATCTTGGATAACTCCTTTTCAAATAATATTACCACTACCAATTCAGAATTTGTTTTGTATATAAGATAGGTGGTTCTTCAGTAGGAGCATCAGAATTTTTCATGATATTATTATTGTCCATATCGACAATAATTTCCCCGATTTCAGACATTACGGCGGAAAGTGCAAGGGGCAAAAAGAGGCAAATAGAGAAAGAGAGGGAGGAAGGAGAGAGAGAGAGAGGGGGGGCAAATAAAACGGCAAGGGTGAAGTGGGGGAGAGGAAATGAGAGGGAAACGGCAAATAATGTAATGCGGGAGATAAGGGTTTGTGATGGGTACTTGGTATGTTCACTTTTGCGTAGACTCCCCGGCAACGGCGCAAGAAATCATTCTTGCTACCTCTTGAGCACTGCGTTGGTTTTCCCTTGAAGAGGAAAGGGTGATGCAGCAGAGCAGCGTAAGTATTTCCCTCAGTTTTTGGGAACCAAGGTATCAATCCATTAGGAGGCCACGCATGAGTCCCTCGCACCTACACAAACAAATAAACTCCTCGCAACCAACGCGATAAAGGGGTTGTCAATCCCTTCACGGTCACCTACGAGAGTGAGATCTGATAGATATGATAAGATAATATTTTTTGTATTTTTATGATAAAGATGCAAGTAAAATAAATGGCAAAGGAAATAACTAAGTATTGGAAGATTAATATGATGGAAAATGGACCCGGGGGCCATAGGTTTCACTAGAGGCCTCTCTCGAGAGCATAAGTATTACGGTGGGTGAACAAATTACTGTTGAGCAATTGACAGAATTGAGCATAGTTATGAGAATATCTAGGTATGATCATGTATATAGGCATCACGTCCAAGACAAGTAGACCGACTCCTGCCTGCATCTACTACTATTACTCCACACATCGACCGCTATCCATCATGCATCTAGAGTATTAAGTTCAAGAGAATAGAGTAACGCTTTAAGCAAGATGACATGATGTAGAGGGATAAACTCATGCAATATGATATAAACCCCATCTTGTTATCCTCGATGGAAATAATACAATACGTGCCTTGCTGCCCTTACTGTCACTGGGAAAGGACACCGCAAGATTGAACCCAAAGCTAAGCACTCCTCCCATTGCAAGAAAGATCAATCTCGTAGGCCAAACTAAACTCATAATTCAAAGAGACTTGCAAAGATAACCAATCATACATAAAAGAATTCAGAGAAGATTCGAATATAGTTCATAGATAAACTTGATCATAAACCCACAATTCATCGGTCTCGACAAAGACACCACAAAAGAAGATTACATCGAATAGATCTCCACAAGAGAGGGGGAGAACTTTGTATTGAGATCCAAAAAGAGAGAAGAAGCCATCTAGCTAATAACTATGGACCCATAGGTCTGAAGTAAACTACTCACAATTCATCGGAGGGGCTATGGTGTTGATGTAGAAGCCCTCCGTGATCGATGCCCCCTCCGGCGGAGCTCCGGAAAAGGCCCCAAGATGGGATCTTGTGGATACAGGAACTAACGGCGGGGAATTAAGGTTTTGGCTCCGTATCTGGTAGGTTGGGGGTACCTAGGTATATATAGGAGGAAGGAGTACATCGGTGGAGCAACGTGGGCCCCACGAGGGTGGAGGGCGTGCCTAGGGTGGGGTAGGCGCGCCCCCTACCTCATGCCTTCCTAGTTGATTGCTTGATGTAGGGTCCAAGTCCTCTGGATCATGTTCGTTTCAAAAATCACGTTCTCGAAGGTTTCATTCCGTTTGGACTCCGTCTGATATTCTTTTTCTGCGAAACCCTAAAATAGGCAAAAAATAGCAATTCTGGGCTGGGCCTCCGGTTAATAGGTTAGTCCCAAAAATAATATAAATGTGTATAATAAAGACCAATAATGTCCAAAACAGGATATAATATAGCATGGAACAATAAAAAATTATAGATACGTTGGAGACGTATCAGAGACCTGCATCATTTCTCACTTCCATATTTTCTGCAACTGGATGATTGTCATCATGATCTGGAATCTTTGGTTTGAGCTTTCTGAGCACTTGGGGCTCTTCATCCTCTTGAACTTCAGGTGTTGGGGCCTTGTTCTTCTCTGCAGTAGAAATGTTTCTTGTAGATATCTTGGGTGATGTTGGCTTTGGAGCTTGAACTGATGGCTTGGGAGCTATCTTGGGCTTAGATGGTGCAGCCCTAGACTTGATAGCATCTCACATAAGCTTTGAGATTTTGGTGGAGGTGCAGCAACTTCTTCCTCCTCCTCTTCATCATCCTCATCGGATCCTTTCATCATGGAAGGTCTTCCAATCAATCTATCCATGGTCTTCTTGACTCTTTCCTTCCATTTCTTGCCTCCGACAGCCTCATCCTCCTTTGATTTCAAGGTTTCAAGAGTGGAGGCTCTGGCTTTTGACATGGGCTTCCTCTGAGCAGGAGCCTTCTTGTGCATGCCAGGCTTGATGGCTGCAGCAGCAGCTTGCTCTTTCTTGATCACTTTCTTCTTTCAGGTGACCTCCTCGTCAGCAACAAAATCCTCATCTTTAGATTCTGAGGTTCTCTTCCTTCTTGTCCTTGTTGGAGCTTTAGGCGGATTTCTTGGGGTGCTTCTGCTACCCTCATCATAGCTGCTATCTGAGGGGCTAGTGCCCTCACTTAGATTTGCATGCTCCTCTAACCTGTTCTGGCTGTCACTGTTGTCTGACATGGCTGACATTGACCCTGTGAATAGATAGGTATAGGCAGAGTAGATGAGCATCACAAAGCACAGCTATTTTGGAAAAAAGTTGAGACAAAAACTTAATTTTAGATTTCTACAGAAAGCATTTCAGAGCTACCGATATGGCAAACTTAGTGACACCGAAGCAACTTTAGAGTCTAAACATTTGATTTCAGTCAGACCGAGACATAGTTCGGTGACTCTGAGATGCTAGGGTTTAACAGAGAAAGTGAACTCAGTCACAATGATTTGTACACTTCAGTCAGACCGAGTAGTACATGTGCAATGGCCTGGGCCAAATCGGTGAGACCGAATACATCAAATCGGTCGGTCCGAGATGTGTTCGGCGGAAACCTAACCCTAATTTTTTGCATCAAATCTAATCTAGAGGAAATTTTGAGCGGATAGAATGATCTCAATCATGGCAAGAATCATGGTATTATCCTTTGTGCTAGATCGGAGTTAAGGAATACACAAAGGGATTGAGTTCGTACCGTAACTCAGCCATGAACTCGCTACGGCGACAATGACGGAGGTGATTCCCGTTGACGGCGACGGAGACCAGCGGCAGGAGGGCGCTGCTAACGACGGAGATGATCCGAAGACCAGGGGGCGGCAGAGCTGGGCAGGCGCGGTTGGAGGTTTGAAGTAATTTCCAAATTTTAACCCGCAGATATATATATATATACCCAGTCACTGTCGGTGTGACCGAGTGGAACAACTCGGTGGCAGCGAGATGCATAATTGCAAGCGGTTACTGCAACTCGGTGAGACCGAACAGTACTAATCGGTTGCGCTGAGGTAAAAACCTAGATCATATATTTGAGTTCGGTGAGACTGAAAGGAATGAATCGATCAGACCGAGAACCATTGAGATGTTTTGGAAGTTTAAGCCCTTGGCGGATCGGTGGCTCTGAGTGCTTCTCACCCGGAGGGTCCGAATTCGACTTGATAAAACTTTGTGATGTAGCATGAATAGAGTTTGAGATGAGAAAAGCATAGATAGCTAGAGGGAGTACCTAGGCATTCTTGTCCATCCATTTGGCAAAAAGAAAAAGCCAAACAATCAAAGCAACAACTGGATGTCCTCGAATGGGAAAAATATGCAACGAACATGCTCACACAATAAGATACCAAATGAAATATGTGGCAAAGCACGCACAAACACTCTAGCATCTATCAAGCAATTGGCAATGACTAGGTCATCTATATATGAGTATATTGACTGAGGAGTCCAATGAGAACATTTGATCGTAGGTCATACTCATCCTTTAAGCACAAGTGGGGATACCACTTTTATGTAAAGCATTGTTGTGTTCACACCATTAGTGTTGCTTTAGCTCAATTCTTTGAGAAAAGCCCCACCCTAGATGTGATACCCACACTAAAAGGGATGAACTAACCTTGGGTTTTGTCGATGATGACTCCATGTAGGTGTTGAAGATGTAGATTCTCAATGTTGATGTAGATCATTTGGAACAATCCATTGGAGTGAGTTGCACTTTCAATACCTACATGGGTTAGTCCCACAAGGAACACACAAAGATTTCCATAGACATAGAGTGAAATACACATACAATGATGTCCATGAAAGCATCAGGTTCCCTTGTCCCTTGTCTTACCAACAAGAGGGTTTGTGACTCCTTGAACTAGTGCAAGATGTGAAAGTTGATTACACTTGTCCTTGCCAAAATGAATATGAGTGAAGTATGTTGGCGGAGTCACCCTCAAGAACTCTCTAGTTCTTCTTCTTTGGGATCCACATCATCTTGATGGGATTCCTTAAAGTTGTAGTCATAGTTGATGAATTAAAACTTGATGTAGTCTTGGGAACCCACTTGACCAAGGCCTTTGGAGCTTCTTCAAATGCATCAATATCTTGTTGAAGCTTGTCCTTGACTTTTAGCTTGTGATCTTGTGGTGGAAGATCATCTTGAGCTTGTGTTCCCTTGAAGGAAGTAGGATCATACTTCTCTTGTTGAGGAACAAACTTTTTCTTGGGGTATTGATCTTCTTCCCACTCAACTCCATTGGCATTGAACTTGTGTTCAAAACCAACACCTTGATTCTTCCTATGCCTTCCTTGCTTGCGCACAATTTCCTCAAATTGCTTACTTCCGGCAAGGCTCTTGTAAACACCTTTCTCTATAATTCCCTTCAATAAGATATTTTCTTGCTCAAGTGTAACTTGGCTAAGAGAATCATTAGTGGAATGAAGATAACTACTAGAAGCAACAATATTGGATTTAACATGGTTGTTGTTACTACTAGAACAAGAATCTTTCTTGCTCTTCTTGCTAGATTTTACTTGTGGAATGTAAGTAGACAAGAGTAAACGCTTGGCAATGTAGGAAGAACTTTTCTTACGAAGATCATCATTGATTGCTTTTAAGAACCCATGCTCTAGATTGAGCTTTTCAAAGCGTAGCTTCTCATGAGTCTTTAAAAGATCTCGATGATCCTCTAAGGTAGTTTCATGAGCTAACTTAAGAGTGTTTAGTCCTTTAGTTAGACGCTCAATCTCCTTCTTATCATTATCATTCGTTTCATCTTGATTAGCATGATTAATAGCAATTTCATCATAGTTTTCATCACTAGAGTTGTCAACAAGTAAATCATCATCACCTAGCAAATCATCTTAATCACTACTGAAATCAACATACTCGGGGTGTGATAACTTGGGGCCTTTAGCCATGAAGCATCTTCCAATCCCTTCATTTGGTGAATCGAATATGTCATGGGAGTTGGATGACACAAGTGCAAGACCGGCAACACCTTCATCTTGATTATATTCAGAGTCGAAGTGATATATAGCTTCTCTCAGAGTAGTTGTCGGAGTCGGAACCGGATACCCATTCGCCAACATGAGCTTGATGTCTTTGTCTTGTGTAGCTCTTTGATGACTTGTCCTTCCTTTCTGAATGCTTGCTTCTATGAGAGGGTCTTCATTCATAATGATCATCTCTACTCCTTCTCTCTCTTGGCGGTGATTCCTCCCTTTTACTTCTCCTTTTAGGTGAGTCTTCTCTTCTTTTGTATGGAGCCATACACTCACTAGAGTAGTGTCTAGGTCTTCCACAATTGTAGCAATTGCGATCACGACTAGAAGGTCTTTTGTCATTGTAGGACCTTGACTTGGAACTTCTCTCTTTGCTTCTACTCTTGTAGAACTTGTTGAAGTTCTTCACCATTAGGCTCAATTCTTCATTGAAGACTTGTTTCTCACTTACTGTTGTAGGAGCATCACATGAATCTTTGTAAGCACCACTAGACTTGTTGTGAAGCACTTCTTTATCCTTGAGTGACATCTCATGAGCAAAAATTCTACCAATGACTTCTTTTGGCTTCAGATCTTTGTAATTGGGCACCATTTGGATCAAGGTTCACAGTATCATATTTTCCATACAAGGCTCTTAGGATCTTCTTGATGATGAATCTGCCGGTCATCTCTTCACTTCCTAAGCTAGCAATCTCATTTGTGATGAGAGCAAGCCTAGAATACATTTCAGCGACTCCTTCACCATCCTTCATTTTGAACTTGTCAAGTTGACTTTGAAGCAAATCCAATTTGGATTCCTTGACGGACTCGGTACCTTCATGCATATCAATCAAAGTATCCCAAATTTCCTTTGCATTCTCAAGGCGGCTGATTTTGTTGAATTCTTCGGGGCACAATCTGTTGAAGAGGATATCGCAAGCTTGAGCATTGTATTGAAACATCTTCAATTCTTTCGTGGTTGCTTGACACGTCTCCGTCGTATCTACTTTTCCAAACACTTTTGCCTTATTTTGGACTCTAACTTGCATGATTTGAATGGAACTAACCCGGACTAAAGTTGTTTTCAGCAGAATTGCCATGGTGTTATCTTTGTGCAGAAATAAAAGTTCTCGGAATGACCTGAAAATCAACAGAGAATTATTTGGAATATATAAAAAATACTAGAAGAAGAATCCACGTCAGGGGGCCTCCACCTATCCACGAGGGTGGGGGCGCGCCCCCTGCCTCGTGGGCCCCCTGACACTCCACCGACCTCAACCCTGACTCCATATATTCACTTTCGGGGAGAAATAAATCAGAGAGAAGGATTCATCACGTTTTACGATACGGAGCCGCTGCCAAGCCCTAAACTCTCTCGGGAGGGCTGATCCGGAGTCCGTTCGGGGCTCCAGAGAGGGGAATCTGTCGCCATCGTCATCATCAACCTTCCTCCATCACCAATTTCATGATGCTCACCACCATGCATGAGTAATTCCATCATAGGCTTGCTGGACCGAGATGGGTTGGATGAGATTTATCATGTAATCGAGTTAGTTTTGTTAGGGTTTGATCCCTAGTATCCACTATGTTCTGAGATTGATGTTGCTATGACTTTGCTATGCTTAACTTGTTACTAGGGCCCGAGTGCCACGATTTCAGATCTGAACCTATTATGTTTTCATCAATATATGAGAGTTCTTGATCCTATCTTGCAAGTCTATAGTCACCTACTATGTGTTATGATCCGGCAACCCCGAAGTGACAATAATCGGGACCACTCCCGGTGATGACCATAGTTTGAGGAGTTCATGTATTCAGTATGTGTTAATGCTTTGGTCCGGTACTCTATTAAAAGGAGGCCTTAATATCCCTTAGTTTCCAATAGGACCCCGCTGCCACGGGAGGGTAGGACAAAATATGTCATGCAAGTTCCTTTCCATAAGCACGTATGACTATGTTCGGAATACATGCCTACATTACATTGATGAAATGGAGCTAGTTCTGTGTCACCCTAGGTTATGACTACTACATGATCGATTGCATCTGGCATAATTCTCCATCACCGATCCAATGCCTATGAGCTTTTCCATATATTGTTCTTCGCTTATTTACTTTTCCGTTGCTACTGTTACAATCACTACAAAACCCAAAAATATTACTTTTGCTACCGTTAACTTTTGCCACCGTTACCACTACTATCATATTACTTTGCTACTAAAATACCTTGCTGCAGATATTAAGTTTCTAGGTGTGGTTGAATTGACAACTCGGTAGCTAATACTTGAGAATATTCTTTGGCCCCCTTGTGTCGAATCAATAAATTTGGGTTGAGTACTCTACCCTCGAAAACTGTTGTGATCCCCTATACTTGTGGGTTATCAAGAACATTTTCTGGCACCGTTGCCGGGGAGCATAGCTCTATTCTTTGAGTCAGTTGGGATTTATATCTGCTTGTCATTATGAATAACTTGAAAGATCAAAGAACCAAGATTTTTCCCTCAACTACGAGGGGAGGTAAGGAACTGCCATCTATCTCGGCACTTGATTCACCTTCTGTTTTGAGTAAACTTGCGACACCTACACCTGCTATTCATTCTGATATGTCCATGTTATTGATGATGCCACTTCTTCTATGCATGATACTTGTAATGAAACTACTTCTATGCTTGATTCTACTGTGCCACTTGGAGAATTTCTTGATGAACAACTTGCTAGCGATAGAGAAATTGAAATTATTGAAACTAATAATATTGATGAAAGTGATGATGAAGATTCTCCCCCTAGATATGAATTGCCTGTTGTTCCTGAGGGTTATGTTATGGATGAAGAAACTGCTAGAGACTTTCTTGCCTACAACGATAGAAGTGATCTTAAGAAACTATTAGCTAAGCTGAAACAAAAAACTCTGAATGCTAGAATGAAGTATGATCCTGCTTATGCTACTTCACCTATCTTTATTACTAATAAGGATTATGATTTCTCTGTTGATCCCGATATAATTACTTTGCTTGAATCTGATCCTTTCTATGGCTGTGAATCTAAAACTATTGTGGCACATATTACTAAATTAAATGATATAGCTACCCTGTTCACTAATGATGAGAAAACTCACTACTATTATATCCTTAAATTATTTCCGTTCTCATTAAAGGGTGATGCTAAGATATGGTTTAATTCTCTTGATCCTGGTTGTGTGCGTAGTCCCCGGGATATGATTTACTACTTATCTACTAAATATTTCCCCGCTCATAAGAAACAAGCTGCTTTAAGGGAAATATATAATTTTGTGCAAATTGAAGAAGAGAGTCTCCCACAAGCTTGGGGAGGCTTCTCCAATTACTTAATGCTTTGCCTGATCATCCTCTCAAGAAAAATGAAATACTTGATATCTTTTATAATGGACTAACCAATGCTTCCAGAGATTACCTGGATAGTTGTGCTGGTTGTGTTTTCAGGGAAAGAAATTAAGCTGAAATTCTATTGAATAATATGTTGACTAATTAAAATAATTGGACACTTCCTAAACCAACTGCTAAGCCAACTTAAAAGAAAAGGGGTATTCTATTTCTCAGTCCTGAAGATATGCAAGAGGCAAAGAAATAGATGAAAGAAAAAGGTATAAAAGCTGAAGATGTTAAGAATTCACCACCTATTGAAGAAATACATGGTCTTAATTCATCACCTATTGAAAAAACACGCGGTCTTGATAACCCGACACGGGTAGTAAAGGTAAATTCTCTCTATAGATATGATAAAGCTGAAATCCCTCCTACTAAGTTTGCTAGCCAATGCTTAGATGAGTTTGATAACTTTATGGTTAAGCAAGAAGATTTTGATGCTTATGTTGGTAGACAATTGAAACATAATGCTTACATGATTGAACACTTGAGTGATTATATGGCTAATGTTAAAGGTGAACTTCAACTTATTAGTAAACATGCTTCTATGGTTACCACTCAAGTAGAACAAGTACTTAAAGCTCAGAATGATTTGCTCAATGAATTGAATAGTAAAAATAATGACTTTGCTGTTAGAGTTAAAACTAGAGGAGGTAAAGTGACTCAGGAACCTTTGTATCCTGAGGGCCATCCCAAGAGAATTCAGCAGGATTCTCAGAGAACTAATATAGATGCACCTAGTCCTTCTAATTGGAAGAAAAAGAAAAATGATAGGACTTTGCATGCTTCTAGTGAACCTGTTGTTGACACACCTGAGAATCCTAATGATATCTCTATTTCTGATGCTGAAACACAAGCTGGTAATGAATATGAACCTAGTGATAATATTAAATATGATGTTCATGTTGATGCTCAACCTAGTAATGATAATGATGTAGAGATTGAACCCGCTGTTGATCTTGATAACCCACAATCAAAGAATCAATGTTATGATAAAAGAGTCTTTGTTGCTAGGAAGCACGGTAAGGAAAGAGAACCATGGGTTCGGAAACCCATGCCTTTTCCTCCTAAACCATCCAAGAAAAAGGGTGATGAGGATTTTGAGCGCTTTGCTGAAATGATTAGACCTATCTTTTTGCGTATGCGTTTGACTGATATGCTTAAAATGAATCCGTATGCTAAATATATGAAGGAAATTTTTACTAATAAAAGAAAGATACCGAAAGCTGAAATTTCCACCATGCTTGCTAGTTATACTTTTAAGGGTGGAATACCAAAGAAACTTGGAGATCCAGGAGTACCAACTATACCATGCTCCATTAAAAGAAACTATGTTAAAACTGCTTTATGTGTTCTTGGAGCCGGTGTTAGTGTTATGCCTCTCTCTTTATATCGTAGACTTGATTTGAATAAGTTGACACCTACTGAAATATCTTTGCAAATGGCTGATAAATCAACTGCTATACCTGTCGGTATGTGTGAGGATGTGCCTGTTGTGGTTGCAAATGTTACTATTTTAACAAACATTGTTATTCTTGATATTCCCGAGGACGATAGTATGTCTATTATTCTTGGAAGACCCTCTGAATACTATAGGGGCTGTTATTGATTGCACCAAAGGCAATGTCACTTTTCACGTCAATGGTAATGAGCATACGGTACACTTTCCGAGGAAACAACCTCAAGTCCACAATATCAATTCTATTGGAAAATTTTCAACTATTACTATTGGAGGTTTTGAATTTCCTCTTCCTACTGCCAAAAAGAAATATGATATTCTTATCGTTGGGGACATGCATATCCCTGTTGAGGTAACCTAGTGTTATTCGAAAATTTTCCGGTTTCATGTTATTCGAAATGAGTTTGTTAACAAGACCTGATCAACCTTGTTAGTGGATTCCTTTTGATGAGCATGAGATGGATGAATTTAGAAAACACAACTCTCTGTACCCTCTTTTTACTTTCTGTTATTTATATTAAATAAAGCAAAAATAGTAATTTCTGTCTGTTTTCTGAATTATCAATGCAATAAAAAATACCCCGAAAATAAAAGTTCTCCAAATGCCCTGAAATTTAAATATGATTTTTTCTGGCATATTTGAGAATATCTGGCACTGAGAACACAGCAGGGGGGAGCACCTGGCCACGAGGTTCCAGGGCACGACCTACCCCATGTGCACGCCGCCTGCCTCTTGGGCCCACGGTGGCTCCCCTCCACTTATTCCAGCTACCACACACTCCTTCTTCCTCCCAAAAACATCAGTAGCCAGCTCAAACCCGAGTCCAAGCTCATCTTGCTGCCATTTTCGATCTCCTTGCTCAAAGCTCCATTCACAAAACTGCTTTGGGGGATTGTTCTTTGGTATGTGACTCGTCCAATGGTCCAATTAGTTTTTGTTCTAGTGCTTTATTCATTGCATATTTTTGTTGCTTAGGTGACCCTGTTCTTGAGCTTGCATGTCAAATTTATGTGGTCAAAAGTAATTTTGATGCATGATATTGTCTCTAGGCACTTGTAGGAGTAGTTGCTATCAATTTTGTTGAATTTGGTTCACTTTTATTTTGAAGTTACTAAAAATTTCAGAACTTTTTCGGAGGAAGAAATATGTTTAGGAAAATGTACCAAGGTGGTTCTTCAAGGAAGCAAGGACCCAGACTCGCAATACGCGATGCAGACAAGGAACCACCAAGGGATGCTCAAGTGCGGCCCTATGAATGGCCGTCAGGGGACTTCATGGTTCGAGCGGGAATCAAGGAGGAATTTGAAGCTTATGTGCGTAATGCTGATCTTGAGAGCTTCGAGGCAGATAAGTGCCGTCAATACCTCTATTTAACTGATTCATTTGTGAGAAGGTTTAAATTTTCATCATTACGCAATTCTCAAACTGTCCTGTTCGATCTTTATGATAAATCTTATACCATGGACTTAGAATATTTTGACACTACTTGTAAACTCCCACGGTGGGGTGATGTTAGTGAACCTCGCAAGTTTGAATTTAGATATTTTCTTGCTAGTATAACTGTGGGGGAACCTAGGGATGTGACGCAAGCTACCATAGGGAGCTTCATAGGTAGATGCATTAATGGTAAAGATGAAGCATGTCACATGTGTGTGCCTGATCTTAGCATTCTCAGAAGCGCTGTTTTAGGAGATAAACAATACAACTTGGGGGCTATCGTTGCACGTAGGTTGCATAATAATCGTATTCATGGATATTTCTTCGGTGGAATTTATGCAACCCGTATAGCTAACTTTCTTGAGATACCCATACGTGGACATGATATTGAGTTGCCTCCTTCTTATCTAGATTATGATGCTATGGTTCGTCATCAGTTTGTTGACAGGAATGATCAATTCCTCCAGTACCGACTAATCTTTGACAGACGACGCACCTATCACGTCGCTCTCCCTGCTCCTACTTTCTTTGAACTTCAGGAAAAGGGGAGATATGTCATAACCAGGGAGGAGGCGACCGAGTATGAGAGGAGGGCGGAGACAGCTCGCCTCCAAGCTGCAGCTCATCAGGCAATTGCCTCTACATCTCAGTACGACCCTAGCTACAACTTTGGATATCCACCAGGCTAGTCGTGGCCATAGACCAACTTAGGCCAAAAGCCTAAGCTTGGGGAGTACGTATTTCTCACCGACATTACATTTATGTTCACACACTCATGCTAGTTGTCGGTGCTCATACTTTTTCAGTGTAATATCCATGCCAATTTATTTTCCTTTTTATGCTTTCTTCTTTTGTGTTTGATAAACCTTAAGAAAAAAAAGAAAAAAATTAGTTCTAGCTTTTAGCTAGTTTACTTTCCATGCCTGTAGTAGTAATAATTAAATAGAAAATCCAAAAATATTTCTCGTTCTTCTTTTGCTTGTTGGGAGCTTTCTCGTGTAAATAGTTTTGTTTCTTTTCTTTTGGGGTGTCGGTGTCAAAACCGGTGGATCTCGGGTAGGGGGTCCCGAACTGTGCATCTAGGATTGATGGTAGCAGGAGACGGGGGACACAATGTTTACCTAGGTTCGGGCCCTCTCTATGGAGGTAAAACCCTACGTCCTGCTTGATTGATATTGATGAATAGGAGTGTTACAAGAGTGGATCTACCACGAGATCGTAATGACTAAACCCTAGAAGTCTAGCCTATGTGGGTATGGTAATGAGTATATGTGGTGTCCTTTCCAGACTATCCCCTTCGGTTTATATAGAAATGGAGGGGATCTAGGGTTTACATGTAGTCAGTTACATAAGAAGGAATCTTCGGTCGCCAAGCTTGCCTTCCACGCCAAGTAGAGTCAATCCGGACATGGTGCAGTCTTCGGCCTTCATGTCTTCATAGCCCATCAGTACGGCCCATAGATAAGAGGCCAGATGCCCGAGGACCCCTTAGTCCAGGACTCCCTCAGGGGGGTTGAGAGGACAAGACCATAATGAAAATGTTGAGTGGCTCTTATATGCATTATTGTTGATCTAACAAAGAGCCCATATTTCCTTGTCTTCTCTTTTGAATTGAATGCTTGCAGATTCCAACTTATGTTGGGGAACGTAGTAATTTCAAAAAAATTCCTACGCACACGCAAGATCATGGTGATGCATAGCAACGAGAGGGGAGAGTATGATCTATGTACCCTCGTAGACCGACAGCGGAAGCGTTATGACAACGCGGTTGATGTAGTTGTACGTCTTCACGGCCCGACCGATCAAGCACCGAAACTACGGCACCTCCGAGTTCTAGCACACGTTCAGCTCGATGACGATCCCCGGACTCCGAGCCAGCAAAGTGTCGGGGAAGAGTTCCGTCAGCACGACGGCGTGGTGACGATCTTGATGTTCTACTGTCGTAGGGCTTCACCTAAGCACCACTACAATATTATCGAGGACTATGGTGGAAGGGGGCACCGCACACGGCTAAGAGAACGATCTTAGAGATCAACTTGTGTGTTTAGGGGTGCCCCCTGCCCCCATATATAGAGGAGCCAAGGGAAGGGTGCGGCGGCCCTAGGAGGAGGCGCGCAGGAGGAGTCCTACTCCTACCGGGAGTAGGACTCCCCCCTTTCCCTAGTTGGATTAGGACTTGGGGAAGAAGGAAGAGAGGGAAGAAAGGAAAGGGGGGCCTCCCCCCTCCTTGTCCAATTCGGACTTGGGGGGGAGGGACGCGCGGCAGTCCCTATGCCTCCTCTCCTCTTCCTCCACTAGGCCCATTAAGGCCCATTAGGTTACCGTGGGGTTCCGGTAACCTCCCGGTACTCCGGTAAAATGCCTATTTCACCCGGAACACTTCCGATGTCCAAACATAGGCTTCCAATATATCAATCTTTATGTATCGACCATTTCGAGACTCCTCGTCATGTCTGTGATCACATCCGGGACTCCGAACTAACTTCGGTACATTAAAATATATAAACTCATAATGAAAATGTCATCGTAACGTTAAGCGTGCAGACCCTACAGGTTCGAGAACAATGTAGACATGACCGAGACATGTCTCCGGTCAATAACCAATAGCAGAACCTAGATGCTCATATTGGCTCCAACATATTCTACGAAGATCTTTTATCGGTCAGACCGCATAACAACATACTTTGTTCCCTTTGTCATCGGTATGTTACTTGCCCGAGATTCAATCGTTGGTATCTCAATACCTAGTTCAATCTCGTTACCGACAAGTCTCTTTACTCGTTTCGTAATACATCATCTCACAACTAACTCATTAGTTTCAATGGTTGCAAGGCTTATGTGATGTGCATTACCGAGAGGGCCCAGAGATACCTCTCCGACAATCGGAGTGACAAATCCTAATCTCGACATACGCCAACCCAACATGTACCTTTGGAGACACCTGTAGAGATCCTTTATAATCACCCAGTTATGTTGTGACGTTTGGTAGCACACAAAGTGTTCCTCCGGCAAACAGGAGTTGCATAATCTCATAGTCATAGGAACATGTATAAGTCATGAAGAAATCAATAGCAACATACTAAACAATCGGGTGCTAAGCTAATGGAATGGGTCATGTCAATCACATCATTCTCCTAATAATGTGATCCCGTTAATCAAATGACAACACATGTCTAAGGTTAGGAAACATAACCATCTTTGATTAACGAGCTAGTCTAGTAGAGGCATACTAGTGATGTTTAGTTTGTCTATGTATTCACACAAGTATTATGTTTCCGGATAATACAATTCTAGCATGAACAATAAACATTTATCATTATATAAGGAAATAAAATAATACCTTTATTATTGCCTCTAGGGCATATTTCCTTCAGTCTCCCACTTGCACTAGAGTCAATAATCTAGATTACACAGTAATGATTCTAACACCCATGGAGCTTTGGTGCTGATCATGTTTTGCTCGTGGAAGAGGCTTAGTCAATGGGTCTGCTACATTCAGATCCGTATGTATCTTGCAAATCTCTATGTCTCCCACCTGGACTAGATCCCGGATGGAATTGAAGCGTCTCTTGATGTGCTTGGTTCTCTTGTCAAATCTGGATTCCTTTGCCAAGGCAATTGCACCAGTATTGTCACAAAAGATTTTCATTGGACCCGATGCACTAGGTATGCCACCTAGATCGGATATGAACTCCTTCATCCAGACTCCTTCATTTGTTGCTTCCGAAGCAGCTATGTACTCTGCTTCACATGTAGATCCCGCCACAATGCTTTGTTTAGAACTGCACCAACTGACAGCTCCACCGTTTAATGTAAACACGTATCCGGTTTGTGATTTAGAATCGTCCGGATGAGTGTCAAAGCTTGCATCAACGTAACCATTTACGATGAGCTCTTTGTCACCTCCATATATGAGAAACATATCCTTAGTCCTTTTCAGGTATTTTAGGATGTTCTTGACCGTTGTCCAGTGATCCACTCCTGGATTACTTCGGTACCTCCCTGCTAGACTTATAGCAAGACACACATCAGGTCTGGTACGCAGCATTGCATACATGATAGAGCCTATGGCTGAAGCATAGGGAACATCTTTCATTTTCTCTCTATCTTCTGCATTGGTCGGGCATTGAGTCTTACTCAATTTCACACCTTGTAACACAAGCAAGAATCCTTTCTTTGCTTGATCCATTTTGAACTTCTTCAAAACTTTGTCAAGGTATGTGCTTTGTGAAAGTCCAATTAAGCGTGTTGATCTATCTCTATAGATCTTAATGCCCAATATGTAAGCAGCTTCACCGAGGTATTTCATTGAAAAACTCTTATTCAAGTATCCCTTTATGCTATCCAGAAATTCTATATCATTTCCGATTAGTAATATGTCATCTACATATAATATCAGAAATGCTACAGAGCTCCCACTCACTTTCTTGTAAATACAGGCTTCTCCAAAAGTCTGTACAAAACCAAAAGCTTTGATCACACTATCAAAGCGTTTATTCCAACTCCGAGAGGCTTGCACCAGTCCATAAATGGATCGCTGGAGCTTGCACACTTTGTTAGCTCCCTTAGGATCGACAAAACCTTCCGGCTGTATCATATACAACTCTTCTTCCAAAAATCCATTCAGGAATGCAGTTTGACATCCATCTGCCAAATTTCATAATCATAAAATGCGGCAATTGCTAACATGATTCGGACAGACTTAAGCATCGCTACGGGTGAGAAGGTCTCATCGTAGTCAATCCCTTGAACTTGTTGAGAACCTTTTGCGACAAGTCGAGCTTTGTAGACAGTAACATTACCATCAGCATCAGTCTTCTTCTTGAAGATCCATTTATTCTCAATTGCTTGCCGATCTTTGGGCAAGTCAACCAAAGTCCACACTTTTTTCTCATACATGGATCCCATCTCAGATTTCATGGCTTCAAGCCATTTTGCGGAATCTAGGCTTACCATCGCTTCTCCATAGTTCATAGGTTCATCATGATCTAGTAGCATGACTTCCAGAACAGGATTACCGTACCACTCTGGTGCGGATCTTACTCTGGTTGATCTACAAAGTTCAGTAGTATCTTGTTTTGAAGTTTCATGGTCATCATCATTAGCTTCCTCACTAATTGGTGTAGGTGTCACAGAAACTGGTTTCTGTGATGTACTACTTTCCAATAAGGGAGCAGGTACAATTACCTCATCAAGTTCTGCTTTCCTCCCACTCACTTCTTTCGAGAGAAACTCCTTCTCTAGAAAGTTTCCGAATTTAGCAACAAAAATCTTGCCTTCGGATCTGTGATAGAAGGTGTATCCAATAGTTTCCTTTGGATATCCTATGAAGACACATTTCTCCGATTTGGGTTTGAGCTTATCAGGTTGAAGCTTTTTCACATAAGCATCGCAGCCCCAAACTTTCAGAAACGACAACTTTGGTTTCTTGCCAAACCACAGTTCATAAGGCGTCGTCTCAATGGATTTTGATGGTGCCCTATTTAACGTGAATGCGGCCGTCTCTAAAGCATAACCCCAAAACGATACCGGTAAATCAGTAAGAGACATCAGATCGCACCATATCTGGTAAAGTACGATTACGACGTTCGGACACACCATTACGCTATGGTGTTCCGGGTGGCGTGAGTTGCGAAACTATTCCGCATTGTTTCAAATGTACACCAAACTCATAACTCAAATATTCTCCTCCATGATCAGATCGTATGAATTTCATTTTCTTGTTACGATGATTTTCAACTTCACTCTGAAATTCTTTGAACTTTTCAAATGTTTCAGACTTATGTTTCATTAAGTAGATATACCCATATCTGCTTAAGTCATCTGTGAAGGTGAGAAAATAACGATATCCGCCACGAGCCTCAACATTCATCGGACCACATACATCTGTATGTATGATTTCCAACAAATCTGTTGCTCTCTCCATAGTACCAGAGAATGGTGTTTTTGTCATCTTACCCATAAGGCACGGTTCGCAAGTACCAAGTGATTCATAATCAAGTGGTTCCAAAAGTCCATCGGTATGGAGTTTCTTCATGCGCTTTACACCGATATAACCTAAACGACAGTGCCACAAATAAGTTGCACTATCATTATCAACTCTGCATCTTTTGGCTTCAACATTATGAATGTGTGTGTCACTACTATCGAGATTTAATAAGAATAGACCATTCTTCATGGGTGCATGACCATAAAAGATTTTACTCGTGTAAATAGAACAACCATTATTCTCTTATTTAAATGAATAACCGTCTCGCATCAAACAAGATACAGATATAATGTTCATGCTCAACGCTGGCACCAAATAACAATTATTTAGGTCTAATACTAATCCCGAAGGTAGATGTAGAGGTAGCGTGCCGACCACGATCACATCGACTTTGGAACCATTTCCCACGCGCATCATCACCTCGTCCTTAGCCAATCTTCGCTTAATCCATAGTCCCTGTTTCGAGTTGCAAATGTTAGCAACAGAACCAGTATCAAATACCCAGGTGCTACTACGAGCACTAGTAAGGTACACATCAATAACATGTATATCACACATACCTTTGTTCACCTTGCCATCCTTCTTATCCGCCAAATACTTGGGGCAGTTCCACTTCCAGTGACCAGTCTGCTTGCAGTAGAAGCACTCAGTTTCAGGCTTAGGTCCAGATTTGGGTTTCTTCTCTTGAGCAGCAACTTGCTTGCTGTTCTTTTTGAAGTTCCCCTTCTTCTTCCCTTTGCCCTTTTTCTTGAAACTAGTGGTCTTGTTGACCATCAACACTTGATGCTCCTTCTTGATTTCTACCTCCACAGCTTTCAGCATTGCGAAGAGCTCGGGAATAGTGTTATTCATCCCTTGCATATTATAGTTCATCACGAAGCTCTTGTAGCTAGGTGGTAGTGATTGGAGAATTCTGTCAATGACGCAATCATCTGGAAGATTAACTCCCAATTGAATCAAGTGATTATTATACCCAGACATTTTGAGTATATGCTCACTGACAGAATTGTTCTCCTCCATCTTGCAGCTATAGAACTTATTGGAGACTTCATATCTCTCAATCCGGGCATTTGCATGAAATATTAACTTCAACTCCTGGAACATCTCATATGCTCCATGATGTTCAAAACGTCGTTGAAGTCTCGATTCTAAGCCATAAAGCATGGCACACTGAACTATCGAGTAGTCATCAGCTTTGCTCTGCCAGACGTTCATAACATCTGGTGTTGCTCCAGCAGCAGGCCTGGCACCCAACAGAGCTTCCAGGACGTAATTCTTCTGTGCAGCAATGAGGATAATCCTCAAGTTACAGACCCATTCCGTGTAATTGCTACCATCTTCTTTCAACTTTGCTTTCTCAAGGAACGCATTAAAATTCAATGGAAGAACAACACGGGCCATCTATCTACAATCAAACATAAACAAGCAAGATACTATCAGGTACTAAGTTCATGATAAATTTAAGTTCAAATAATCATATTACTAAAGAACTCCCACTTAGATAGACATCCCTCTAATCCTCTAAGTGATCACGTGATCCAAATCAACTAAACCATGTCCGATCATCACGCGAGATGGAGTAGTTTCATTGGTGAACATCACTATGTTGATCATATCTACTATATGATTCACGCTCGACCTTTCGGTCTCCGTGTTCCGAGGCCATATCTGTATATTCTTGGCTCGTCAAGTATAACCTGAGTATTCCGCGTGTGCAACTGTTTTGCACCCGTTGTATTTGAACGTAGAGCCTATCACACCCGATCATCACGTGGTGTCTCAGCACGAAGAACTTTCACAACGGTGCATACTCAGGGAGAACACTTCTTGATAATTAGTGAGAGATCATCTTAAAATGCTACCATCAATCAAAGCAAGATAAGATGTATAAAAGATAAACATCACATGCAATCAATATAAGTGATATGATATATCCATCATCATCTTGTGCTTGTGATCTGCATCTTCGAAGCACCGTCATGATCACCATCGTCACCAGCGCGACACCTTGATCATCAACGTAGAATCGTTGTCGTCTTGCCAATCTTATGCTTCCACGACTATTGCTACCGCTTAGTGATAAAGTAAAGCATTACAGTGAAATTGCATTGCATACAATAAAGCGACAACCATATGTCTCCTGCCAGTTGCCGATAACTCAGTTACAAAACATCATCATCTCATACAATAAAATTTAGCATCATGTCTTGACCATATCACATCACAACATGCCCTGCAAAAACAAGTTAGACGTCCTCTACTTTGTTGTTGCAAGTTTTACGTGGCTGCTACGGGCTTAGCAAGAACCGTTCTTACCTACGCATCAAAACCACAATGATAGTTTGTCAAGTTGGTGCTGTTTTAACCTTCGCAAGGACCGGGCGTAGCCACACTTGGTTCAACTAAAGTTGGAGAAACTGACACCCGCTAGCCACCTTTGTGCAAAGCATGTCGGGAGAACCGGTCTCGCGTAAGCGTACGCGTAATGTCAGTCCGGGCCGCTTCGTCCAACAATACCGCTGAACCAAAGTAAGACATGCTGGTAAGCAGTATGACTTATATCGCCCACAACTCACTTGTGTTCTACTCGTGCATATAACATCAACGCATAAAACCTAGGCTCGGATGCCACTGTTGGGGAACGTAGTAATTTCAAAAAAATTCCTACGCACACGCAAGATCATGGTGATGCATAGCAACGAGAGGGGAGAGTATGATCTACATACCCTCGTAGACCGACAGGGGAAGCGTTATGACAACGCGGTTGATGTAGTCGTACGTCATCACGGCCCGACCGATCAAGCACCGAAACTACGGCACCTCCGAGTTCTAGCACACGTTCAGCTCGACGACGATCCCCGGACTCCGATCCAGCAAAGTGTCGGGGAAGAGTTCTGTCAGCACAACGGCGTGGTGACGATCTTGATGTTCTACTGTCGTAGGGATTCGCCTAAGCACCACTACAATATTATCGAGGACTATGGTGGAAGGGGGCACCGCACACGGCTAAGAGAACGATCTTAGAGATCAACTTGTGTGTCTAGGGGTGCCCCCTGCCCCCGTATATAAAGGAGCCAAGGGGGTGCAGCTGGCCCTAGAAGGAGGCACGCAGGAGGAGTCCTACTCCTACCGGGAGTAGGACTCCCCCCCTTTCCCTAGTTGGATTAGGACTTGGGGAAGAAGGAAGAGAGGGAAGAAAGGAAAGGGAGGGGCGGCGCCCCCCTCCTTGTCCAATTCGGACTTGGGGGGGGTAGGGGCGCGCGGTAGTCCGTAGGCCTCCTCTCCTCTTCCTCCACTAGGCCCATTAAGGCCCATTAGGTTACCGGGGGGTTCCGGTAACCTCCCGGTACTCCGATAAAATGCCTATTTCACCCGGAACACTTCCGATGTCCAAACATAGGCTTCCAATATATCAATCTTTAAGTCTCGACCATTTCGAGACTCCTCGTCATGTCTCTGATCACATCCGGGACTCTGAACTAACTTCGGTACATCAAAATATATAAACTCGTAATGAAATTGTTATCGTGACGTTAAGCGTGCGGACCCTACGGGTTCGAGAACAATGTAGACATGACCGAGACATGTCTCCGGTCAATAACCAATAGTGGAACCTGGATGCTCATATTGGCTTCCACATATTCTACGAAGATCTTTTATCGGTCAGACCACATAACAACATACTTTGTTCCCTTTGTCATCGGTATGTTACTTGCCCGAGATTTGATTGTCGGTATCTCAATACCTAGTTCAATCTCGTTACCGGCAAGTCTCTTTACTCGTTTCGTAATACATCATCTCACAACTAACTCATTAGTTGCAATGCTTGCAAGGCTTATGTGATGTGCATTACCGAGAGGGCCCAAAGATACCTCTCCGACAATCGGAGTGACAAATCCTAATCTCGAAATACGCAAACCCAACATGTACCTTTGGAGACACATGTAGAGCTCCTTTATAATCAGCCAGTTACGTTTTGACGTTTGGTAGCACACAAAGTGTTCCTCCGGCAAACGGGAGGTGCATAATCTCATAGTCATAGGAACATGTATAAGTCATGAAGAAAGCAATAGCAACATACTAAACGATCGGGTGCTAAGCTAATGGAATGGGTCATGTCAATCACATCATTCTCCTAATAATGTGATCCTGTTAATCAAATGACAACACATGTCTATGGTTAGGAAACATAACCATCTTTGATTAATGAGCTAGTCTAGTAGAGGCATACTAGTGACATTTAGTTTGTCTATGTATTCACACAAGTATTATGTTTCCGGATAATACAATTCTAGCATGAACAATAAACATTTATCATGATATAAGGAAATAAAATAATAACTTTATTATTGCCTCTAGGGCATATTTCCTTCAGCTTAGTCCAATGCACGTGTACTACTATTATTATCCACACTATTCGGTTGTGCAAGTGAAAGGCAATAATGATGATTATATGACAAACTTATTGAGATGAGAAAAGATGGTATGAACTCGACCTCTTTTGTTTTTGTAAATATGATTAGTTCATCGTTCCTGATTCAACCTATTATGAATAAAACATGTTTGCAATTGCAATTAGAGATTATAGTTTCTTATGCCATACTTAATTAGCTAGGAGCTTATAATGGTTTACCTTGCGTGCCAACATGCTATTAAAATGGTTGTGATGTGGTATGATAGGGTGGTATCCTCTTTTGAACGATTCGAGTGGCTTGACTTGGCACATGTTCACGCATGTTGGTGAAACAAAATCAACATAGCCTCTACGATATTTATGTTCATGGTGCATTATATCCTACTCATGCTTGCATTCGGTGTTGATTAATTTTAATGCATGTTCATGACTGTTGTCGCTCTCTAGTTGGTCGCTTCCCAGTCTTTTTCTAGCCTTCACTTGTACTAAGCGGGAAAACCGCTTGTGCATCCAACTCCATAAACCCCAAAGTTGTTCCATATGAGTCCACCATACCTACCTATATACGGTATCTACCTGCCATTCCAAGTAAATTTTTATGTGCCAAACTCTAAACCTTCAAATAAACATTCTATTTTGCATGCTCGAATAGCTCATGTATCAACTAGGGCTGTCTGTATCTTCCATGCTTGGCGGGTTATTCTCAAGAGGAGTGGACTCCGCTCCTCACTCACGAGAAAAGGGCTGGTCACCGGGATGCCCAGTCCCATGCTTTATGCAAATCAAATTAAAATAACTGCAAACAAAACTCCCCCGGGACTCTTGTCAGTTTGAGGCACTTGTTGTTTCGAGCAAGCCATTGATTGATGCTTGTTGGTGGAGGGGAAGTATAAAATTTACCATTCTGTTTGGGAACCGTCTATAATGTGTGTAGCATGGAAGATATCGAGATCTCTCGGTTGTTATGTTGACTATGAAAGTATACCGCTCAAAATATTATTCATATCTATTTCAAAACCGAGCTGTCGCACCTCTACAAATCCATGCTTCCCTCTGCGAAGGGCCTATCCATTTACTTTTATGTTGAGTTATCATCCTCTTATTAAAAAGCACCAGTTGGAGAGCACCGCTGTCATTTGCATCACTGTTATTTTACATTGAGTGTGACTTGACTGGATCTCTTTTAACATGAATTACAATGTCTAGTCAGTCCTTGATCTTTAAAGGTGCTCTGCATTTATGTTTTGCGGTCTCAGAAAGGGCTAGCGAGATACCATCTTGTCATATCATATCATGATTGTTTTGAGAAAGTGTTGTCATCCGAGATTTATTATTATTGCTCACTAGTTGATTATGTCAATGATATGAGTAAACATGAGACCTAAATGTTATTATGAATATGGTTAGTTCATAATCTTTGCTGAAAACTTGAATGCTGGCTTTACATATTTACAACAACAAGAGCAAACAGAGTGGGTAAAAGTTTTTCTTTATCACTTTTAGTTTATCAACTGAATTGCTTGAGGACAAGCAAAGGTTTAAGCTTGGGGGAGTTGATACGTCTCCATCGTATCCACTTTTCCAAACACTTTTGCCCTTGTTTTAGACTCTAATTTGCATGATTTGGATGGAACTAACCCGGACTGACACTGTTTTCAGTAGAATTGCCATGGTGTTATTTTTGTGCAGAAATAAAAGTTCTTGGAATGACTTGAAAATCAATGGAGAATTATTTTGGAATATATAAAAAATACTGGAAGAAGAATCCACGTCAGGGGGGCCTCCACCTGTCCACGAGGGTGGGGGCACACTTGCCCCCCTGGGCGCGCCCCTGCCTCGTGGGCCCCCTGACGCTCCACCGACCTCAACCCTGACTCTCTCGGGGAGAAAAAAATCGCAGAGAAGGATTCATCGCGTTTTATGATACGGAGCCGCCGCCAAGCCCTAAACTCTCTCAGGAGGGCTAATCTGGGGTCCATTCGGGGCTCCAGAGAGGGGAATCCATCGCCATCGTCATCATCAACCTTCCTCCATCACCAATTTCATGATGCTCACCGCTGTGCGTGAGTAATTCCATCGTAGGTTTGCTGGACGGTGATGGGTTGGATGAGATTTATCATGTAATCGAGTTAGTTTTGTTAGGGTTTGATACCTAGTATCCACTATGTTCTGAGATTGATGTTGCTATGAATTTTCTATGCTTAATGCTTGTCACTAGGGCCCGAGTGCCATGATTTCATATCTGAACCTATTATGTTTTCATCAATATATGAGAGTTCTTGATCCTATCTTGCAAGTCTATAGTCACCTACTATGTGTTATGATCTGGCAACCCCGAAGTGACAATAATCGGGACCACCCCGGTGATGATCGTAGTTTGAGGAGTTCATGTATTCACTATGTGTTAATGCTTTGGTCCAGTACTCTATTAAAAGGAGGCCTTAAACCGATCCAGTGCCTATGAGCTTTTCCATGTATTGTTCTTCGCTTATTTACTTTTCCGTTGCTACTGTTACAATCACTACAAAACCCAAAAATATTGCTTTTGCTACCGTTACCTTTTGCCACTGTTACCACTACTATCTTATTACTTTGCTACTAAAATACCTTGCTGCAGACATTAAGTTTCCAGTTGTGGTTGAATTGACAACTCAGCTGCTAATACTTGAGAATATTCTTTGGCTCCCCTTGTGTCGAATCAATAAATTTAGGTTGAATACTCTACCCTCGAAAACTGTTGCGATCCCCTATACTTGTGGGTTATCATTGCTTCACGATTCAGTTCTCTTCCATCTTTGAAGAATTCACCTTGCAAACCAATACACACAATAGCCTAAATGGTGGGGTTATGTCCAAGAATATGCATTTTCATCTTATGCTTCCAACTAGCAAATTAGTACCATCAAAGTAAGGACCTCCACGGTGGTAATTTCCCTCGCTAGACGTCATACTCTCCTAGGTTATGAAACCAAGGCTATGATCACCAAAGCTATGGAAATCAAGGCAAGTGGAGACCAAAGCTCTAATACCACTTGTAGGATCAAAAGTAGGTCTAGGGGGAGGTGATTAGACTACTTGACAAAATAAAAATCTAGCCTTTTTCCCAATTTTATGTCTTGGCAGATTTTAGCAAGTTAGCACAAGTCAAGCAATCAACCTACACATGCAATTCAAAGAGGGTAGCAGCGAAAAGTAAAACATTGCATATGAAGGTAAAGGGAAGGGTTTGGAGAAGGCAAACACAATGTAGACACGGAGATTTTTGGCATGGTTCCGATTGGTGGTGCTATCGTACATCCACGTTGATGGAGACTTCAACCCAAGAAGGGTAACGGTTGCGGGAGACCACGGAGGGATCCACCAATGAAGGTTCCACGAAGAAGCAACCTTGTGTATCCCACCATGGACATCACCCACGAAGGACTTGCCTCACTTGGGTAGATCTTCACGATGTACGCGATCTCCTTGCCCTTACAAACTCCTTGGTTCAACTCCACAATCTTGTCGGAGGCTCCCAAGTGACACCTAACCAATCTAGGAGACACCACTCTCCAAAATGTAATAGATGGGGTGATGGTGATGAACTCCTTGCTCTTGTACTTCAAATGATAGTACCCTCAACACTCAACTCTCTCTCATAGATTTGGCTATGGTGGAAAGATGATTTGAGTGGAAAGCAACTTGGGGAAGGCTAGAGATCAAGATTCTTGTGGTTGGATTGGAATGTATTGGTCTCAACACATGAGTAGGTGGTTCACTCTCAGAAAATGAGTAGTGGAAGTCTAGGTACATTCTGATGGACCTCTCTTGATTAGAGAAGGGGGTGGAGGGGTATATATAGCCTCCACACAAAATCTAACCGTTACACACATTTTGACCCAACTCGATCAGACCGAATAGGTAAACTCGGTGAGAAACATTCAGTTCAAAATGTGAACGTTAGGATTCTCGGTGGGACCGATATGATCAACTCGGTGGGACCAATGCACTAGGGTTAGGGAAAAACCTCATCTCAGTGTGACCGATTGCATGAACTCGGTGAGACTGATTTCATCAATGAGTTAACAGAGAATTGGTCAGGCTTGGGACCGATCAGTCACTTCGGTAAGACCAAAATGTTGTGAAAGGGAAACAGAGAGTTTGCATTGAGAACTCGGTGGGACCGATCGCTCATTTCGGTGAGACCAAAATGTTACGAAGGGAAACAGATAGTTTGCAATCCCATCTCGGTGGGACCGAAATTCCTATCGGCGAGACCGAACAGATTAGGATTTTTGGCTATGGCTATGTCAAAGGAACTCGGTGGCGCCGAATAGATCAAATCGGTGGGGCCGAGTTTGACTTTAGGTTTTGGACATATTTGAATTTGACAAAGTGGTTGAGGGCTTTGGAGCATATCACTAAGCATTTTGAGCAAGTAGACCATTAAGCAACACCTCATCCCCTTTTAATAGTATTGGCTTTTCCTATGGACTCAATGTGATCTTGGATCACTAAAATAGAAATGTAGAGTCTTGAGCTTTTGCCAATATTTGTCCCTAGCATTTTGAGGGGTCTACATCTCTACTCCATGCCATTACCAATCATCGAACTTTCTAAAATATTCAACTTGAATGGATATTAGTTCAATGACCTATATGTTGTTATGAATTACCAAAACCACCCGAGGATTAGTTGCACTTTCACGGTGGCACCGGGACTCCGCTGACGTTGAGCCTCCACAAGCCCGACACCCGCAAGTCTGGCGGCGCCGGGTAGTCCGCCTCGTACAGGTGGCGGCGGCCGAAGCCATTGGCCGCCGCTCCATCGCTTGTGTAGTGCTTGGCCGTGGTCGTAGTTTTGAGACGAGGGAGAGAGGGGAGAGGGGCATCGACGGGGAGAGATGGAGAGAGGGGCGTCAGCGATGAGAGGGCGAGAGGGGTGAGGGAGTCCTGGGTTAGGGGGTCTCCGGACAGCCAGACTATATCCTTTGGCCAGACTGTTGGACTATGAAGATACAAGATTGAAGACTTCGTCCCGTGTCCGGATGGGACTCTACTTGGCGTGGAAGGCAAGCTAGGCAATACGGATATGTATATCTCCTCCCTTGTAACCGACCTTGTGTAGCCCTAGCCTCCTCCGGTGTCTATATAAACCGGAGGGTTTAGTCCATAGGACAACATACAATCATACCATAGGCTAGCTTCTAGGGTTAGCCTCTATGATCTCGTGGTAGATCAACTCTTGTAATACTCATATCATCAAGAACAATCAAGCAAGACGTAGGGTATTACCTCCATCAAGAAGGCCCGAACCTGGGTAAACATCGTGTCCCCTGCTTCCTGTTACCATCCGCCTTAGACGCACAGTTCGGGACCCCCTACCCGAGATCCACCGGTTTTGACACCGACATTGGTGCTTTCATTGAGAGTTCCAATGTGTCGTCATTGTAAAGGGGGATGGCTCGTCTCATTGTCAAAAACAACATCACTTCTGGGGGAGCCCTGGCTGTAGGCTAAACTCTCCGACTAGGTGGCTTCGTCATGACCACCCGCTCGGCCGCTACGCCAACGATGACTTCTCGAGTCATAGAAAACAGCCTCCACATCAGCTTAAAATTCGCCGAGCAGATGGATCCAATGGAGCTCTCCTCTTTGAACGAGCTCTTGGATCGCATCGCATCTCTAGGAGTCGCTACAGACTACGATCGGATCGGGCTTATACCCGACCAAAGGGAAATTAACTCTCCGCCGGTCACCCATCAAATAGCGGTGGTGGAGGAACAATGCGGCGTTTCTCCCTCTATCCTGAGGACGAACTATGTCCGGATTCCCAAGATCTTCGAGCCGGATACTTGCTCACGGGAGGACATCTCCCTAACCCTGAACCTGGAGTCAGGTCGCATAGCGAACCCGTGGAGCAACATCCCGGAGTCCGAACTTCCAAGATCGGAAACTCCCCCGCCCAGGGATCTCAAATTGGGTCAAGGTCTGGACTTAAATCCACCCACCCACCCAGACACAAACGATCTTTCCCACATTAGGCTAGCGCCCCAAGAAACAGTACATCACTATTGGGCCAGATTCCTCCTTGTAATGAACAAGGTCAAGGACTATCGTGAGGAAGACGCAATTTCGTTCTTTTGTAACAATTGCACGGACAAGGGGATCCTCAACGCCATAAGTCGCCGTGACATTACACACTTCGCCGACTTGGCGGCCATAGTACGGAAATACTGTGCGATGGAAAGCGCCTGGAAAACCCAAACACAATTCTGGGATAATCCGGCCCTGTCAAAACCCCCAGTCCGAACTAAAAGGGTGCACTCTCATAAGTTGCCCGACTCAATTATAAAGAAACAAAATCCCACTACAGGGCGTGGAACCGTATTGGAGGGATGGCTTAATGGGCCCTACAAAATTCATAGTACAACGGATGCCATACCAACACATAGCCTTAGAGCATGTTGGGTACTCCGGCAGGTGGCCAAAAGCGGTGAGGATCTCCTCATCCAAAACACCCCAGAACACCTCCCCGGGGATCACAATACATTACTGACAGTCTTCGAGACCTTCGCCTCAAATAATAGGCGTAAGCGAGTACTCCGCAGTCTTGCCGAAGTCTGCCACGTAGCAGCAACAAATCCATGGAGCGACACAGCTATAACCTTCAATGCCAGTGACGAACCTCAATTCCGAACAACTCGAGCACCAACTGCTTTGGTCCTCAGTCCAATTGTGGACACCTTTCGGCTCACTAAAGTGCTCATGGACGGCGGCAGCGGATTGAACCTCATTTACGAGGAGACACTTCAAAAAATGGGAATAGACAGCAACCATATAGAGCAAAGCAGCATGACCTTTCGAGGAATTATCCCTAGTCAAGAGGCACGTTGCACTGGGAAAATCACACTAGATGTGGTGTTCGGCACTCCGGAGAATTATAGGTCTGAAGAAATCACATTCCAAGTGGCCCCGTTCAGTAGCGGATACCATGCCCTTCTAGGGTGGGAGGCATTCACGATTTTCCGGGCCATACCCCATTACGGGTACATGAAGCTCAAAATGCCCGGACCCAATGGAATCATCACTCTAGCTAGTGATCCGGACATAGCACTCCGCGCCGAGAACAAAACAGCCGCACTGGCCCTCGAGGCATTATCCGAAGCCCTTGTGGCGGAGGAGTTAACCGCGCTGCGCTCCAAAGTGGAAAGGTACGACGTGATACTAGACAAAAGATCCAAGTCCACCACCTTTAAACCAGCGGACGAAATAGTCAAATTCCAAGTCCATCCAACGGATCACACAAAAACAGCATCCATCGGGGCATAGTTAAACCCCGCTGTAGACGCCGCACTATGGAAGTTTCTGCGCAAGAATTGGGACATATTCGCCTGGCATCCTTCAGACATGCCAGGAATCCCATGTAGATTGGCCGAGCATAGCCTTAATGTTCTAAAAGGGTTCAAGCCGGTCAAGCAGACTCTTCGGCGTTTCTCTGAACATAAGCGACCAGTCATGGGAGCGGAGCTAGCCAAGCTACTGGAGGCCGGATTCATTAGAGAAATAAAACATCCGGACTGGCTAGCAAACCTGGTAATGGTACCAAAGAAAGACAAATCCTGGCGCCTATGCGTCGACTTCAAAGACCTTAATAAGGCTTGCCCAAAGGATCCCTTCCCCCTCCCTCGCATCCATCAAATCATCAATGCTACTGCAGGACACAAATCATTGTGTTTCCTCGATGCATACTCCGGTTACCACCAGATTAAGATGGCGGAGTCCGATCAAGCCGCAACGGCATTTATCACTCCATATGGCCCCTTCTGTTTTAACACAATGTCCTTAGAGCTAAAAACGCGGGCGCAACATATCAGCGCATGATTCAGACATGTCTGGAAAAGCAGATCGGCAAGACAGTGGAGGCATACGTAGACGATGTGGTCATTAAAACCAGACACGTCGACTCCTTAATAGACGACTTGAGGCTCACGATCACCAATCTTCGAACATACGACATTAAGCTCAATCCGAAAAAATGCGTTTTTGGCATAACCGCCGGAAAGCTCCTGGGCTTCATCGTTTCCAGTAGAGGAATTGAATCAAATCCGGCTAAAATCCGAGCCTTGTCGCAGTTGGATATCTCAACCGACCTCAAGCAAATACAGAAGTTAACTGGATGTGTGGCGGCCTTAAGTCGCTTTATCCCCCGATTAGGAGAAAAGGCACTCCCCCTTTATCGCCTTCTTTGGCGCACCGAACACTTCGAGTGGACGGACACAGCCACGGCCAGATTAGAAGACATAAAAGCCATCCTGGCCACCAACCCAATCTTGGCCGCGCCAAATGTCGGCGAACCAATGCTATTATATATAGCGGCAATGCACCAAGTTGTAAGTGCAGTGCTCGTCGTCGAACGAGAGACAGAAGGACATAAATTCCCGCTTCGAAAGCCGGTATACTATGTATCTACCGTCCTCACTCCATGCAAATCACGGTACCCACATTACCAAAAGATAGCATACGCGGTATTCATGGCATCCCGGAAATTACGACACTATACTTTCAAGAGTGTTCAATCACGGTGGCCTTTGAAGTACCACTCAACGACATAATAAACAACCGTGATGCCACGGGCCGGATTGCCAAATGGGCCATCGAGCTCCTTGATACGTCTCTAACGTATCTATAATTTTTGATTGCTCCATGCTATAGTATCTACTGTTTTGGGCAATATTGGGCTTTATTATCCACTTTTATATTATTTTTGGGACTAACCTATTAACCGGAGGCCCAGCCCAGATTTGTTGTTTTATGCCTATTTCAGTGTTTTGAAGAAAAGGAATATCAGACGGAGTAGAAACGGAACGAAATCAACTTGAGAAGTTATTTTTGGAAGGAAACACACCTGATGGACTTGGACCCCACGTCAGAAGATACGGGAGCTGCACACGAGGGTGGGGGCGCGCCCACCCCCCTAGGGCGCGCCCCCTGCCTCGTGGGGCCCCCGTGGCTCCTCCGACGTCCTCCCTGCACCCATATATACCTATGTGACCTAAAACTTCCAGAACGCAAGATAGATCGGGAGTTCCGCCGCCAGAAGCCTCCGTAGCCACCAAAAACCAATCTAGACCCGTTCCGGCACCCTACCAGAGGGGGAAATCCATCTCCGGTGGCCATCTTCATCATCCCGGTGCTCTCCATGACGAAGAGGGAGTAGTTCTCCCTCGGGGCTGAGGGTATGCACCAGTAGCTATGTGTTTGATCTCTCTCTCTCTCGTGTTCTTGAGATGATACGATCTTGATGTATCGCGAGCTTTGCTATTATAGTTGGATCTTATGTTTCTCCTCCCCCTCTTCTCTCTTGTAATGAATTGAGTTTTCCACTTGAAGTAATCTTATCGGATTGAGTCTTTAAAGATTTGAGAACACTTGATGTATGTCTTGCCATGGATATCTGTGGTGACAATGGGATACCGTGTGCCACCTGATGTATGTTAAGGTGACCAACTTGTGGGTTCATGAACCTATGCATAGGGGCTGGCACACGTTTTCGTCGTGATTCTCCAGTAGAACTTTGGGCACTCTTTGAGGTCCTTTGTGTTGGTTGAATAGATGAATCTCAGATTGTGTGATGCATATCGTATAATCATACCCACGGATACTTGAGGTGACATTGGAGTATATAGGTGGCATTAGGGTTTTGGTTGATTTGTGTCTTAAGGTGTTATTCTAGTATGAACTCTAGGGCTGTTTGTGACACTTATAGGAATAGCCCAATGGATTGATTGGAAATAATAACTTTGAGGTGGTTTCGTACCCTACCATAATCTCTTCCTTCGTTCTCCGCTATTAGAGACTTTGGAGTGACTCTTTGTTGCGTGTTGAGGGATAGTTTTATGATCCAATTATGTTAGTATTGTTGAGGAAACTTACACTAGCGAAAGTATGAAACCTAGGCCTTGTTTCAACGCATTGCAATACCGTTTACGCTCACTTTTATCACTTGCTACCTTGCTGTTTTTATTATTTCAGATTACAAAAATCCATATACCACTTGTTTCACCATCTCTTCGCCGAACTAGTGCACCTATACAATTTACCATTTTATTGGGTTTGTTGGGGACACAAGAGACTCTTTGTTATTTGGTTGCAGGGTTGCTTGAGAGAGACCATCTTCATCCTACGCCTCCTACGGATTGATAAACCTTAGGTCATCCACTTGAGGGAAATTTGCTACTGTCCTACAAACCTCTGCACTTGGAGGCCCAACCAACGTCTACAAGAAGAAGGTTGTGTAGTAGACATCAAGCTCTTTTCTAGCGCCGTTGCCGGGGAGGTAAGTGCTTGAAGGTATATCTTTAGATCTTGCAATCGAGTCTTTTAGTTTCTTGTTTTATCACTAGTTTAGTCTGTAGAAGAAAATTACAAAAAATGGAATTAAGTTTGTCTCATACGCTTCACCTTTTTAATATCTTTTTTGTAAGTATGATGGAAAGGATAATTGTGCTCAAGTGCTAGAAGAAGAAATATCTAAAATGTTTGGCACTAAATATTTGAATGATGAGCATGATTGCAATGTTGTTAGTACGAATTCTTTGAATATCCATGATGCTAATGATGATTGCGCTAGTTATGATGCCTCCTATAAACATGTCAATTTTTGTGGAGTGCATGTTTGCAAGTACACACCAAATAGGGAAGATAGATATTGCAAGAGGCATAAGTACTTAGAAACCAAATTGTTCCAAGAAGAGCTAGATGAATGTGCTGAAAGATTCAATATTTATCGTGCTCCTTGTGAACTTTGCAATGAACATGGTCATTTAAAGCTCCAATGCTATTTTTTTCATGATCAAGTCGTGTCCAAATATTGTGATAATTTGATTACCCTTGAGCATCATAAAGAGCTTAGCCTTCTTTTGGGTTATGAAGAAATGAAATGTATAACTAAGGATATTCCAAAATTTGCCCTTGATAAAGTTCTTGATTTTGATCTAGAAAATATTTATATGTATTATGCGGTGAATTGCACTGAAAATCCTTATATTGCCAATTACATAAAGAAAATAAAACAAATAGAGGATGAAGAGAATACTAATGAAAGGGAAGAGACTTCCCAATATCCTCCTATTATTTCTTATGATGAATCAGGTAACGAGGGGGAGCCTCTAATTCAACCAATCTCATTAATAAGGAGCTCCAAAAAGAGAATTGAACCCACGCATGATGTGGTGAAGAAGAAGAAAAGAAAAAGGAAGAGAGGTAAAAAGGTATCTCTCCCAAATAAAGTTGCTCCTATTATTGCTGTGCCTCATGAAAATGAAGATGATACACTTGATGATGATCTCGTTATGCCTATTGCTTGTTGTGATGATTATGATTGGGAAGATAATGATACTTCTTATGATCTTGAAAATCTTTTTGGCACTTGCTTGGAAGAATATGATAATTGCTATACTATTGGTGCTATTCATACAATTAATGATGAGAGTGATTATGCTTATGATATGAAAAGGCCCAAGCTTGGGGAAGCTATGTTTGATGAGGATGAAATATTTGAGAATAAATTTGCTGCAATTAATGTTTGTCCCAAGCTTGGGGATGCTATGTTTAATAATGATGATATTTTAGCCTCTCAAGTTTTGATTTTCATGTTTATAATGATGATAGCATGCCTCCTACTTATGGTGATTATTGTGATGATACTTATGCTATAAAAAGTAGTGATGATTATATTTATAAAACTTGTCATGATTATGATTACCCCTTCTCTGAACATTACTCTTTTAATGTGGAAACAATTTATAGTATCCAAGTCTCTTATGATACTTCCACTATTATTCATCAGAAGAATTTTGCTTGTGTGGAGAGTAATAAAATCTCTATGCTTATAGATCATGAAAAGAATGATTTGGGTTCTGGTTATATTGTTGAATTCATTTATGATGCTACTGAAAATTATTATGAGGGAGGAACATATGCTTGTTGGAATTGCAATAATATCAAGTTTCCTCTCTATGTGCTTAAAGTTTTGAAGTTATGCTTGTTTTACCTTCCTATGCTAGTTCATTATTGTTCCCACAAGTTGTTTGCTCACAAAATCCCTATGCATAGGAAGTATGTTAGGCTTAAATGTGTTAGTCATATTCTTCATGGTGCTCTCTTTATGTTTCAATTCTTATCTTTTATGTGAGCATCATTGAAATCATCATGCCTAGCTAGGGGCGTTAAACGATAGCGCTTGTTGGGAGGCAACCCAATTTTATTTTAGTTCCTTGTTTTTTGTTCCTGTTTAGTAATAAATAATTCATATAGCCTCTGTTTATATGTGGTTCTATGCTTTTAATTAGTGTTTGTGCCAAGTAGAACCTTTGGGAAGACTTTGGGAAAGTCTTGTTGATCATGCTGTCAAAAACAGAAACTTTAGCGCTCACGAGAACTGCTGCCATTTTTATTTGGAGAGTGATATTTAGTTAATTATTTTTGCAGATGATTAATATATAAATTCCTCAGGTCCAGCAATTTATTTGAGAATTTTATAAGTTCCAGAAGTATACGTTTGATCCGGATTACTACAGACTGTTCTGTTTTTGACAGATTCTGTTTTCGATGTGTTGTTTGCTTATTTTGATGAATCTATGGCTAGTAAAATAGTTTATAAACCATAGAGAAGTTGGAATACAGTAGGTTTAACACCAATATAAATAAAGAATGAGTTCATTATAGTACCTTGAAGTGGTGATTTATTTTCATATACTAACGGAGCTTACGAGTTTTCTGTTAAGTTTTGTGTTGTGAAGTTTTCAAGTTTTCGGTAAGGATTCGATGGACTATGGAATAAGGAGTGGAAAGAGACTAAGCTTGGGGATTCCCAAGGCACCCCAATGTAATATTCAAGGATAACCAAGAGCCTAAGCTTGGGGATGCCCCGGAAGGCATCCCCTCTTTCGTCTTCGTTCATCGGTAACTTTACTTGGAGCTATATTTTTATTCGCCACATGATATGTGTTTTGCTTGGAGAGTCATTTTATTTTGTTAGGATTTGCTTTCTGTTATTTATAATAATTTTTTGCATCTTTTATTTCAATAAAAGTGGCATTGATAGCCTTTACTATGCCTAGGTTACAATTATACATGTTGCTGTTTGAAAACAGAAAGTTTACCGCTGTTGCAATAATTCCCTAGAAAAGTAAGAATGTGATAAAATGTTTAAACCTTTTGCATATTAAGCTCTGATAAATTTACTACAGTGGGAATTTTCTTCATAATTTTTGGGGCTAGGGAAGTATGGATGTTGCAGCATTCTTTACAGACTATCCTGTTTAGGCAGATTGCTGTTATGTTTGCATTGTTTGCATATGTTTTGCTTCTTTAATGATTCTATTTGAGGATAGGACTATTAAATATGTAGAGGAATTTAGTATGCAATGTTGAATAATAATTTTAGTGATTTGCTACAGTACAGTTTGATAAGATTTTTGCAATGGTTTATGCTAACTTATCTCACGAGTCCTTGTTGAGTTTTGTGTGGATGAAGCTTTTGAGATTTAGGGAGACCGTGATATGAGAGGTATTAAGGAGACACAAAAGCTCAAGCTTGGGGATGCCCAAGGCACCCCAAGATAATATTTCAAGAAGTCTCAAGCATATAAGCTTGGGGATGCCCCGGTTGGCATCCCACCTTTCTTCTTCAACAACTATCAGTTAGTATCGGTTGATCCTAAGTTTTTCCTTCTTCACATGATGTTTGCTATTATTAGATGTCATTTTATTTTTCTTTTCTTGCTGTTTGAATAGAGTACCAAGATCTGAAATTATTAAATGTTAGAGAGTCTTCACATAGTTGCATAATTATTCGACTACTCATTGATCTTCACTTATATCTTTCGGAGTAGTTTGTCATTTGCTCTAGTGCTTCACTTATATCTTTTAGAGCATGGTGGTAGCTTTATTTTGAAGATATAGATGAACTCTCATGCTTCACTTATATTATTTTGAGAGTCTTAAATTGCATGGTAATTTGCTTAAAATCCTAATATGCTAGGTATTCAAGAATAATAAGATTCTCTTTTGAGTGTGTTGAATACTAAGAGAAGTTTGATACTTGATGATTGTTTTGAGATATGAGGATGGTAATATTAGAGTCATGCTAGTTGAGTGGTTATGAATTTGAGAAATACTTGTGTTGAAGGTTGTGATTCCCGTAGCATGCACGTATGGTGAACCGTTATGTGATGAAGTTGGAGCATGATTTATTTATTGATTGTCTTCCTTATGAGTGGCGGTCGGGGATGAGCGATGGTCTTTTCTTACCAATCTATCCCCCTAGGAGCATGCGCGTAGTACTTTGTTTCGATAACTAATAGATTTTTGCAATAAGTACGTGAGTTCTTTGTGACTAATGTTGAGTCCATGGATTATACGCACTCTCACCCTTCCACCATTGCTAGCCTCTCTAGTACCGCACAACTTTCGCCGGTACCATAAACCCACCATATACCTTCCTCAAAAGTCAAAACAGCCACCATACCTACCTATTATGGCATTTCCATAGCCATTCCGAGATATATTGCCATGCAACTTTCCACCATTCCATTATTATGACACTCTTCATCATTGTCATATTGCTTTGCATGATCATGTAGTTGACATCGTATTTGTGGCAAGGCCACCGTTCATAATTCTTTCATACATGTCACTCATGCATCATTGCACATCCCGGTACACCGCCGGAGGCATTCATATAGAGTCATATCTTGTTCTAAGTATCGAGTTGTAATTCTTGAGTTGTAAGAAAAATAAAAGTGTGATGATCATCATTATTAGAGCATTGTCCCAGTGAGGAAAGGATGATGGAGACTATGATTCCCCCACAAGTCGGGATGAGACTCCGAATGAAAAAAAAAGAGGCCAAAGAAGCCCAAATTAAAAGAGGCCGTAAAAAAAGGGAGAAAAGGCCGAAACAAAAAAATATATAAATAAAAAATGATGAGAAAAAAAGAGAGAAGGGACAATGTTACTATCCTTTTACCACACTTGTGCTTCAAAGTAGCACCATGATCTTCATAGTAGAGAGTCTCTCATGTTATCACTTTCATATACTAGTGGGAATTTCTCATTATAGAACTTGGCTTGTGTATTCCAATGATGGGCTTCCTCAAAATGCCCTAGGTCTTCATGAGCAAGCGAGTTGGATGCACACGCACTAGTTTCTTTTGTTGAGCTTTCATACATTTATAGCTCTAGTGCATCCATTGCATGGCAATCCCTACTCACTCACATTGATATCTATTGATGGGCATCTCCATAGCCCGTTGATATGCCTAGTTGATGTGAGACTATCTTCTCCCTTTTTATGTTCTCCACAACCACCATTCTATTCCACCTATAGTGCTATGTCCATGGCTCACGCTCATGTATTGCGTGAAGATTGAAAAAGTTTGAGAACATCAAAAGTATGAAACAATTGCTTGGCTTGTCATCGGGGTTTCGCATGATTTAAATATGTTGTGTGGTGAAGATGGAGGATAGACAGACTATATGATTTTGTAGGGATAACTTTCTTTGGCCATGTTATTTTTAAGAGACATAATTGCTTAAGTTAGTATGCTTGAAGTATTATTATTTTTATGTCAATATTAAACATTTGTCTTGAATCTTATGGATCTGAATATGCATGCCACAATTAAGAAGAATTACATTGAAATTATGCCAACTAGCATTCCACATCAAAAATTATCGTTTTTATCATTTACCTACTCGAGGACGAGCAGGAATTAATCTTGGGGATGCTTGATACGTCTCTAATGTATCTATAATTTTTGATTGCTCCATGCTATATTATCTACTGTTTTGGGCAATATTGGGCTTTATTATCCACTTTTATATTATTTTTGGGACTAACCTATTAACCGGAGGCCCAGCCCAGATTTGCTGTTTTATGCCTATTTCAGTGTTTTGAAGAAAAGGAATATCAGACGGAGTCGAAGCGGAACGAAATCAACTAGAGAAGTTATTTTTCCAAGGAAACACACCTGATGGACTTGGACCCCACGTCAGAAGATACTGGAGCTGCCCACGAGGGTGGGGGGCGCGCCCACCCCCCTAGGGCGCGCCCCCTACCTCGTGGGGCCCTCGTGGCTCCTCCGACGTCCTCCCTGCATCCATATATACCTATGTGACCTAAAACTTCCAGAACGCAAGATAGATCGGGAGTTCCGCCGCCAGAAGCCTCCATAGCCACCAAAAACAAATCTAGACCCGTTCCGGCACCTTGCCAGACGGGTAATCCATCTCCGGTGGCCATCTTCATCATCCCAGTGCTCTCCATGACGAGGAGGGAGTTGCTCTCCCTCGGTGTTGAGGGTATGTACCAGTTGCTATGTGTTTGATCTCTCTCTCTCTCATGTTCTTGAAATGATACGATCTTGATGTATCGCGAGCTTTGGTATTATAGTTGGATCTTATGTTTCTCCTCCCCCTCTTCTCTCTTGTAATGAATTGAGTTTTCCCCTTGAAGTAATCTTATCAGATTGAGTCTTTAAAGATTTGAGAACACTTGATGTATGTCTTGCCGTGGATATCTGTGGTGACAATGGGATACCGCGTGCCACTTGAAGTATGTTAAGGTGACCAACTTGCGGGTTCATGAACCTATGCATAGGGGTTGGCACACGTTTTCGTCGTGATTCTCCGGTAGAACTTTGGGGCACTCTTTGAGGTCCTTTGTGTTGGTTGAATAGATGAATCTGAGATTGTGTGATGCATATCGTATAATCATACCCACGGATACTTGAGGTGACATTGGAGTATGTAGGTGACATTAGGGTTTTGGTTGATTTGTGCCTTAAGGTGTTATTCTAGTACAAACTCTAGGGCTGTTTGTGACACTTATAGGAATAGCCCAACGGATTGATTGGAAAGAATAACTTTGAGGTGGTTTCGTACCCTACCATAATCTCTTCGTTCGTTCTCCGCTATTAGAGACTTTGGAGTGACTCTTTGTTGCATGTTGAGGGATAGTTTTATGATCCAATTATGTTAGTATTGTTGAGGGAACTTACACTAGTGAAAGTATGAACCCTAGGCGTTGTTTCAACGCATTGCAATACCATTTATGCTCACTTTTATCACTTGCTACCTTTCTGTTTTTATTATTTCAGATTACAAAAACTATTATCTACCATCCATATACCACTTGTTTCACCATCTCTTCGCCAAACTAGTGCACCTATACAATTTACCATTGTATTGGGTGTGTTGGGGACACAAGAGACTCTTTGTTATTTGGTTGCAGGGTTGCTTGAGAGAGACCATCTTCATCCTACGCCTCCTACGGATTGATAAACCTTAGGTCATCCACTTGAGGGAAATTTGCTACTGTCCTACAAACCTCTGCACTTGGAGGCCCAACAACGTCTACAAGAAGAAGGTTGTGTAGTAGACATCACTCCTCCTATTCGACATAACATACAAACCACGGCGAGTCATCAAGTCGCAAGTGCTGGCTGATTTCATCGCCGAATGGACAGAAGCCAAACTCCCTAAAGAGTACGGCACGTACTCCAATTGGATCATGCACTTCGACGGCTCTAAAATGCTGGCTTGTCTGGGGGCTGGCGTCGTCCTGACGTCCCCCACCGGAGATACATTTCAATACGTACTCCAAATACTATACACAGACTCCAATAACGCAGCCGAATACGAGGCCCTATTGCATGGTCTCCAGATGGCAGTTTCCATGGGCATTCAACGTCTGGAGGTGCGTGGGGATTCAAACCTTGCAATATCCCAAATAAATGGAGACTTTGATGCCAAGGACCCGAAAATGGCGGCATATCGCAACGCTGTTCTCAAAATATCAGCTCGGTTCGAGGGGCTTGAATTCCACCATGTGGCCAGGTAAAATAATCAGGCGGCGGATATCCTCGCCCGTCTCGGCGCTAAGCGCGACCCCGTCCCACCTAACATCTTCCTGGAAAAACTGTTTAAGCCATCTGTGATATAGGAAGGGGACACCGGCAATAAGAGCCCGGACCCGGTCACAGCACCGGATCCCGAACACTCTCACACAATCGGAGGCTCTGCCATTGAAATAACACCTTCAGCCCATGTAATAATGGCCGTCATCGCCCCCTGGCCAGAGCCATTCCTGGCCTACCTAACCAGGCAGGAACTACCCAAAGACCAAAATGAGGCACGCTGCATAGTGCGGTGATCTAAATCCTACAAGGTCCACTAGGGAGAGCTTTTTAAGAAAAGCACTACCGGAGTCCTTCAAAGGTGCATCTCCGAAGAGGAAGGGCGGAAGCTTTTGGCAGAAATCCATGCCAGACTCGGTGGCCACCACGCCGCAGCCCGGGCCCTTGAGCAAGGCCTTCCGTATAGGTTTTTATTGGCCAACGGCCCGGGCAGATGCGCAGGATCTGGTCCAGCATTGCGTTGGTTGCCAGCTTTTTGCAAACCAAAGCCATATGCCGCCCACCGCCCTCCAAAAAATCCCCATCACTTGGCCCTTCATGGTCTGGGGGCTTGACATGGTCGGACCCCTTAAAGGGGGAACCCATAAGAAAAAATACTTACTGGTCATGGTGGATAAATTCACCAAATGGATAGAAGCCAAACCTGTCAAAACGGCTGAATCCGGACCGGTGATAGACTTCATATCTGGGGTTGTACACCATTATGGAATCCCCCACAGTATCATCACTGACAACGGCATGGATTTTATAGCCGACGAGGTGAAACTCTGGTGCAGCAATATGGGCATCAAGCTCGACTATGCTTCTGTCTATCACCCGCAAACTAACGGTCAAGTTGAGCGAGCAAATGGTCTTATCATGAGCGGCATTAAATCCAGACTAGTGCGGTCCTTAATGGAGTCAAACACGCACTGGGTAGAGGAGCTCGACTCCGTACTATGGGGGCTGCGGACCACGTCGAATCGCACTACCGGATACACACTGTTCTTTATGGTGTACGGCGCAGAGACGGTTCTGCCTTGCAACATAATTCATGACTCACCTCGAGTGCGCATGTACAAATAAAAAGAGGTTGAGCTCGATCGGCAGGATAGTTTGGATGCCCTGGAGGAGGAGCGCGACGTGGGAAAGGCCCGTTCCGCATTTTATCAACAACAGGCTCGAAGGTATCACAACAGAGAAGTACGGGCCAAAACCTACAACGTTGGCGAACTAGTTCTACGCCTGCTAGAGAAGAAAAAGAACAAGCTCAAGCCCAAATGGGAAGGTCCCTTCATTATTGACCAAGTTCTGACCGGTGGAGCGTACCGTTTGCGGGATGCATTGGATAATCGAATCGAGCCAAACCCATGGAACGCAGCCAGACTTTGAAGATTCTATGCCTAGCGCCGGACTGTATGTTCGTCTCCTCACCCCCGTCAATTTTTTGCATATCTGTCTTTTTCTCTCTTCCTCTCTTTTTTTCTCATCCCATCCCTAAAAGGCTAAACTTGTGTCTTGATTGCACAATCGCGCCACGCTTGCCGCGCTCATTATACCTGGGGGCTTTTTACACAGAAGCTTAATATAATTATTTTTCTGGGCTTTATGTCCCGCACATGTGTCATTCTTCCACATGTACCTTTTTTCGCCATTATATGCATCGATATGACTTAAGTTTTGGCCAAGCTGGGTTGCATGGCTCTTGTATTTATGCCCTACGTTCCCGTTGATTCGGCTAGGGCATAAGGGGAGCACCTCTGCGATTGTTACTGCCGGGTCAACCGGATGTGTACCTCAGACTAGGTGAAGCCGAAAGCTAGCGTTCTTAAGGGAATATTCGGTCGGCGAACAAAATATGACTTTTATTTAATTTGAAAAAAATGCCCCCATATGTTTACATCATGCGTTCCTTTTCGCAGTTCGGACATGCACATTAGGGCATGCGTACCTAGGGAAAGGAACCCTTAACGGAACTATTCTCCCTGGAAGATGTTTCTTACTACCCATGTAATATAACATAGCTAGCTGGGTACTTGTCTTTTCAAGCACTTATGACCCCTACGCCTGGTTTCTATGCATACCCCGGTTTTTACATAATCGAGCAGGTATTCGGATACACTTCGGACTATCGGGTCCAGAGGTCGAAGCGAAAAGGTCCGCCATGAAAAATGATTTATAATCTGGCTAGGGACATTACATATGTCACTTGAAGTACACAGTCACTAAGAATGATTCAATTCTTATTCTATACCATCCAACAGGCTGTCTAGCCTACAATCTTGTTGTGAATACTTTGCGGCTAATTCTACTTGATCATACACTAAACTGACGGGGATCTCCTTCCCATCAGGCCCCACAAGTCCTACCTCGGCCATGTGGTTTGGGTCCGCTCTAGTGTATCACGTCTTCACCATAGCCTAGGCTTCCCTCGCACCTTGTCGGCAAGCTGATATCTTCCATAATCGGAAGCGCCGCCGTGCTCCCTTGAGCTTCTCTACAAGCTCTCCCATGCCTCTTGGTAGGGATGCGGATGGCCACAAGGCTTGGGCAATACCCTGCATCACCTGCCGAACTTGCTTGTGCAGTTGTGAGAGCTCTGGTAGAAGATCACCCGAAGACCCGGGCATCTCTTCTACGAGACGACCCGTCAGCATACCTGCAGACACAACTCTGTTAGTCGGCTTCATCGCCGAACTCCTTTAAAAGTTCGTTCAAGCACTTACTAAAAATGCCGCGCCGAAGCCTCTTATTCTCATTTACGAAGTCCGCCAACTGGGCCCGGACATCTTTCAGTTCCTCGCCCAGCTGGGTATTGGCGTCTTGGAGATTGTTTTTCTCCTACCTGACTCACGTAAGCACGCGCCACATTCACCACTATGGCTTCCGGACTCACTCCGGGGTCACCTGCAACATCTATTGTTAGATTTGCATACATGCCGCATACTACCTGGTACCTGTCTTCTTTGCAAGGGAAACATTTGTTACCAGAGGGACCCTTCTCGGACTCCCTCAACGCGGCAACAACGACCCCTAGCTGGGCCTTGCACTCTTCCAGCTCTTGAGACAATTGGGAATTCTTCTCCGTAAGAACCTACTCAAATAAATGATCCTTAAATCAGTTGTGTCAACTGTTTCAAGTCTCAGGGGCTACTAATACATATAATCGTCAGATTTACTTACCCGTATATCCCTGACATACTGATCCATGGCTCTGGCTAGACCATTTTGAGCAGCACGGATGTACGCATCTCCAGAATTGAAGGCATCAAATGCCTCTGGTGAGAAACAAGCGTCACGGAGTACGGCCCGGTGACGCCTGTGATTCATGGCGCTCTCCACTTTAGAATTTCTAGTGGATAGTCTGTCTGCATCCTCTTTATGAGGAACATCCGGCGTCTGCCTCGCATTAGATTCCGCCTCTATGTCCGGCCCTGGAGCCCGACTGGTCGAGGCGTGATCGGCAGCCTCTCCGGATATAGTCCGGCGGGCGTTTTTTCTATCAATTGCCCAACAGTAATTTGTTTACCCACTGTTTGCTATTTTTTCCGAGAGAAGCCACTAGTGAAACCTACGGCCCCCGGGTCTCTTTCTCATATTATTTGCCTTTGCGATCTATTTTATTTGCCTTTTATTTTCAGATCTACTAAAACAAAAAATACAAAAATACCTTGCTGCAATTTATTTTATTTGGTGTTCGATCTATCAATATTTACAACTCTCTCATGACTGTTTGCCCATCTTGGGGCGCCGCTACCCGAAAGGCATTGACAACCCCTTTTACACGTCGGGTTGCGAGTAGTTGTTATTTGTGTGCAGGTGCTATTTACCTTGTGTTTCTTGGTTCTCCTACTAGTTTGATAACCTTGGTTTCATATATGAGGGAAATACCTACCGCGTTGTGATGCATCATCCCTTCCTCTTTGGGAAATACCGACGTAGCTTCAAGCGACATCACCCGACCAATGGGGATTTTCCATGTGTAAAATTCTCATTCGTCCGAGGATCCACGTGTCGGCTCAGCGTTGGGACAGATGTCATCCACTCATAGTACGGGAGGCACCTATGATACATCGGCATGTGGTAAGGCCCAATAGTGGCCCATTCCGGTGAAAAAGGCCAGCCAGTAAAAATTAGTGATACATCTCCAACGTATCTATAATTTTTGATTGTTCAATGCTATTTTATTATCAATCTTGGATGTTTTACAACCATTTTATAGTCATTTTATATCATTTTTTGGTACTAACCTATTGACATAGTGCCAAGTGCCAGTTGCTGTTTTTTCCATGTTTTTTTACATTGCAGACAATCAATATCAAACTGAGTCCAAATGCCACGAAACTTTACAGAGATTTTTTATGGACCAGAAGGAAGATGTTGGGCCCTGGTTGCACCTTGGGGGCGTCCCGAGGACGGGACAACCCACCAGGGCGCGCCAGGAGGCCCAGACACGCCCTGGTGGGTTGTGCCCACCTTGGGTGCCCCTGGGACCGCCTCTTTGCTCTATAAATACCCCAAAAATCCCAGAACCCTAGGGGAGTCGACTAAATATTCCTCCAGCCGCAGCAGAGTCCAGAACCACCAGATCCAATCTAGACACCATCACGGAGGGGTTCACTGCTTCCATTGGTGCCTCTCCGATGATGCGTGAGTAGTTCTTTGTAGACCTTCGGGTCCGTAGTTAGTAGCTAGATGGCTTCATCTCTCTCTATTGATTTTCAATACAATGGTCTCTTGGAGATCCATATGATGTAACTCTTTTGTGGTGTGTTTGTTGGGATCGATGAACTTTGAGTTTATGATCAGATCTATCTTTTTATATCCATGAAAGTATTTGAGTTTATTTGATCTCTTTTATGCATGACCTCTTATAGGCTCGTATTTCTTCTCCGATATTTGGGTTTTGCTTGGCCAACTTGATCTATTTATCTTGCAATGGGAAGAGGTGGCCGGTAGTGGGTTCGATCTTACGATGCTTGATCCTAGTGACAGAAACGGAACCGACACATATGTATCGTTGCTACTAAGGATAAAAAGATGGTATCTATATCTACCGCCATAGATAAACGGATCTCGTCTAGATCATGTCATCGTTCTTATTGCATTGCTCCATTTTTCCATGAACTTAATACACTAGATGCATGCTGGATAGCGGTCAATGTGTGGAGTAATAGTAGTAGATGCAGGAAGGAGTCGGTCTACTAATCTTGGATGTGATGCCTATGTAATGATCATTGCCTGGATATCATCATAATTATTTGAGGTTCTATCAATTACCGAACAATAATTTGTTTACTGATACGTCTCCAACGTATCTATAATTTTTGATTGCTCCATGCTATATTATCTTCTATTTTGGACATTATTGGGCTTTATTATTCACTTTTATATTATTTTTGGGACTAACCTATTAACCGGAGGCCCAGCCCAGAATTGCTGTTTTTTTGCCTATTTTAGGGTTTCGAAGAAAAGGAATATCAAACGGAGTCCAAATGGAATGAAACCTTCGGGAACGTGATTTTCGGAACGAACATGATCCAGGAGACTTGGACCCTACGTCAAGCAACCAACAGGGAAGCCACGAGGTAGGGGGCGCGCCTACCCCCCCCCCCTCCCAAGCGCGCCCTCCACCCTCGTGGGCCCCCTGTTGCTCCACCGGCGTACTCCTTCCTCCTATATATACCTACGTACCCCCAAACGATCAGATACAGAGCCAAAACCCTAATTCCACCACCGTAACTTTTTGTATACACGAGATCCCATCTCGGGGCCTGTTCCGGAGCTCCGCCGGAGGGGGCATCGGTCACGGACGACTTCTACATCAACACCATAGCCCCTTCGATGAAGTGTGAGTAGTTTACCTCAGACCTTCGGGTCCATAGTTATTAGCTAGATGGCTTCTTCTCTCTTTTTGGATCTCAATACAATGTTCTCCCCCTCTCTCATGGGGATCTATTCGATGTAATCTTCTTTTGCGGTGTGTTTGTTGAGACCGATGAATTGTGGGTTTATGATCAAGTTTATCTATGAACAATATTTGAATCTTCTCTGAATTCTTTTATGTATGATTGGTTATCTTTGTAAGTCTCTTCGAATTATCAGTTTGGTTTGGCCTACTAGATTGATCTTTCTTTGCAATGGGAGAAGTGCTTAGCTTTGGGTTCAATCTTGTGGTGTCCTTTCCCAGTGACAGTAGGGGCAGCAAGGCACGTATTGTATTGTTGCCATCGAGGATAACAAGATGGGGTCTTTATCATATTGCATGAATTTATCCCTCTACATCATGTCATCTTGCTTAAAGCGTTACTCCGTTCTCTTGAACTTAATACTCTAGATGCATGCTGGATAGCAGTCGATGTGTGGAGTAATACACTACAAAAAAAAGACACATCCGTGACATTTTGGGCTGAACGAAATTTTTTTCTGTCATACATATGACACTTCTATGATGATAATTATGACACTTCTATGGTGGGCTCCTACTTCTATGACAAAAACTCATGACAGAAAATGGGCTTTTCGTCCTAGGCGGGCCGGAGACGCAGCTGCATGACATTCTTTGGGCCGTCCATGACGGAAAAAACCGTGGTAGAAGCGTGGGGGGGGGGAATTTCTGGGAGTTCCCGGTTACGGTGGGAGGTCCGGGGCCGAGCGATGCATGTTTCTCTCGTACACGTACGCGCATGTGTGCGAGGTGTTGGCTCTAACTAAACCCGAGCGAGGCGTTGGGCTCTAACTGAACCCGAGCGATTGCACTGCAGGCTACACGTTACTGAACCCGAGTGATCGATCGATGGCTGTTAACTGAAGCTGATCGAGCGATTCCGTCGCTACTGCTGCTAACTGAAGCCGATCGATGCTTGGATGAACAGTTCCCGGTGGGGGTGGATGAACAGGACCCTGTGATGTTGCCTCTGGATGAACATGACCCCGATCGATCGAGCCGGTTGGGGATGGATGAACAGGACCCCGTGGAGGGCTGGATGAACAGGACCACTCCGTGGAGGGCAGGATGAATAGTAGACGGTGGAGGGCAGGATGAACAGTAGCCCGTGGAGGGGTGGTTGAACAGGAGCCTGTGGATAGGGCTGGTTGAACAGTAGCCGGTGGAGTAGCGCGCGGTGGAGGCTTGATGAACAGGAGCCCGTGGATGAACAGTCGCAGGTGGAGGCTGGAGGAGGTCGACGATGGATGAACAGTAGCTCGTGGAGGCTGGAGGGGGGCGACGGTGGAGATGAACAGTATCTTGTGGAGTCCCGTTTTGCGGTACGCCACACCCCTCCCGATGAACAGGACCCCCGTTTCGACCGTAGCGCTCCAACACAAGTCCGTTTCGTCCGTTTTGCGGTACGCCACACCCCTCCTGATCAACAGGACCCCCGTTTCGATAGTACGAGGTTCGTTTCCTCCGTTTTGCGGTACGCCAGACCCCTCCCGATCAACAGGATCCCGTTTCGAACGTGGCCGGTCGAACACAAGGCCATTTCCTCCGTTCTGCGGTACGCCAAGCCTCGTTTCCATCACCTATTCCGTCCAAGCCCTCCCGATGAACACAACGCATTCCGTTGCCTCCCCATGAACACGACGCATTCTGTTGCCTCCCCATGAACACGACGGTGACGCTGTTTCTCCGTTCCGACCTAGCCATGTACACGCGCCCTTGCCGTACGTATGCGCGAGTAGGCGTTCGAGACCCCGCCCGTATGTACACATACGTGGTCGTATTTTCTTTCTTGCACCCTGGCCGTTGTACGTACGTGTACATGCTACGTGCGTGCCTCTACTACGACACGTGCGCCTCTACATCGACCAGTATATATGTACGTACACGTTCGCGACTAGAATGACAGCGCTATGTACGCTTCAACCAGGTGGGTCCCGACTGTCAGGCACTTCCTTGCGTGCGAAGATGTAGCTGGTGGGTCCCAGCAGTCAGGGGGGCGAATTGTTTTGTTTTTTTACCCGGACGCACTTCCTTGCGTGCGAAGGTGTAGCTGGTGGGTCCCAGCAGTCAGGGGGGAAACGTTATTTTCGCGAAATACGGTGGCCCGTCCGGTGGGTTCCCGCTGTCAGGTGGAGGAATAATTATTTTGCACGTAATAAGGAGGCACTTCCTTGCTGCGGCTGTGGACCCAGCTGTCAGCCTCTCCACGTACAGTCCACGTCCGATGGAAGTCGTTCCTTGACCATGTTGACCACGCCGCGCCGAGAGCACCAGGGCGGTGGACGACGGCGAGGCCTAGGAAGGGGACGACAGGGAGCCGGGGAAGACGCGGCAGTGGAAGCCCGCGCGGAGAGGAGTATGAGGGTTCACTCGTTTGGCTGTGGTGTGAGGTTGCCGTCGCCGCAGGGCCTGGCCAGAGGTGGGAATAGTAGGGGGTAGTGAGGCCTCCGCGGCAGCACAGCCGGCCACGGGAGGCAGGAGCATGCGGCACGACCGGCGCTACTTTGGGCGGCTGGAGCAAGAAGACCAGAGGTTGAAGAAGCACTACGGCCGTTAGATGGACATTGTCGGTCACTGGAGCTAGAATTGTTCATATTGACTAAAGTTGACAAAGGCCCCCGTCCCAGTCAACTTAGTACGCCCACAAGTCAGCCTCCCACCATGGTGGGTCCCAGCTAGCAGGGGGAGTATTCATTTTTTTGTGTGTAATAAGGAGGCACTTCCGGTGGGTCCGAGCTGACAGCGGGGGAACATTTTTTTCGCGAAATACGATGGCCCGTCCGGTGGGTCTGAGCAGTCAGGGGGGAAATGTTTTTTTCGTGAAATAAGGTGGCCCATTCGGTGGGTCCCTGCTGTAAGGTGGAGGAATAATTATTTTGTGCGTAATAAGGAGGCACTTCCTTGTGGCCGCCTGGACCCAGCTGTCAGCCTCTCCACGTACAGTACTCTTGCGATGGAAGTCGGTCGTTGATCACATTGACCACGTCGCGCCGAGAGCACCAGGGCGGTGGTCTGGACCACGACGAGGCCTAGGAAGGGGACGACGCGGAGCTGGGAAGACGCAGCAGTGGAAGCCCGCGCGGAGAGGAGTACGAGGGTTCACTGGTTTGGCTGCGGTGTGAGGCTGTCGTCGCCGCAGAATAACAGGGGGTGTGGTGAGTGGAGGGATGGCCTGGCCAGCGGTGGGAGTAGTATGGGGGCGGTGAGGCCTCCGCGGTAGCACAGCCGGCCACGGGAGGCAGGAGCAGGCGGCACGACCGGCGCTGCTTTGGGCGGCTGGACCAAGAAGACCAGAGGTTGAAGAAGCACTACGGCCGTTGGATGGACATCGTACGGTCACTGAAGCTAGAAACGTTTATTATTGACTAAGTTGACAAAGCCCTTGGTACGCTCCAACTTAGTAGGCCCACAGGTCAGCCTTCGAAACGGTGCGCCCCAGATGTCAGGGGGAGGAATCATTTTTTGGGCGGTCGAAGCTAAGAATATCTGAGATTGAAGAAGAAGCACGACATCCATTGGATAGACATCCAACGGCCACTGCTGCTAGAATCGTGTGTTGACTATAATAAGTTGGCAAAGCCTTGCATACGCGTAAACTTATTTTTTTTGGGTACGTGTCACTTAGTAGGACCACAAGTGTGTGGCAGAGAACTTATAGCCCATTTGCGTTTTGTAAGAATGTACAGCCCATTTGGGAATTCTAATGGAATTTACAACAACCCATTTACAGTTTGTTAAAAGTACAGCCCATTTTCTAGCTAGGACAATGATTAATAATTTCAACCAACCGTTGAAGACAGAATTCAATAAAATTTCCCACATTTTGATGGGCTCCGGAATATTTTTATCCCCAAATTTCTAGTCAGATTAAATATAAATTTGTATTACGTAAAAATCCAACGTAACATTGCGCGTGCAAGAATGAAAATTTAAGATTTTCAAAATCCATAAATAATATTTTATAAACTAATTTCGTGTTTGGTGCATTTTTTTATAGTTGCTGCCCAGTTTTTATAATTACATCCCATTTATTATTTTTTAAAGACCATTTTCCTGTTAAGCCTAATGTATCCCTCCTAGGAAAGATTTGCAGCCCAGCGGGGCGGAGAATAACAAGTTGACCTTGCCTGGGTATTCCTCAAAAAGACGTATAGCTGGGCTAGCCATTTTCCTCTTGAAAAAATTAGTATCTGGGCTGGATATCAGGCCTGGGCTAGACGGGCCATAGCCCGCCCAGTTAATACCCTACTCTACTCTGAACAACAAAGAAATCATCGCCAAGAAAAACTCTGCAGTGCTCACGCCTCAAAAACACAACTCGAGCTGCTTGGTCCCAGCTGTCAGCCGCACCTTGTGCAATTCTCTCATTTATATTGACTACATAGGTTGACAATGGTGTGGGACCGTGATGTCACGAAACCAGGAGAAAGCAAAAAAAATATAGTTGTACATAATAAGGAGGCAATTGCGTACGTACGGCTATGGCCCTAGTGGGTCCCTAGTGTCATCTAGTCAAAATAAAGTCATCTCCTGAATCCTCATGTTCGTTGACGATGTTAACAATGCTCGGCGCCACGGCGAGCGCAACAACTCGAAGGACAACGGAGAGGGCCTCGCGGGCCCTACGGATGGTCTGATATAGCGCCCGCTACTCATTCAGGAAGCCAGGATCATCGGACACCTATGAGCACCTTCGAGAAACTAAGACCACATGAAACGGTAAGGCCACGCTTGGGAGCTCTGGTTTATTTCAAACCTGTATTAACATACAAGTGTAATTTACTCTTCATCGAAAACAACACGTAAAATATAGGCGTAATGAAACCGAGGGCCTGAGGTCTGTAAGTAAAACCGGCGGGTTACGCGTGTAATTTGAGAGATCAGTGTATATTTTACGAGCACTGCTATGTGGACAACATTACCAGACGATACATGCACAACGTGCGTATCATGCCATCCATGGGCAAGGCTGAAACAGTAGCTAACAGCTGGATTAGCAATCGTCCGAGTGTCGTTCAGCATTTTTATCGTGTGTCAAGTACTTCCGATATTTTAGTAGTCGAAATCGACCAACCAAGCGCCTTCGCCCGAGACCATCTGCTTTAATTTACAAGCGCCAGTTTTACAAGCGGTTTTGGTTGGAAAATGATGATCCAATCACGGTCTAATATCATGAGTTGGTCGGAAGATCATATGGTTTCACGTCTAACCTACATGACTTGTCGTATAGGCTATGAATGAAACATCAGACGATGAACTTCTTAAGCACGGAAACAACAAAAGAGGATGATCTTCTTAACAAGCAAATCACTGGCATTAGATCGACATGCAAAACAATACGAAGCATTATTCTTAGGAGGAACGTGAACAGCTCGTGATGCCGCATGCCACAACATTCCAAGCTCAACTTTGCAATCAAACACAAGGCCTGGCATTACATAGACAATATTCAGAACAAACTCTTAACATAGGAATATCTTAGCAGAGTAACTATTTACTTCTAAACTGAACACAGGAATAGGAAAAAACACTCGACGCTGCTCACAACAAGGGCGTCCCACTCAAAAATATCAAATGCATGTCTTCTGTCTAACATCAATGAGAAAATTTTGACAAGGTTTTCCAATTCCAATATATTAAACTAACTCTTCTTGCTAACATCAATGATTAAACTTTGACAAGCTTTTCCCATTAAAAATATGTAATGCCTATGATCGTGGAGTCCTGTTGTAGATTTTATACTTGTTTGGGCACTTTTTGCCCAGGGCACTCCACGTATTGTTAAATTGCCAATGGTCTCTGCAGACTAGTCATGTCACCGGTGTCTAATAATACTCTGTAAGCTTCTCGGGCATTCCTTCTGTAATGTAGCGCAAACAGTGACTGCTTCTTTCTGCAAAGTGGAACGACCAACTAGACCCAGTAATGCAGTAGTTTGCCTTACACATTGGCTCCTTTTGTGTAGTTCAACTAAAATTGAAGTCGGAATAAAACCGAGCTTTAATTTTGATATCCATGTAAGCAACAATAGGTGTAAGGGAAACAATTACTAAGAAATAACGATTGATGACTTGTACTCCTAGAAGAAAAGCATCTACTGATCTACTTTATCTTAATGGGAAACAAAGCAGGAGAGTAGCAATTCTCCGTCAGTGTGATTCATTCATATTGACCGAGACATTATCAACAATGCCTTGTTTCAACATGTATAAAGAATGACAAAGCTTATAAAGGGGGTGATGCTAAATTTGTTGTAACAAAGCAACAAGCATCATGTATGGGTTGGTCCCATTTTTGTTCACTACTTAATGGGAAAAGACAACAATACAGTAGCTTCAATTCATCATTTATTTAAAACAGTACCAATACAAGTAGCACAACATCTCAAAACACACTCCACGATCATGTGGATGAAGGCAAGTACCATCCTGTCATGACGCACACAAGATCACGTACGAATCTGCCAACACGAATAGGAAATCCAATCTCATTTTGTGCAGTTGCACTGAAATCAAGCAAAGTGTTTCGCGTAGCGAAGCAAAATGTCACAATAGCAACAAGTTGAATAGATATCCCTATATAAACAGAGGCAAAAAAGGAATCAATTAGTAGCTAATAAAGGAGGATGAAACACGCGGCCACAAAAATGGTAATCCCGCCAATCCCTAACAAGTGTTGCAGTTTTGAAATAAGATTTAGTAGTTAATTCTGAGAGTGGCATCAATTACTGGCTTATAAAGGGGGTGATGCTGAATTTGTTGTAACAAAGCAACAAGCATCATGTCTGGGTTGGTCCCATTTTTGTTCACTACTTAATGGGAAAAGACAGCAATACAATAGCTTGAATTCATCATTTATTTAAAACAGTACCAATACAAATAGCACAACATCTCAAAGCACACTGCACAATCATGTGGATGAAGGCCTGTACTGACCTTTCATGAGATGACCAACATAAAATACGAATCTACCAACACGAATAGGAAATCCAATCAAGTTTTGTGCAGTTGCACTGAAATCAAGCAAAGTTGCCGGTGTGACATTTAAGTTTTCTATAGCAACAAGTTGAATAGATATCCCTGTTTTAAGAGGAAAAAAGAAAACAATTACTGGCCAATAAAGGAGGATGAAACATGCGGCCACAAAAAGAAGCATCTACCTTATCTTGATGGAAAACAAAGTATAGGACAGTAGCATTTCTAAAACAGTTGCATTGATTCATATTAACAGAGAAATTCTTTTAAAATAGATCAGTAGTTAATTCTGAGATTAACAACAGCAAAATAGCTGCATGGAAATGCCAGCACCATGTGCGTCCACACGTATAAATGGGTGATGCAGAGTATGTAGCCAGGCAGCATGTATGCGCTCGTCCCATATTTGTTCTCTTTGAACCTTCTTCCTATGTGAGGGCAGCAAATCTAGTCGTGCACAAACTACCCGACCCCCCAGTTTCTTTCGCTTTTCAACAAAGAGATTGGTTCCTTACAGATGTGTGTACTGGGTTACCCCCTTTTTCCCTTTTCGACCTACAAAGCGGCTGGATAGCCAGTCTATACTACTTTCCGCCCCTCCTTTCCTCATCGAACCACGTCCTAGATTCTTGCTCCAGCCCACCGCACCCTTCATTCCTCTTTGAACCAAGACCTAGATTCGACTACAGATCGAAAAAGATCCACATGCAGCTAGAGCAATGACGGTTTCAAAGAAACTTATACCTTAGGGTCGTCGGGATGTGGCAAGGCATGCGGCGGGAGGCCGGATCTGCCCACACTAAGTACGACAGCGAGGAAGAAGGGGTCGGTGGCCCTCCTGCACAGGCTCTAGGTGAAAGAGAATAGCGTAGCCAACAGTGGATTGCCTCCCTCGCCGAAGGCGATAGAGTGAACGCTACACCTCCTCCCCTTCCCGGTGCGACGGGATACGGACGCCTCCTTCACCAGCTATGAGGGGGGAGAGAGACAAGAGGCCAACGCAGTCTTGTTTAGATCTGGTGAAGAGGGTGAGAGACTATGAATATAGCAAACCCTAGCAAATGTATCTAGACTCATTTTAGTGCTAGATACCTCTGTATCTAGACAAATCTAAGACAAGTAATTCGGAACGGAGGGAGTAACATATATGTAGTGCGGCGAGCGTGTGGAGAGTGCAAACCCTAGCGAACAAGCGCTGAGGCTCCCGCTTATATATATATATATATATATATATATATATATATATATATATATATATATATATATATATATATATATATATACTACTGTAGTACGGACTGAGCTCTGGTGCCTTCACTGCACCTGCTTTTGGCTGTATGACAGGTGAGCCAGCCACATTTTGGGCCCACCTGTCGTAAAACCCTAGCGACAATTGCACCAACGTGAAAGACGACTGCATCTCCAATGCAACCAAGGTGAACTGACAAAGGATATCATCTTTATGCGTAACAAGCAAAGAGCACTGATGGAAGACAGCTTGTTTTTCGTTGAAAATCGATCAGCTTCACCAGCCGACGCAACCATGAGCATCGATAGGTCATCATGGTGATGCATCATCCATTTGGCATCAAGTTTGGGTGAGGCACCTAAGAAGTTCGACAAATCCTAACTGTGGTCTATTTCTTCTCAGTAATCAAGCTCGAGGAAGGAAGAACCACGTGGCAGAGGACAGCGAGGAGGAACAACAATGGCCATCCAATTTTGTGCAGTTCCACTAAAATTGAGGAAGACATGCCTGGGTATGGAGACAGGCATCGCTGTTTCCAAAAATATAAAAAAGGTTTAGCAACGACATCTCAATTGTCAATAAGAATTAATGAAAAGTACACCAACAAACAGAAGCATCATAATTATCTTGATGGGAACTAAACCAGGATACCCGAGAAAAAAAGCATTTCTTCATTTAACCAGTGATAGTACTACCACCATATGGACAATGACCGCACAACCACCATGTACTTTTTGTCGAAACAACATGTATACCTCCACCAAGGCATAAATCAGGACAACTTTTTGAGTGGCATTTCTTCTATAATAGTACTAGTAGGTGATGTTGGACCAGCCGACGAACCCTAGCTACTATGCATGGGGAGCTGGGGAGTAGTCGCATAGAAGAAAACCCGCATGCAATGACCTGGGGAGCTAGACCAGTACAAGAAGTTATACCTCAGGTGGGCAAGATGTCGTTTAGGCGGGCGGGCAGGATCTGGCCACACGACGGCAGCAAACAAGGGCGCGGAGGATCTTCGTCCGCGCCAGCGCCGGCTCCGAGAGGACGGTGCGCATCGGCTTCCTCCGTCGCCGACGGCGACAACGTCAACGCTGCACCTCCTCACCTCCCGCAGCGGATGGGATTCGGCCGGATCTGGGACCACCGGTGAGGAGAGAGATAGAGTGGACACTGTCATCTTGTTTTGATATGGAGAGGGTGAGAGAGGGAGACGTGAGAAACTCTATCAAACAAGAGGCTATAATGGAGTAAAAAAAATCTCTCCATAGCAGTGGTTTTAAACAGAATACGTGCATTCCCGGAAAAAAGAAACGAAAACCGGCGGACAATTTTTTAAGGGTCTGTCTAGGACACATCTAGATGTGACATAGTTATGTCATATATAAGTTTATGTCCACTATGTTTGTGGTCTTTTCCTAGTTTTCTTTTGTTTCTTGTTGCTACATTATATACTTGTGGGAGCTTAGATGTTATATCCTTAAATAAGATCTAGATGTGAATTAGACAAACTGATTTTCTAACGTACCAAGAAACAAAACTCGATCAAAAACACGCCCTCACTTCCAGGTCGCGAGAGTCGTCGCGCACACACACATAGACATAGACATGCATATCCGTGTTTACGTAAAATTCCATTTCCATCTCCATCTCCAATCATATTTCTCCAACCGACACATTATTTACGTTGTTAATTATATACACAGTAATATTAACGTACAACATCTCTTGTTTGCACATGTCCGGACCGCTGCCACGGCCGGTCTTGACCAACCCGAACCCTCTTCATCACCCGCGCGTGCTTCCCACCCGAAACGGTCAGTGCCACATTCATGCCTGGCCAGAGCGGACGCGACCTATCACTAGCGCCGGCATTGATTGCAGCGCGCCGACCGAGAGAGTGTCGCCCGCGCCGCTTCCAGGTGCACGCGGTTGCTCCGCGTTCAAAGGTCGCAATAGCCGGCTACAACATGCACGATCTCTTCCAGTAGTAAGTTCTTAGGAGTCCGTGCTACAGCTAGCTGTCCTCCACCAAGTCGTCAATCTCTTCCAGTAGTGCTAGTACTCCATGGCGCGATCCATCGACAAGCAGGCGGGAAAGTTATGGTATACTACACGGTTTGCGGTGAGTGGCATGCCGAGCGACCGTGTGGGGTCGAGCCGTGGAGGAGGGTGAGACACGAACACGACAGACATGATTTAAACATTGGTTTTTCTCGATGGCGCGATCCAACGAAACTAAATGTTGGTTTCTCTCTGTTTCCATTTTTTCTCCGAAAAAATGGAAACTTTTCCACTCCATTTTCATTCCTATTCCAAGGTTGCCTCGTTACAACATTCCATCAAATACAAAGGAAAACTAACACGCATGCTGATGCATCTCAATGATTCACAGATGATAGCCAATATTTACTTCACAACTAAAGAAAAAAGTTGTGAGAGCGTGTACGATAGAAAAACTAATGATGGGGTCACTACGACTTAAACCCTAGACCCTAAACATGATTTAATTCCCTGGCCAGGTAGAACCTGTCGAAGGAATGAGCTAGAGGGAGATTCTTTAGTGAGAATGTCAGCAACAATATAAGCAACACTCTTTGGTTCTCCACCTTCTGGTACCTCTTGTTCCATAGCACTTTCCATGTCGGCAAGGAAAGACGGCTGGCACCCTCGGATCATACGATGCTTTTGTGCAGTTCCACTAAAATCGACCTGAGCATCCCTGATGGCAAAGATATTGAAGAAGTGTGATTAGAATAATAGTACTGGCACTAGTTCATGAGAGATAAACTCATCACAAATAGAAGTCGGTAGAAGTAGAGAAAGATCGACATGGAGATGGAGCTACGGCAGTGGAGCAAGCCGGCTCCAAAAGGAAGATGGACTACCTGGGACGTCGGTCTGTATCTAGAAGGGCGGTTGGGACGCTGCATCGGCCCATACCGCGGTGACCCCCGATTGGGACACACAGACTGTTGGTTTTCTCCCTCGCCGATGTCGACCGCGTCTACGCAGAACATTGTTCCCTTCCCCCAGCTGCGGGATCAGGCCCGTCGTTCTATGCTTGTGAACAGAGCAACCTAAGCAAGCAGGCTTGTAGCTTAGACTCCTGCTAGTGTATATATAGTGGTTTTCTTTTTCTCTCCATATCAACCATTTTATATTGCGTAGGTGTCATTCAAGAGTGAAATTATGGTTGCTTCTTCCAACTAACTTACTGTGTGATTTGACTGCTCCTTACTGGCCCCTACACATACTCCCCCTACGTGTATGCAACAGTCACACGTACACATGGATGAAAAAATGCGCGCGACGCCCTAATGCATGCATGTCCGAGCACACGACGGAACACACACGGTCACGCTCAAGTGCTCAACCTACACGTGCATGCACACACATACTTAGTCAGGGTGAGCTAGTGACCATATGAACACTGGAAAATATATATATTGAGCGTAATGAGTGTATTATGAAGTCCACTGACCGTATTTTTACAAATATACAGTGATAGACAGTGTATTTATCTCGTTTGAAATTAAGCCATATTAACCGGAGAGGAGGCAACATGGACTAGCATTACTTTGCTGTGTCCCATCTTGTCGAACGAGGAGAAGGTTGCAGGGCGGGAGAAGCTTGCGCGCGTTGGTCGCAGGACAAGGAGAAACTTTTGACTAATGCAAGCTCTCCCTCGCTCAGGCGGTAGACGTGCAACAGTTAATTCGGTGTCAGATTGCTAGAAGCATACACTATACTACTAGTGCTATTATTGTTCGACTTCCCAAACAGCCAAGCGCAAAGTTTACTAGTACTACTACTATAGTACATAAAGGTACGTACTATACTAGTACTAGGAACCGGATGGAGGAGCGTCTGCACTCTTATTATAATTTTAAAATGTGATAAAGCAATCTTCAACACATTTGGTTCTCTTCGAGGGTTCTCGCATGTGATAACGGAAGTTGATTGCATGGAACACTCGCCACAATTCTCGCTTAATTCTGGCTCATATCCTGTTACAAATAGTAGCGCTCAGTAATATTTCCTCTTTTTTTGTTATTCAACATGTAAACAGGTCAGCAAACCTTGCGACGCATCTTCGTGCGAACCGTGCTTGCTGCACTTTGAATGTGGCCGAGAGCTGGCTTGATGAAACACCTCGCTTCCTACATCTTTTTTGTGGGGTACCTCGCTTCCTAGTGACCAGTGTCTTGGCTGATCGTCCTAAGAATGCTTATATATTAATAAAGCTCTCTCATTTACCCGCAAAAAAGATTAAGCCATATTAAACAGAAATGGTGGAGTATGGACTAGCACTACTTTTTGGTGTGTCCCGTCAACTCGCAGAACAAGGAGAAGCTTGCAGGACAAGGTGAAGCTCGCTTACGCCTTTTGACTAATGCAACCTACCCTCGGTGGACATGCATCAGTCCATTCGGTGTCAGATTGTCAGAGGCATACACTGTAGTACCCAACGTGCGGAGTACCATCATTGTTCGACTTCACGAAGGGGCGAAGAGCTAAGCACAGTAGTACGCGTACTTGGTTTTGCACCTTCATACTACTCCACCCTCCGTCACATTTTACAAGGCGCGCTTCATAATGATGCATTTCTCTCAATGCATTTCCACCACCAGAGAGACTTTAGACGCATTTGGTATAATGCTCAATTAATTAGGGCGTGGTAACCACAATCAAGTCCACAATTTTCTCTCCATGTAATGTACTACTACGGAGTGCATGCATGTGTGTGCCCGAGGTGGAAGCACTGCATGCATGTGTGTACGCATTATTCCCTCTAGTAATAAACGTCGTGCTATAACTACCAATGCTATTTTTCAGGCCGATCGCTAGTCGCCTTGGTCCCACAGATTTTTTTTCTTTTTTCTGAAGCGCGTTGTATAAACAGTGACAGATGGAGTAGTATGAGTGGATTCAAAGAAGAGCGTATTGATGGTTGCTTCTTCAGAGCAACTTACAATGGGAAAGGTGGGGCTTATGATTTGACTGCTCATTACTCACTATTAATGCGGCGCAACGACCGGGCTGAGTCTCCCATGCGGTTGTGCACTACCCCCTCGGTTCTTAAATATACTCTGGAGTATTTGTCTTTCTAGAGATTTCAATGAGTGACTACTCTCTCTCAAATATTTGTCTTTTTAGAGATCTCAACTAGACTGGCACATACGGATGTATATAGACATATTTTAGAGTGTAGATTCACTCATTTTGCTCTGTATGTAGTCACTTGGTGAAATCTCTATTAAGACGAATAGAATATTTAGGAACAAAGGGAGTACACATACGAAGCAAAATGAGTGAATCTACACTCTAAAATATGCCCGTTTGAAATTTGTAAAAAGACAAATATTTAGGAACGAAGGAGTATAATTTTGTGCATGGCACATGGACCCGGATGATGAAGAGGCTTCTGGCAATTTTATCAAGCTTCCATCATTTGTTTACATAATTGACGTACTATACAAATAATTTTCCAGCGACATGAAATTGTTTCACGTGTCTTGCCATCGATGCTCTTTCGGAAAAAATAAAAACTAACTTCCTTGCAAATGCATGTCAATTATTAGCAGATCAAAGCTAATAATTACATCACAACTGAAGACAAAGTTGTGAGAAGGTGTTAAATTAAAATTGATCCATGCTTTCATTGGCAGCAACGTCCCCCCAGCTTTGTCTAAATCAATAAGGCATGTTGGGAAAAAAAGTAGCTGTCTGGAGCATGCAACATTCCGATCATTTTGTGTAGTTCCACTAAAATAGAGCTGAGCGTACTTGTTCCAAAGATATCAAGTGTGATTACGATAATAGAGGACTGCTGATGAAACAATAAACACACAAATAGAAGACAGTCACCTTTGCAGTCTCTCTTAAGACTAACTAGTTGGAGAAGATTAGGCTCGGAGTTGGATGAGGAGGATAGAGCAAAACCAATCTCTCTTTGTGCAGTCGCACTGAAATGTAGAGACATTGCCCGTGTGACATTTTAGTACTACTGCACAAAACACTCTTAAGAAAAAAGTGATTTGTGCAGTTCACCAAAAGGTCGCAATAGCAACGACATGAAATGGATAGCCCTGTTTGCAAAAAAGAGGTAGAAAGGAAACAATTACTGGCCGATAACAGTTGATGACACATGCGACGACAAAAAAGAAGCATATTCCTTGTCCTAAGGGAAGATAACAACATGGTTGTGTTTGTCTAAAACGGTGTGAGGACGAGAATGCAATGTGGAAAGTACGCCAAACAAGCGTCGTTTTGGGCAAAGAACTATGGAAGATCCACATCCAGCGACGTGGGAAAATGGGCAGTGGAGCAAGGCCGGAGGGGATACCTGGAGGTCGTCGGGATGTAACTAGGTGAGCGGCGGCGGGCAGAATCTGCGAGCAGGTGGCGTAGGCCCTGCCGCGCCGGAGCTTGGTCAAAGAGAACGGTGTGTACTGCAGATCGCGACGTGCTGCCTCGGCGTCGTCGAATGGAGAAACGATGCACTTCCTCCCTTTCCCCCGGCGGATGGGATGCGGCTGGATCAGTGACCAACGGTGAGAGAGAGAGAGGCCACCGCTCTCTCTTTCCCCCGGCGGACGGGATGAGGCCGGATCAGTGACCAACGGCGAGAGAGAGGCCACCGCACTCCTTTTCCCCCAGCGGACGGGATGCAGCCAGATCAGTGACCAACGGTGAGAGAGAGAGAGGCCACCGGAGCCTTGTGTGAGATACTCTGAAGAGCGGACTACCTTTTCCTCCATAAAAATTGTTTTATATTCTATGTACGTGCCATTGAGCGCTATAACTTTATTTTAAAATAGCGCGGCAACGCGTCAAGTTGAACTTTGTTTCGTGCACGCGTGGTACACGACCTCCCTAGGTAAACAACCGCTACAGGCGTTCAAATTAGCACGTGGGCTGCCATTTCGTAAAGAAATGAGCTCCACCGTGTAGCCGCACGGGTGTGGCTAGGCACGAAGCGTGAGTACGTGCATGGTGCACCTATTCTCTTCTTGTATACGTACACCACCTGCGTGGAGTTGTGTGAGAGAGATACAAACCTAGAGAGATATAGTGTGTGGGTTCTTGGGAGTTTTTTTGTGGAGGGGGGGGGTCAATCAAAAAATTTAACATATGCAATGTGTGTGAAATAGAGTCCTGGATATAACATATATATAGAGGGGGCGATCCACGAGAAGAGAGTGGAAGTATCATCGGCTTGAGGTGTCCATAGAATCGAAGAGAGGGATGATGTGTGTGTGTGTGTGCGCGCGCGATTGATAAAGAGTGCCATCGAATTTGTGTGTGCCCACATCAAAGATATAGAGTGGTTGGCCTACTAGAACGTGAGATGGGACATGTGTAGTTTGTCTCTGTGGCATGGATACCTACCTGCAGCGCTCGACTATCGGTGTGTGGTGGGGGAAGAGGGAGGCCCAATTAACTATAGAGGTACAATGGCTGGTATATGTGTGGAGGAGGATAGAGGCCTACCTCATGTATTAAGGAGATTGATCTGCCTCATGTATTAAGGGAGATCGATCGACATGCATGCATATGTGCAGGAGATGAACAAGGTTGGGACAGAGACAGAGCTAGAGTGTTGGAGGGGGTGGTAGTGGAGTTGCTTCTAACAAATGGTGGGATAGGCTTGCTAGACAAATGGAGGGCACGCCCGCAATATCAATAAGAGAGGAGATGATTGCTTGTTGTCTGTGCACGTGCATGTGAGAGACGGGTCAGGAGGCATGCATGAATGATGAGGGGGGACGATGTGGCTGTGGTAAGCAAACGTAACTACATAGGAAGATCAATCGCCCTTTGTAAGAGAAAGGAGAGACATAACTTGTGAGGTACGTCGATCGATGGGGGGTAGTTAATGTCGATCTAGGTATATGTTGGGAGATCGATCAGTATACATGCATGTGTGTGTTAGAAGCAAATGAGGGACGAGGAGAAGGATAGAGAGAGAGGGATGCATGTAGGAGGTGGTACAAGAGGCATACTATATCGAGGGGGTGGAGTGTGGGAGTACGAGAATGATGAAAAGAGTGGTGGGAGTGAGGCATGGACGGTGACAAGAGAAGAGGGGAAGGTTGTGTTTGTGCTTGGAACACCTGGCTAGAGAGGCATATCGATCGATGTGTGCTGTAAAGAAGGAGCTGGGGGGCCTACACACACCATGGGTGAACGACCTAAAGTGAAAAGACGAATTTGCGCGATGGAGCTAGAGAATGCTGAGGGAGGGTGAGAGGGATGCGGGCGTGTGCATGCACAAGAGAAAGTTAGCGCTAGTTACAAAGATAAGAGGGTTGTATGGGTGTAAAAGACGAATAGAGATCATATATACTTCATTATAAAAAGCGAATTCGGATATTTAAAGAATTTATCATAGTGTTTCAAACCGACGGATGTGTGAATATATGTCACAGCCCTAGAATTGTTTGCAATTAGTGGCACAAGCATCCATGCATCTTGTCTAAATTACTTCTTTAACTTGAAATGGGGATGATCTAAACCCTAGCACCAAATGAATTCAAATATGTTCAAATAAACTCTTTTTCAATGAACCCAAAATGCTCTAAGAAAAGTTCATGATTTCAAGTTAAGGTGCAAACCTCTGCTAAAAATGATGAATATATTTTTAGGTCATTTTTGGATTCTTGAATTAACACAAAAGTATTTGAGTTGGAGCCATTTAAATGCTATATATATATTCTAAATGGTCCAAATATTCTGAAGTTATCTGTGGAGCTCTGGAATAGTTTATCTAACATCCACAATAATATTCAGAATTTATGAAAATGATTTAGTGCCTAAAGTAAATCAAAACAAACAGAACAATATATAAAAAAACAAAAACAGAAAAGAGGGAAACCATACCTGGCGCTTACCTGTCCAGCTGGCTGGCCTGCTATTGTGCGGCCCAGCCCACAGCGCAGTGCCAGTCACCACCAACCTCTCACCAGAAGGACGAGAGGCACGTGGCCGCCGCACGCACGGCCACCGACGACCACCTCCTGCTTGCCGTTTCTCCTTGGCCCTCCCTAGCGCTGCCACGCACTCCCCTCGACCTTCTGCACTTCTCCCCTCCTCGCAGCTCTCGCCCCTCCCCTCTCTGCTCTCTTCCCAAGCGACCCCGTCACCGCCGTCCACTGCCGCCGCATCCACCGAGCTCCCCTCGCCCTGACACTGAGCCCAGAAGCACCGCCATGTCTTCCTCGTCCTCTCCACCGAGCTACACGATGCAGGAGGCCCTGCTTCATCACCACCATCGTCGTCTTCGGCCTCGGCCGCCGTGGATCGCCGCTGTCGAATTCGCAACAACCAATGCTTCCCCGACCCTGCTGTCTGCACCATCCCCCTCTCTGTGAGCCCGCGGTTCTTTCCCTTCCTTTCTCGTTGTCGTTCCGACACCCTAGCACCTAAACTGTGCTAGCCGAGCTCCGGCCGCCGCCCGTTTTGTCGCCGTCGTGGCCTGAGCTCGAACGGGTCGTGCCCGTGCACCGCACCAAGCTCCTGGTGACCCCAGGAGGCTGCCCAGCGCTTCACTTTGCTCACCCGCGCTCCACAACGCCATTTCGCCGAGGTCCGAACTCCAGCCACCGCCGAGAGATCCATTCCGGCAAGCTCCGACCACCTCAGCTCCAACCGCTGCCACGAGTGGATGCGGGAGAGCTCCAGCTCCCCGCGTGTGCCCTCCGCCGCTCGTTTGGGCACCGGGAGAGCGAACCCGACACCCTCCGCCGTCTCTGGCTCCGCCGACGACGAGCCGCGGGTCAACTCCAGCGAGTTGACCCGGGTTTGACCCCTGGTTGACCCTCCCCTAGGTCATTGACATGTGGGGCCAGCCCCTGCTAATTACCAAGGTTTAGGATTAGTTTAGCGTTAACAAACTCTGTTAATTAGACTAGATAGTGACACGCGAGTCCCACTGGTCAGGTTTGACCTGGACCGCGCTTGTTGACCGCTGACATCATAGTGACGTAGTGCTGACGCAGTAACTCTTTTACTGGATTTATTCTTTTACAGGAAATTCCAGAAAATAGCTAAAACTTCTAAAAATCATAGAAAATAATCTATAACTCATAATGAAATAAATTATATATGAAAAATTATCAGAAAAATTCAAGGAATCTGTTTATGGCATTTGCATGCATGTTTGAACAACCTAGGGTTGCTGTACAGGGCAATTTGCATAATTGACATTTAAATAAGCACATATGGAATTTGAATTTGAACCCTTGGTTCAAACCAACTTCATTTAATATGATTGCTAGTTGCATTAACTCAATCAACATCATATTGCCATGACATTATCATGCATCATAATTGTTGCATTGCATTGATTGTGTTCCTCTTTGTTTGCCGGTATTTATCCCCTCTCGATAGACGTGGTTCCGACGATGAGTTCGATGACACAGATGAAGAACTATACTATCTTCAGAAGTGCCAGGCAAGCAAAACCCCCTTGTTCATTCCGATAAAATCCCACTCTCTCGCTCCTTCTCTCTTTTACTGCATTAGGACAATAATGATTCAACTGTTACATGCTGCGGTAGTTGAACCCCTTTCCTTTGCATGACCTGTCATTGCCACATTAAATAGATGAAACCCACTAGTATGAGTAGGAGTTGTTTGAGCCCTGATGTGCCTACTCATTCATGTTTGCTTGTCATGCCTGCTATTGCTTAGAGTTGTGTCAGGTCTGATTCATCGGGGATGAATCGGAAATTTGTGAACATGTCCTACTATGTGTGAGCTAACTGTGTGAACACGATTAGGTAAAGGTAGTGGTGAGGCCATCTAGGAGTACATGGTGGGTTGTCTCATTGAAACCGTTCTCAGGAACTGAGTTCTGTGTTTGTGATCCATGAAACAGCTACTACCACACATTGGGCCCTGAAATATAACCCCGCTCGACTTACTGACCCCTCTCGTGTTGCAATTAGTTTCTGGTGTTTATAGGATATGTGTTGGCGGTCGTGCGTAGCGCTGACCCTAGGGGTGGCCTATGATGCGGTAGATACACCATGGCACGGTGTACCGGGCGCCCGTTTGGTGTCTCGAGAACCCTGCACACATCGTTTGGGGCTGTGAGCGAAACTCCGGTCGGATCTCCTCGCGGATGGAACCCGAATAGGCGATAAACCTAGACTAGAGACTTGTGTGGTTAGTCAGGTCGTGGTCTACACCCACGTCGGCTTTTTCTTGAAGTCTGCCGAGCACATGTCGTGTGCAGACGCTAAGTGGTGGAAACATGTGTGACGAAGTACACCCCTGCAGGGTATAAAACTATTCGAATAGCCGCGTCCGCTGTAAAGGACTTCTGGGTTGCCTATAACAGTTCATAGACAAGTGAAAGTGGATACTCTAAAATGTGTAAGATAAGCGTGAGTGCTATGGATGGCGTTCTCGTACGGAGATGGTAGCGGAGCCATAGTGGTGTAATGATATGGTGAATATGTGGACTCGTGTGCACCACCTCAAAAGAGTTACTTACAGTCGTAGTTTAAGATAGCCACCGAGTCAAAGCTGGCTTGCTGCAGTTAAACTCCACCACCCCCTTGTTGATACGATGCATATGTAGCTAGTTCTGATGTAAGTCTTGCTGAGTACTTTTGTACTCACATTTGCTTAATTTATGTTTTGCAGAGAGACTTCAGTCTCTCTAGTAGTTTCGCGTGGACTTCGACGTTTAGCTTGATACCTTAGCTACGATCGTGTGCCCTCGGCAGGATCTGGTAGATAGTCAGGCTTCTCAGCCTTTTTTATTTGTAGATGTCTGTACTCAGACATGTTAAGCTTCCGCGTGTGCTTTGATTTGTATGCTATGATTGTTGAGTCATGAGACCCATGTTTGTAATATCTTGCTCCTCGGAGCCTAATGAATAAATATTTGAGTCGTAGAGTTATGTTGTGATGCCATGTTGTATTTACACATATCGAGAATATTGTGTGTATGATTGAAATGCTTGGTATGTGTGGATCCGATAATCTAGTTGTTTATCCTTGGCAGCCTCTCTTATGGGGAAATGTAGTCTAGTGCTTCCATGAGCCATAGTAGTCCGCTACAGCCCGGTTCACCGGAGTCCTGCTAGCCCAGCACTACTGCTCAGGACACTTGACTGGCAGGCATGTGTTTCACTTGGTTCCTATGTCTGTCCCCTCGGGGAAATGTCACACGGTGACATCCGGAGTCCTGCCTAGCCTGCTACAGCCCGGGTTCCGGAGTCCTGTTAGCCCAGTGCTACAACCCGGATTCACACACTGCTAACCGACATGCTCGATGTGACTCATGTATGCCTGTCCCCATATGTTGGTGCCGCTTTGGGTTCACGACTAGCCATGTCGGCCTGGGTTCCGTGTCATATGGATGCTAGCGACACTATCATATACGTGAGCCAAAAGGCGCAAACGGTCCCGGGCCATGGTAAGGCGACACCCGTGGGAATACCGTGCATGAGGCCGCAAAGTGATATGAAGTGTTACCGGCTAGATCAATGTGACTTGGAATCGGGGTCCTGACAGCTTTGGTATCAGAGCCTGACTGCCTGTAGGATTACCAAGCCAAACTGGTCAAAGTTGTGTCTATAAATGCTTTAGTTATGTAAGGGAATTGATTGTGGAAGGGAACGTAAGGCTCTTTTTACTCCTTATACCTCATGCCCTCTGATTTGAGTCATCCTCTTCCTTTCTACGGGGATTAAGAACTAGGCCTTCTCATCTATCTATCAGGATGACATGTTACTAATCCGTAGACTTATAGGATTGTTGGATTCAAGTCTCAGTTCAGTTCCTTTTACCTCCGTATGCTCATAGCTGGCCTCAGAACCTTGATATTGTGATGTTGAGTGGTCATGCCACAATTTTGCAGGATGTCTCAAATATTTTTGAGCATTTACAGCCATTATGCTGTCCGAGTCATCCTAGGTTTCTAAATAGTCTGATGCAATTGCAAATCCCTTCTTTCCGTTCCCGATGTTCCTTTGGGCCAGTTCAACCACACTAATCAGTGAGTTGAGGTACTCTATTGCCTCGACATATATGTTGGAGCTATTATTATGACCCTAGGTGTTTTAGGGAGTCACCTAGTAATCTAGCCATGTTTTGTGTTCCGGTGTGATGATTCTGGCCACCATTCTCGAAAGCATCCCGTGATGCCAATTAGTAGTAGGCATTCTACTCCTGGGTTTTTGAACCCGAGATTCACCCTACTTCATGTTATTAGTATTTGCTAGTTCCCTTAAGATATTAGTAACATTTGCATTAGTCCTCGAGGTCCGTGGTATTTCCTTCTTCCAAATACTATGAACCATTTATGGCAGAAGTTTGTTGGATCAAAAGATCACAACGGGAGTGCCTCGATGAGTTCTCCATTCATAACTGTGATTCTGCCAGTTCTACCTTTCTGCATGGGTTATCTGGAAGAAACCTGTTGAACTTGATTCGACATAATAATCTATGCATCCGCAACTCAGAAAGTTATATGCTCCTTTGAGCTATCCCTCTTTAGTTGTATCCGGACTCTCGGCTATCAATTGATAGTCCGGAGTAGTTGTGCATTCATGTTATCGATGCTTATTATTCTTGTGGTCCGTCAGGCCATTCCATTTTGTAATGACTAGGAGAAACAAACTCCAGTACCTTATCCATTTCTAGGATTGGGTCAAAGCAGTTGTATTCCGCAGATCAAAATGCCAATCCATCTTTTGCTCTATTCTACCTTGGAGTGTTACCACCTTTATGTCAAGAATGTCATGAGAATTGCACCACCTCTTATGAATTCTTGACGCAGTGATATTTCTCTCCATCATTATTCATTCCTCGGTCCCGTGTTGATGTAACCGGAATGCCGACAAGTGAATCGTGATGTGTGAAATCAATACTCCTAGCAACTCTGTTGCTTGGTAGTAAATGGGCAATGTTCTCATTCTTAGCATGTTGGTTATTAAATCATCATCCTAAGATTGATCGTGCTACCTAGTCCTTATTTCTGGTGCACTCTTCGATCAATGAGTTAGGATTGTGTCAATCCCTCACTCTTTTTATCATGTCAACTTGCCCTGAAAAGCAAGGTTGTTCTCGAGCTTAGTAACATATCGGTGGTTCGTGACTTTCCGAATATCTTCTCGGAAGTGTTACCAGGTTGTCACCTGACCGCTATGTTGAGTTCGTGATCAAGCTGGTTTGTTGTAGCCACCCCTTCCTCCAAGAATCTGTATTGGACACCCTTGAGCTAGTTGGTTAAGCTAAACAACAACTTGGAGAGTTGGAAGATAAAAGCTTGTCCGACTTAGTTCATCTCTAAGGGATATCTTCTGTGTGTGTGTTGAAGAAAGATGATATTCTCATCGATTTGTCCTTGTGATCAGTTGTTGGATCGGTTGTCTTGTCAAAACTTTGCTTTGAGTGTGGGCTATCCTCAAATCAAATCAGAACCAACGATATTCGTAATGTTGTCTTACTCGTGGTTGATTCCTCGAGCACACACCATTACATCTTTTGGTCTGACCAATACTATCACATTGTTCACATAATGGTGGAAGTCCAATGATATGGAAATTCCAATGACTTGTTGTTGAGCCCATCAGCAGCATTTTATCTCGTTCGTGATTCATGTTGAACATTAAATAGTGTTGGAAATTCTTTTAAGCATTGCCTTCGTGTTCCATTCATGAGGTATATGTTTGGATGAAAAAGTGACTTCCTCTAGTTCATGTGCATTTGAAGAAAGTTGCCACCGTGAATTCGAGAAAGTTTGTATTGCTCCCGCTGGAATCATCCCAAGTCAGTCAAGCATGTGCAAAGTATTCTGTGGTTTGATAGACTGATCATCTCCATTCCATATGTATTCCCTGGCACACAAAGCCACTGACTGATTTGTTCAAGGAAGAGAAGTCTATGCTTGGGATCTAATCCATGGACTTGCGTAAAGACTTCGTTATCCTCAATGATGGTTCCCAACCAGAACTCGGTAGTGTTTCGTTGTAAGACTACTATGTAGTCATGCCTGTCTGGGACAGCGTGTTCACATGTGAGTAGTAGTACCAGCTCATGTTTTGGAGCATGCTATCATAGTTCATTTTCCTGAGAATCCCGCAACGTCATCTCTTCGGTTAGTGTTGCAAATTTTCTTTTCCAGACATGCTGTCTGAAATGTCCTGTTACCAACCAGATCTGAATCTCAGACAGATATGATGGTTGGAACTAGTCCAAGATCTATGATGTAGGTTCCGACAAGGTTGATGTTGGCCGACACACCTAGTCGGAAGATCTATCATTATAGTGTCTTGATTGAGATATTTGACCATCTTCTCCATGAGGATTTAGTGCAACTTATTCTAGAAGTTGTTCCTTACGGATCCTTGTGCTCCCAGTTTCTTCGATTATGCTATAACCATTCAAACGGTGGAATCCCTCTCGTTGAGTTATTCCCAGTTACCAGAATAGCAAAACCCCCTTGTTCATTGCGATACAATCCCACTCTCTCGCTCCTGCTCTCTTTTACTGCATTAGGACAACAATGATTCAACTGTTACATGCTGCGGTAGTTGAACCCCTTTCCTTTGCATGACCTGTCATTGCCACATTAGATAGATGAAACCCACTAGTATGAGTAGGATTTGTTTGAGCCCTGATGTGCCTACTCATTCATGTTTGCTTGTCATGCCAGCTATTGCTTAGAGTTGTGTCAGGTCTTATTCATCAGGGATGAATTGGAAATTTGTGAACATGTCCTACTATGTGTGAGCTAAGTGTGTGAAAACGATTTGGTAAAGGTAGCGGTGAGAGGCCATGTAGGAGTACATGGTGGGTTGTCTCATTGAAACCGTTCTCCGGAACTGAGTTCTGTGTTTGTGATCCATGAAACAGCTACCACCACACATTGGGCCCTGAAATATGACCCCGCTCGACTTACTGACCCCTCTCGTCCTCTGTCGAGGAGTTGCAATTAGTTTCTGGTGTTTATAGGATATGTGTTGGCGGCCGTGCATAGAGCTGGCCCTAGGGGTGGGCTATGATGCGGTAGATACACCGTGGCACGGTGTACCGGGCGCCCGTTTGGTGTCTCGGAACCCTGCACACATTGTTTGGGGCTGTGAGCGAAACTCCGGCCGGATCTCCTCGCAGATGGAACCCGAATAGGCGATAAACCTAGACTAGAGACTTGTGTAGTTAGTCAGGTCATGGTCTGCACCCACGTCGGCTTTCGCTTGAATTCCGCCGAGCACATGTCGTGTGCAGATGCTAAGTGGTGGAAACATGTGTGACGAAGTACACCAATGCAGGGTATAAAACTATTCGAATAGCCGCATCCGCGGTAAAGGACTTCTGGGTTGCCTATAACAGTTCATAGACAAGTGAAACTGGATACTCTAAAATGTGCAAGATAAGCGTGAGTGCTATGGATGGCGTTCTCGTAGGGAGAGTGGAGCGGAGCCATAGTGATGTATTGATATGGTGAATATGTGGACTCGTGTGCGCCACCTCAAAAGAATTACTTGCAGTCGTAGTTTAAGATAGCCACCGAGTCAAAGCTGGCTTGCTCCAGTTAAACTCCACCACCCCCTTGTTGATACCGATGAATATGTAGCTAGTTCTGATGTAAGTCTTGCTGAGTACTTTTGTACTCACGTTTGCTTAATTTATGTTTTGCAGAGAGACTTCAGTCTCGCTAGTAGTTTCGCATGGACTTCGACGTTTAGCTTGATACCTCAACTACGATCTTGTGCCCTCGGCAGGATTTGGTAGATAGTCAGGCTTCTCAACCTTTTTCATTTGTAGATGTCTGTACTCAGACATCTTAAGCTTCCGCATGTTCTTTGATTTGTATGCTATGATTGTTGGGTCATGAGACCCATGTTTGTAATATCTCGTTCCTCGGAGCCTAATGAATAAATATTTGAGTCGTAGAGTTATGTTGTGATGCCATGTTGTATTTACACATATCGAGCATATTGTGTGTATGATTGAAATGCTTGGTATGTGTGGGATCCGACAATCTAGTTGTTTATCCTTGGCAGCCTCTCTTATGGGGAAATGTAGTCTAGTGCTTCCATGAGCCATAGTAGTCCGCTACAGCCCGGTTCACCGGATTCCTGCTAGCCCAGCACTACTGCTCAGGACACTTGACTGGCCGGCATGTGTTTCACTTGGTTCCTGTGTCTGTCCCCTCGGGGAAATGTCACGCGGTGACATCCGGAGTCCTGCCTAGCCTGCTACAGCCCGGGTTCCCGGAGTCCTGTTAGCCCAGTGCTACAGCCTGGATTCACACGCTGCTGACCAACATGCTCGATGTGATTCATGTATGCCTGTCCCCATATGTTGGTGCCGCTTTGGGTTCACGACTAGCCATGTCGGCCCGGGTTCCCTGTCATATGGATGCTAGCGACACTATCATATACGTGTGCCAAAAGGCGCAAACGGTCCCGGGCCATGGTAAGGCGACACCCGTGGGAATACCGTGCATGAGGCCGCAAAGTGATATGAAGTGTTACCGGCTAGATCGATGTGACTTGGAATCGGGGTCCTGACAATATATATAACGGTGATACACATTGTGTCGTTATGAACATGGTATACTACATTTAATATGTTTTATCTCTACTCTTATAAAAAACGGAGTTGTTGATGATGGTGTGCCTGCCATCCTGCATTATAGGCCGTCTGATTTATATCTGGCGGATAGCAAGGAAACTATGATGGTTGAAGTTGGCAACAATCATGATTGTAGATTCTTATTGAAATAGAGAAACAAATTCAAATTTAGTTCGAATTGCAGCGGTAGTATAGACATTTGGAATGCACTAAAATGTTGGTATGAGTAGGTTACATGCATTATACAGCAAGCGAAAAAATTTAATCGGACATAACAAGGATTCATACTCCCTCCTTCCATCTATATAGGGCGTAATGAGATTTTTAAGACCGCCTTTGACTATTGACAACATTAATAGTACATGACATGCACAATGTGAAAATTATATCATTGAAAGAATCTTTCACGGACGAATTTAATGGTGTGCTTTGTAAGTTGCATGTCATATATCATTGCTCTAATATTTGGTCAAAGTTAGCATCGAAAAACGCATTAGGACCTATATAGATGGAAGGAGGGAGTAGCTTTGAATAGCATTTGTATAGTAAAACGGGGCAAGACTCTCTCTTTGTGTGGTGTGAATAGTTTTATTTTTTTTGTTTTCTTTTTGGTTGAGGGAAGTGTGAATTGATTTGGTACGTACAAGTACAATATTACTACACATTAGGCTTGTCCATAAAATTCAACCCGCGTCTTGTTATATCCCGAAAATTCAGATATCCTGCTCCCAAAACTGGCGCCTTCACAACCCGCGCCTTGCTATCCCGAAGTTACAATGCGCGCGAAAACTCCCTCCAACTGCCAAATCCCGACACACAAAATCCCCCTTCTAACCCTGAGCCGAAAGGGCCGCTAGTTCAAATCGGTGGGGGGTACTTTTGTAACACACCCTACATTTTGGACAAGCGCGGTCCTATTTCATGCTTCACCCCCTCCCATCGCCCCCTTTTCGCCATTCGAAATCCCAGGCCGCCATAACCTCTCCGCTCCAGCTGTGAAACCCCACCCTCCTCCGTCCGCCACGTCACCACTGCCCCGCTGGAGCCTCTTCCCCGACGATGTCGTCCAGCGCAACAGCTCGACGTCCCTCGTCCACCTCCCCGGATGAGGATCCGTCGTTCATCTCGCCGTCCTGCCGGTTCAGCCGCCCCGTCCTCCACCTCCAAGGAGCTGCTCCGATGATCGCCTCGTCCATCGCGGCTGCTCCATCCCCACAGCGCCCCCTTAACCTGCTCCACCGGAACCGCAGCATCCTCACCAACTCCTCGGATGAAGTCGAGGCCTACTAGGCGCCACCAAAGATATTGTACACTCATCGCATCGCACCTTCTCCTTAACTCGACCTCCTGGCGCCAATGGTGCTCCATCCCGCACCCCCATGGAGCGGCTACCTTGAAGCCGACGCCGCGGGCGACATCTCCACGGCAGCTCTCCCCCAGTGCGAGGCCCCTTCGGCGGCGGCGTCCATACCAGTCGGATTTGCTGCCGCTGCTCCGGCTCTCGCTCAATCGCTCGCTCGCCCAACTGCTGCTGCTCTCCCCCTCGCTTGTGCTGCTGCTCTGCTCCGATTAAGCCACACTTCAGTCGACTGAATCGACTTTTGGGTCAGTCGATTTTCAGGGGTTGGGGGGGGGGCTCGCCGGAGTTAAGGAAGAACCACCCGCAACGGGGACGGGGGCTCACCGGAGAGGTACCCCACTATCTATCTCAAGGTTCAGGGTGGGGGCGGGGGGCCTAGAGGGTTGGCCAGGGCGGCGGTGGCGAGTTGTTTCGGGGCGGCGAGGCGGCGCTAGGGCCGCCAGTTCGGCTGGTGGTGGCTAGCGGCTCAGGGGGGTGCAGGTTGAAGATGAACTGCAGGCCCTCCCTAAACTACATGTCAAGTGCCTCTCTGCTACCATTGCGTTCAGTTTTGACAGTAGCATTCAGATTCCACAGTAAATTTCAGTTTCGATAGTTAAGTTCAGAGTCAACAGTTTTTACCTCATCTGTTGTAGTCAGGTAGTTTTTGGTGATGTTAATTTTACATCCATTTTACATCATCTATTGGAGATGCTATTAGAATCCCACTTGATATTGACGATGTCTGTCTTGTGCTGCTTCAGCCTTGACGTCTTATGGCTCACCGGAGCTGCTCCAACGACAGAACGATCCGTCACAACAGAGCAGTGCCCTGGACGCCGTCTACAGATTCCTCAGATCTTCCTCCACACCTCCGACAACCACCTCTGCCTCAACTGCTTCAGCAACCAACCCAATGATGTTGAGGTCGACACGGCTACAGCAAAGAGGTTGTACACTTGTTGCGTCACTTATTACTATACATTCACGTCGATCCATTAGGGCTATTTTGGTTCAACAGAAAAACATCGATCCACTGGTTTTTACCATCACTCTAAATTTCTGCATGCTCTCCTTACATAATCTCACCATATTTTTTTCGTATGCATGTCAGATATTGTACACAGTCATGCTGAACATGTAGAGAAAAAGAGAAGAGTTTTGCGCGGCAATACAATGTCATGCAGACATCGCTCCATGGTGGGTTCAATGGAAAATCCTCCCCACCCCTCTCCAGATTGTAATCCAGAGGAAGATATCTGTTCTGAGGCGGATTCGGACGCCGCTGACCACTCCTATTTACCCCCCAAGGTGTTTGCTCTACCTTGGCATGATGATGTTAGTCATATCATGCATATGTTGCCTTGCAGTGCCTACTTTTGACATCGTATATGTCATCTGCTTAGTTTAGACATGTTCTCTAATACCACCTATTTAGTTTCTATATCATATATGGGAATTATGCAGTCTCATGTCTTTTAGCCAGCCATAATATATGTGAAATTTGCAATGCCATCCTGTTTAACCAGGCATCATATATTTGAATGATATCTTGCCCATCCTTTTCTTCATTACATTTCCATCTGTCGACAATGTTTGTACATTAAACTACTCTTCCTGTGAATCAGCCATTTGGGTGGGAGATGGGAAAAATCTGGAGTGAAAACAAGGCCTTCAGAGCAGATAGTGCTACCTGTCGGAGCAGATCTCTTGTTGGGTCCCGATAGCTCCTCAGAGATGGATTCAGAGATAGATGACCAGTCCTATTCCCCCACTGAGGTGTATGCTCTGGCACAGTTATACTGCTCATATCATGCATACAGTGTCTTGCATTGCATAGTTTAGACATCATATACACAATATTCAACACCATGTTCTTAGTTCAGACATCATATCGAATGCCCTCTATTTAGCATATAAATCACATATGTGAATTAAATGATGCGATCCTGATTACTTAGATAACATGTAGGTGAATTATGTCATGCGATCCTGTTTAGTTATTCATCATATCTTTGAATTATGTTATGCTATGCTATCCAGTTTAGATAGACATCATATATGTGAAATTATGTCATGCTATCCGTTTTAGTTAAACAATATACATGTCAACTATTTCATGCCCTCTTTTTTCCACACTATCTATTGCATCTGTCTCATACAATGTCTGTACATTCAACTATGTTTCCTGTTTATCAGCCATTTGAATTGGAGCGGGTGATGCCAGTATCTAGCGGACTAAAAACACGGTCTTCAAATAAAAACAGTGCTACCTCTTGGTGGAGATAGCACCCTGGTTGTACATGCACAAGAACCAGCCCTACCACACATAACCCAAACTCTCGCAGATTGTACCCCTACTACGATGGATAGAGAACCAGCTTCACCCAATCTAACCCCAACCCCAGCCGATAGTAACCCAGTTCCTGTTGACACAACACCATCTCCACCACAGAGCTCCCAAACAAGAGCAGTTAGTAAGGCAGCTCCAGTGCCCATAGGGCCAGTACTATCACGGCGAACCCCAACTCCACCAGTTAGTATGCCTATTCCTGTGGAGGAAGCACAACCAACTAGTCGTAGTTTAGCATCTATCGCATTTGAAGATGAAGGAAAATGCCTGTTGCAGGTGTTTGTCCAGGAGTTATGTGTATGTAATGTTATTCATGGCAATTACTTTGCTTCGTCCCATACATCCTACCTCCATGATGGTTATAATACAACAAATTTTCCCATTTTTCTCTATAGAGAAGGACCGATTTGGAAACTCAGGATGAGGTAACCTGTGGTAATACCTCTGCTATCTTCAAGAATGCTTGGTGGTAGTATCGGAATTACCTGAAGAAAATGTACTTCACCGGCAAAGAAACTCATCAAATTCCCTTACATTCTCTTGAGACACATTTACTGGACGATGACTTGGAACGCCTTGTTCTGTACTGGTCCCGAACCAAGAATATGGTAAGGTCTATGAGCTCATTTTCTATTTTTAAGTATTATATTCTTGCGTCTTACTGTACTCTGTTCATGTAGAACAAGTGCCTAAACCTGAAGAACAACTGTTCTAATTCAAGATTCCATTGCTACCATAGGACATAGATATATGTTTGTTTGATGCTTTTATTATGTACTAGTACTTGGTAATAGAAGACTTGGTAGTTTAATCCTGTCCACCTTACTAATGAACTGGTTCACTGAAATGAGTTTCATATACTAGTACATGCTAAACTTGTTATGTGTCTACTTGTTTCTTCTTTTAGAATGCTGGCAGAATATTGGGGAAGAGTGCCTTATTAAGCAACGGTAAAGGAAGTAATGCAGATAAGGTTCAGGATAGTGACACATCCTGTCTTGGTTTAGTGTTGGAGTTACTAGCCACTACCGCTTGCACAAGCTATTCAAACTCACTGTCTGAATCAGTTCAGTTTCTCGAGTCTCAACTACAAGCTGAGAGACATCGATCAGCTATGCCGCGACAAGAAGCGGATGGACTGCGGAAGTCCCTGGAGCATTCAGATGCATACTTTCTGGTGCAACAGCAAGCGTTGGAGGATTTTAGCGCCAAACAAGACAAAGCTAATCAGCTTGCTAAGCTTATTGCCAGCATGGTGGATACCCAGGATAACGTTTGTTGAGCTCTTCTGAAGTTGTTTCAGTTATGCTCTGGTTTTGCTGCCGCGTTTATTTGCACTGGTGGCCAATTTTGACGGCCAGTGTATATGATATGCTACTTTGTTCCCTATATTTGCACTGGTGGCAAACTTTGATGCCCAGTGGATGTAATATGTGTAATAGCCGTGATAGCCTAGCGTTAGTTGCTTGCTTATTCATTTCCTTGTTGTCTTGTTTATTTGTTTGCTTGTAGTCATTACAGTTCTTTTTCCGCGGTTAACTAGTGGTTGTAATAACCTATTTTTAAAACTAGGCCACAATAACCATGGGCTAATATTTACTGTAGTGACACTGGGCCTCCTACGGGCCGTAGAAATAGTGGGCCTTCTACGGTCCATAGAAACAGTAGGCCTTCTACGGGCCGCATCATCAACGGGCCTTATACGGGCCGTATGATCGATTGGCCAAACATGGGCCAATAACAGGCCGCATTATGGCCGTAAACGGGCTAGAGTTGGAATCGTCCGTTCATGGGCCGACCGTAACGGGCCATCGTTAATAGGCCATATTTGATGACGCTATGAAAACGGCCCAACGTATTAACAGACCACAAATGGGCTGACTGTAACCACGTGCTGAATTTGGCCCACAAGCAGAAAATGACAATAATGGGCCGTAAGTAAACGAATGCTGGAAATGAGCCCAAGAATAAATGGGCTCTGAGAAGGCCAAAAGATAGCATGCGCTGGAAACGGCCCAACGTTATAACGGGCCGTTAATGGGTACAAAGTGATACATTGTTCATTACGGGCCAGTTTCACCACGGGTAGTTAATGGGTGTAAAGTGATACACTGTTCATTACGGGCCAGTTTCACCACGGGTTAATAGGCCAAGAGTTACATAGGGCCTCATATGGGCCGAAAGACGTCATGGGCCATACATGGGCCAGAAGTGAAAATGGGCTGGAATCATATTGGATGGCGCAGATGACGCTACTGGGCCTAATTCAGATAGGGCGTAACGGGCCTTGGGTTAGCGGGCTGTAAATGGGCTATATGCGAACAGGCCGTTAACAGGCTTTTCATGGGTCGGCCCGCCACCTTTTGACCAAGTCAAATGGGCCGGTCTTTTCACAGGAATGGGCCTCTGTTGGGCCGTGCCACGTGTCAACGTATCATAGGCGCCTTCCGTCCAATGAGTGGTTGACATCTGTACCAACGATGAGCTGACACATGTTTCCTCCAGCCAATGATGATTTTACACGTGGAAAATCCCCATTGGTCGGGGCTGTTAACGGGTTATCGGATCCAAAACCCGACCCGATAGCTTAACGACATTCCGTTACGGTGGATGCCACGTGTCGGTCACCCTTGACAAAAGCACTTCTGTGACACCCGATTTATCGTCATGGAAGTGGACACTTCCGTGATGATAATTTTCGTAATGTCATGGAACACTTCTACGACAGCACAGGTATGACTATCTTGATTCTGTCATAAATTTTTCATGGATGTACATGCATGACAAAAAAAAGCGACCTACTATGACAAACACGTATCATCACGGAAGTGCATTTTTTTTGTAGTGATAGTAGTAGATGCAGGCAGGAGTCGGTCTACTTGTCTTGGACGTGATGCCTATATACATGATCATACCTAGATATTCTCATAACTATGCTCAATTCTGTCAATTGATCAACAGTAATTTGTTCACCCACCGTAAAATACTTATGCTATTGAGAGAAGCCACTAGTGAAACCTATGGCCCCCGGGTCTATCTTCTATCATATTAATCTTCCAACACTTAGTTATTTTCATTCCCTTTTATTTTACTTTGCATCTTTATCATAAAAATACCAAAAATATTATCTTATCATATCTATCATATCTCACTCTTGTAAGTGACCGTGTAGGGATTGACAACCCCTTATCGTGTTGGTTGCGAGGATTTATTTGTTTTGTGTAGGTGCAAGGGACTGCGTGTAGCCTCCTACTGGATTGATACCTTGGTTCTCAAAAACTGAGGTAAATACTTACGCTACTTTGCTGCACCACCCTTTCCTCTTCAAGGGAAAACCAACGCAAGTGCTCAAGAGGTAGCAAGAAGGATTTCTGGCGCCGTTTCCAGGGAGGTCTACGCAAAAGTCAACATACCAAGTACCCATCACAAACCCTTATCTCCCGCATTACATTATTTGCCATTTGCCTCTCATTTTCCTCTCCCCCACTTCACCCTTGCCGTTTTTTTCTCCCTCTCTTTTCCATTCGCCTCTTTTCCGTTTGCTTGTCGTTATGGCGAGTCCTCTATCTTCTCCGCTGTATCCCGAGAATGAAGTTCTAAATTTTAAGCAAAGGGAGGGAGAAACTCTAAAAGACGCTTGGTATAGAATTTGCAATGCTCAAAATAGATCTACCAGGAAGCAATCTACTTCTGTTCTTATTCGCAATTTTTATGTAGGTGCTACTCCTTGGTACAGATATATCCTTGATACCATTACCAGAGGGAACTTCTTGGGTAGCTATACTTTTGATTCTTATAATGCTATAATAGATTTGTTTGGCTCACCACTCCTTTGGTTAATAGAACTATGTTAACTTTGGAGCATGTAATGCAAAGACTTGAAATTATTGAGAATAAGGTTGCTACTATAGAGTTAATTGAAAATTTGGATAAAAAGATCCACAACTGAATCACTCAATATGGATCTAAAGTAGGAGTCACTTTGAAAAATATTAAAGAAAAGGAACCTATAGTTAATGAGAAAATAAATTAGGATTCCACTAGAATCGATAAACTTGAGGATATTATTACCAACTTGGGAACCGCTTTTTCTTCCGTCAAGAATACTCCAAGTCCTCCCACTAAAATTGCCAAGCTTATGTATGTTCCTAAAAATAAGGGTGAATCTTCTAGTAAAGAAACCGCGGATCTCAAATCTGTAAGTATTCATCCCAATCTTTTTGCTATCATTAAGAAACCAATTGTTACAAATGAATTTTTCGATCTTGTTCCTAAAAGTTTGATTATCAATAAAAAGAAAGAAATTCCTAAGGATGGTGGATGCCTCATTGAAGAATTACCTACCAAAGATGGCAATACCTAGATCTATCCTTGCTTTTATGACTAGCTAGGGGCGTCAAATGATAGCGCTTGTTGGGAGGCAACCCAATTTTATTTTTATTCCTTGATTTTTGCTCCTGTTTTGTAATAAATAATTTATCTAGCCTCTGTTTTGGTTGTGTTTTTTGTGTTTAATTAGTGTTTGTGCCAAGTAGAACCATTGGGAAGACTTGGGGAAAGTATTGTTAATCTTGCTGTAAAAAACAGAAACTTTAGCGCTCACGAGAACATCTGCCATTTTTATTTGGAAAGTGATATTTAGTTAATTATTTTTGCAGATGATTAATAGATAAATTCCTCACGTCCAGAAATTTATTTTAGAATTCTTTGGGTTCCAGATCTTGCGCTAGCTACAGATTACTACAGACTGTTCTGTTTTTGCCAGATTCTGTTTTTCGTGTGTTGTTTGCTTATTTTGATGAATCTATGGCTAGTAAAATAGTTTACAAACCATAGAGAAGTTGGAGTACAGTAGGTTTAACACCAATATAAATAAAAAATGTGTTTGTTATAGTACCTTGAAGTGGTGTTTTGTTTTCTTTCACTAACGGAGCTCACGAGATTTTCTACTTTATGTTTCGTCTTGTGAAGTTTTCATGTTTTGGGTAAAGATTTGATGGATTATGGAACAAGGAGTGGAAATATCCTAAGCTTGGGGATACCCATGGCACCCCCAAGATAATCTAAATAAACCTAAAAGCCAAAGCTTGGTGATGCCCCGGAAGGCATCCTCTCTTTCATCTACTTCTATCGGTAACTTTACTTGGAGCTATATTTTTATTTACCACATGATATGTGTTTTGCTTGGAGCGTATTTTATGATTTGAGTCTTTTCTTTTTAGTTTACCACAATCATCTTTGCTGTACACACCTTTTGAGAGAGACACACATGATTCAGAAATTATTAGAATACTCTATGTGCTTCCCTTATATCTTTTGAGTTGTATAGTTTTGCTCTAGTACTTCACTTATATCTTTTAGAGCACGTCGGTGGATTTGTTTTATAGAAACTATTTTTCTCTCATGCTTCACTTAGATTATTTTGAGAGTCCTACAAAATATCATGGTAATTTGCTTAAATAATCCTAATATACTAGGTATACAAGTTTAGTAAAAACTTTCTTATGAGTGTGTTGAATACTAAGAGAAGTTTGATGCTTGATGATTGTTTTGAGATATGGAGATGGTGATATTAGAGTCATGCTAGTTGAGTAGTTGTGAATTTGAGAAATACTTGTGTTAAAGGTTGTGATTCCCGTAGCATGCACGTATGGTGAACCCTTATGTGATGAAGTCGGAGCATGATTTATTTATTGATTGTCTTCCTTATGAGTGGCGGTCGGGGACGAGCGATGGTCTTTTCCTACCAATCTATCCCCCTAGGAGCATGCGCGTAATACTTTGCTTTGATAACTTGTAGATTTTTGCAATAAGTATATGAGTTCTTTATGACTAATGTTGAGTCCATGGATCATACGCACTCTCACCCTTCCACCATTGCTGGCCTCTCTAATACCGCACACCTTTCGCCGGTATCATACACCCACCATATACCTTCCTCAAAACAGCCACCATACCTACCTATGATGGCATTTCCATAGCCAATCCAAGATATATTGCGATGCAACTTTCCACCATTCCGTTTACTATGATACACTCCATCATTGTCATATTGCTTTGCATGATCATGTAGTTGACATTGTATTTGTGGCAAAGCCACCGTTCATAATTCTTTCATACATGTCACTCTTGATTCTTTGCATATCCCGGTACACCGCCAGAGGCATTCACATAGAGTCATATTTTGTTCTAGGTATCGAGTTGTAATTATTGAGTTGTAAGTAAATAAAAGTGTGATGATCATCATTTTTAGAGCATTGTCCCAAGTGAGGAAAGGATGATGGAGACTATGATTCCCCCACAAGTCGGGATGAGACTCCGGATGAAAAATAAAATAAAAAATAGGCCAAAGAAGCCCAAATAAAAAAGAGGCCATAAAAAAGGGGCCCAAAAAATGAGAGAAAAAGAGAGAAGGGACAATGCTACTATCCTTTTACCACACTTGTGCTTCAAAGTAGCACCATGATCTTCATGATAGAGAGTTTCCTATGATATCACTTTCATATACTAGTGGGATTTTTTCATTATAGAACTTGGCTTGTATATTCCAATGATGGGCTTCCTCAAAATGCCCTAGGTCTTTTTGAGCAAGCAAGTTGGATGCACACCCACTTAGTTTCTTTTTGAGATTTCATATACTTATAGCTCTAGTGCATCCATTGCATGGCAATCCCCACTCATTCACATATCTATTGATGGGCATCTCCATAGCCCGTTGATACGCCTAGTTGATGTGAGACTATCTTCCCCTTTTCGTCTCCTCCACAACCACCATCCTATTCCACCTAAAGTGATATGTCCATGGCTCACGCTCATGTATTGAGTGAAGATTGAAAAAGTTTGAGAACACCAAAAGTATGAAACAATTGCTTGGCTTGTCATCAGGGTTGTGCATGATTTAAATACTTTGTTGTGTGGTGAAGATAGAGCATAGCCAGACTATATGATTTTGTAGGGATAACTTTCTTTGGCCATGTTATTTTGAAGAGACATAATTGCTTAGTTAGTATGCTTGAAGTATTATTATTTCTATGTCAATATTAAACTTTTGTCTTGAATCTTTCGGATATGAATATTCATACCACAATTAAGAAGAATTACATTGAAAATATGCCAAGTAGCATTCCACATCAAAAATTCTGCTTTTATCATTTACCTACTCGAGGACGAGCATGAATTAAGCTTGGGGATGCTTGATACGTCTCCAACGTATCTATAATTTTTGATTGCTCCATGCTATATTATCTTCTGTTTTGGACATTATTAGGCTTTATTATTCACTTTTATATTATTTTTGGGACTAACCTATTAACCGGAGGCCCAGCCAAGAATTGCTGTTTTTTTGCCTATTTTAGGGTTTCGAAGAAAAGGAATATCAAACGGAGTCCAAACGGAATGAAACCATTGGGAACGTGATTTTCGGAACGAACATGATCCAGGAGACTTGGACCCTACGTCAAGCAACCAACAGGGAAGCCACGAGGTAGGGGGCGCACCTACCCCCAGGCGCGCCCTCCACCCTCGTGGGCCCCCTGTTGCTCCACTGGCATACTCCTTCCTCCTATATATACCTACGGACCCCCAAACAATCAGATACGGAGCCAAAACCCTAATTCCACCGTTGTAACTTTCTGTATCCACGAGATCCCATCTCGGGGCCTGTTCCGGAGCTTCGTCGGAGGGGGCATCGATCCCGAAGGGCTTCTACATCAACACCATAGCCCTTCCGATGAAGTGCGAGTAGTTTACATCAGACCTTCGGGTCCATAGTTATTAGCTAGATGGCTTCTTCTCTCTTTTTGGATCTCAATACAATGTTCTCCCCCTCTCTCATGGGGATCTATTCAATGTAATCTTCTTTTGTGGTGTGTTTGTTGAGACCGATGAATTGTGGGTTTATGATCAAGTTTATCTATGAACAATATTTGAATCTTCTCTGAATTCTTTTATGTATGATTGGTTATCTTTGCAAGTCTCTTCGAATTATCAGTTTGGTTTGGCCTACTAGATTGATCTTTCTTGCAATGGGAGAAGTGCTTAGCTTTGGGTTCAATCTTGCGGTGTCCTTTCCCAGTGATAGTAGGGGCAGCAAGGCACGTATTGTATTGTTGCCATTGCGGATAACAAGATGTTTTTTTATCATATTGCATGAATTTATCCCTATACATCATGTCATCTTTCTTAAAGCGTTACTCTGTTCTCTTGAACTTAATACTCTAGATGCATGCTGGATAGCGGTTGATGTGCGGAGTAATAGTAGTAGATGCAGGCAGGAGTCGGTCTACTTGTCTTGGACGTGATGCCTATATACATGATCATACCTAGATATTCTCATAACTATGCTCAATTCTATCAATTGCTCAACAGTAATTTGTTCACCCACCGTAAAATACTTATGCTCTTGAGAGAAGCCACAAGTAAAATCTATGGCCCCCGGGTCTATCTTCTATCATATTAATCTTCCAACACTTAGTTATTTTCATTCCCTTTTATTTTACTTTGCATCTTTGTCATAAAAATACCAACAATATTATCTTATCATATCTATCAGATCTCACTCTCGTAAGTGACCGTGTAGGGATTGACAACCCCTTATTGCGTTGGTTGCGAGGATTTATTTGTTTTGTGTAGGTGCGAGGGACTGGCGTGTAGCCTCCTACTGGATTGATACCTTGGTTCTCAAAAACTAAGGGAAATACTTACGCTACTTTGCTGCACCACCCTTTCCTCTTCAAGGGAAAACCAACGCAAGTGCTCAAGAGGTAGCATTTACCCACCGTTTGCTATTTTTCTCGAGAGAAGCCACTTGTGAAACCAACGGCCCCCGGGTCTTCTTTCTCATATATTTGCCTTTGCGATCTAATTTTCTCTTGCTTTTATTTTTAGATCTATTAAACCAAAAATACAAAACTACTTTGCTGCACTTTATTTTATTTGTGATCTATTATTTCAATCTATCACAACTTTCTCCCGTCCATGCACCGTTTGAGGCACCGTTACCAGAAAGGGATTGACAACCCCTTTAACACGTTGGGCTGTGAGGTGTTGTTATTTGTGTGCAGGGGCTGTTTACATTGTGTTGCTTGGTTCTCCAACTGGTTCGATAACCTTGGTTTCATATCTGAGGGAAATACCTACTGCCGCTGTGCTGCATCATCCCTTCATCTTTGGGGAAATACCGACGTAGCTTCAAGCGACATCAAAAGGAATTTCTGGCGCCGTTGCCGGGGTGGATCTTCATCATAACCAGGTTCCTAATCACAAAGCTCATCTCATCGCAATTTACATTATTTTCCATTTGCCTCTTATTTTCCTCTCCCCCACTTCACAAAAATTCTTGTTTTATTCGCCTTTTTTTTCCTTTTGTTGTTCTCTTGCTTTCTAGTCTTGATGGCTAGCGTCCCTACTCCTCCTTTGTCACCAGATTTTGAAGTCCTTTACTTCAAGCAAGGACAAGGAGAAAACTTGAAAGATGCCTGGTATAGGCTTATTGAATCATATCGTATCTCCAACTTAAAGGGGGATGCTAAAGTTTTGCTTCAAATTTTTTACATAGGATTGGATTTGGATCATAGACAACTTCTCGATTTTGCCGCTAAAGGAAACTCCATTGATCTTGATGCCAATGCTGCCTATGAAATCTTAGAGGGAATTTTGGGAATTCCACCTCAAAAGAAGGGGTTTCCTTTTACCCCCGAGGGATCTCAAATGTTGGACAAACTTGGTGATTTGCATAAGCATATGGTTGAAATACAAAAATATAATGAACCCCTCAAACACCTCGATGGTAGTATCAATCACATGAATTCCTTGATTACTCTTTGTAATAAGCGATTGGATATTATGGATCTTAAGATGGTTTTTTCTGGAGAATTTTGGGAAGCGTAAAGAGCCTCCCGGGTTTGAGAAAACCCTTACAAAAATTGCCAAAACTTAGGAAGATAAAACTTAGATCCTTGCTTTATGCCTAGCTAAGGGTGTAAAACTATAGCGCTTGTTGAGAGGCAACCCAATGAATAAAAATTATTTAGGCTTTTCTCTTTTCCTAATTTTGAGTGTTAGCAAAATTATGCTACTGTTATGATTGTGTTTTTTATGTTTTAATTAGTAAAGCCTTTAGGATCTTCTTGGGTGATAGTTGTTTGATCTTGCTGAAAAAAGCAGAAACTTTTACGCTGACAAAATTAATTTTGATTTTTTACCAGAGAGCGATAAAATACCCATTCCAATTACAATGGATCAATATACAAATTTCTCAGATCGTCCCAATTTTTCAGAGTTTTTTGAGTCACATAAGTATTATAAATAGTCAGATTGCTATAGACTGTTCTGTTTTGACAGATTCTGTTTTCTTTGTGTTGTGTGCTTATTTTGATGGCTCTATGGTTTTCTTTGATGTGTTTTTTCCATAGAAAAGTTGGAATACAGTAGATATAATACAAAAACAAAATATGAATTGGTTTGATTCAGCACTTATAGTAGTGATTTATTATTCTTATACTAACGGATCTCACGAAGGCTTTGTTGAGTTTAGTGTAATTGAAGTTTTCAAGTTTTGGGTTATCTTACGATGGATGAAGGAAGTATGTAAGAACCTAAGCTTCGGGATGCCCCGGCATCCCAAGATATTATCCAAGAATGAGCAACCAACTAAGCTTGGGATGCCCCTGAGTGGCATCCCCGCTTTCTTCCAACAACTATCGGTATTTTACTCGATACTATATTTTTATTCGTCACATGATATGTGTTTTGCTTGGAGCTTCTTGTATGATACGTGTCTTTTCTTGTTTTATTTTGTGTTTTAAGTCATCCATCCTTGCTTGACACACCTATTTGAGAGAGCCAAAATTATATCTCGACTTGTTAGAATTGCTCTCTATGGTGGACTTAATTTTTTTATGAGCAATGGACTTGCTCTAGTGCTTCACTTATATCTTTTTGAGCACGGTGTGCTTTGTCATTTTTGAAGAAATGCTCTCTTGCTTCACTTAGATTTATTTGAGAGCTAGTAAAATTTTGAAGAAATTCTCTCTTGCTTCACTTAAATTATTTTGGGAGAAAGAAAATTTGTTATGCTCATGATCTTCACTTATATTTGTTTGAGCTTATGAAAAGAAACACATGAAAATTAGTCCCAAAGTGATAGATATCCAAGAAGGATAAAGAAAAATAAGAAAAAATTCATGAAGGTCATTGGACAAAATAAACTTGATTCTTAGTAATAGTTTTGAGATATGATGATGTGATATGTGAGTCATCTTGATGAGTAATTATGCTTTAGTAAGAATATTGGTGTTAAGGATTGTGATTCCCTATAATTGCACAAAAGTCAATAATCATGCAATGAAATTATACCCTACTTGTGGTGCATTATTTGGTGTTAATTATGCTTAATGCTTGCTTATGAGATTATTCGTTTCTTGGTTGGTTGCTTCTCAATCTTTTTGCTAGCTTCATTTTGCACTAAGTATGACCTCTACTTGTGCATCCAAAATCCTTTAAACCAGTTTTGCCACATGAGTCCACTATATCTACCTATATGCGGTATTCTTTTGCCGTTCTAAGCAAATTTGCATGTGCCATCTCTAATTTTCAAAATAAACTTCTCTTTTGTGTTTTTGTTTCGCTCGCGGAGCGGTGATGGGTGGCTAATATTTTCCATGCTAGATGTGTTATTCTCAAGATGAGTGTTTATTCACTTGCCATTGCACGAGAGTAAGGCAAAGGTATTAGGGATGCCCAGTCCCGAAATGCAAAAACAAATGAATTTACTTTATGTTGTAAAATAATAAATTCCATGGAAAGTGTTGGTATGGCGGGCAACCGTGGATACGGCTAGCCATGGAAAGTGAAAGTTATGGTGGAAAAAGGAATAAACTTTATTTTCTGTGTGGGAACTGCCTATGATATATGTATGCATGGAAAGTATTGGGAACTCTAAGTCGTTTTCATTGGTGGGATGGATACACCTACCAAAAAATTTTATCTCAAAATTTTCACTTTGAGCTCTGGCACCTCTACAAATCCCTACTTCCCTCTGCGAAGGGCCTATCTTTTAATTTATGCAATTTTTATTTTGAGTCTCCATCTTCTCTTATAAAAGCATCAACTAGGAGGCAATATGATCATGCTTAAGTATTGGGTGTAGTTAATATTCGAGTGTGTTTCATGAATGGACCAATGTTTGAGCATGATGGGCTATGGATAAGTTATTTTAGCGTTGATATTTTGAAAGATATGGTTGCTTGTCGATATGCTTGAGTATCTAAATTATTATGTCAAAACTAGACTATTGCTTTGAATCACATAAAAGTCCAAATGTCCATGCTATAAAGAAAAGAAAATGATATGACATGATGAACAACACTCCACATCAAAAATTCTGTTTTTATCACTTACCTACTCGAGGACGAGTAGCAGTTAACCTTGGGGATGCTGATACTTCTCCAATGTATCTATAATTTTTGGTTGTTCCATGATGTTTTATTATCAATCTTGGATGTTTTACAATCATTTTATAGTCATTTTATATCATTTTTTGGAACTAACCTATTGACATAGTGCCAAGTGCCAGTTGCTGTTTTCCATGTTTTTTACATCGCAGAAATCAATATCAAACAGAGTCCATATGCCATGAAACTTCACGGAGATTTTTTATGGACCAGAAGGAAGATGTTGGGCCCTGGTTGAACCTTGGGGAGTCCAGAGGAGGGTGAGGGAGTCCTGGACTAGGGGGTCCTCGGGCGTATGGCTTGTTATCTATGGGCCAGACTCATGGGCTGTGAAGATATGAAGACCGAAGACTGTACCCGTTTCCGGATAAGACTCTCCTTGGCCTGGAAGGCAAGCTTGGCGAACAACTATGAAGATTCCATCTTATGTAACCGACTCTTGTAACCCTAGATCCCCCAGTGTCTATATAAACCTGAGGGTGTAGTCCGGAAAGGGGATACTCAATACCGTAGTCATACAGGCTAGACTTCTAGGGTTTAGCCATTACGATCTCGTGGTAGATCAACTCTTGTAATACTCATATTCATCAAGATCAATCAAGCAGGAACTAGGGTATTACCTCCATAGAGAGGGCACGAACCTGGGTAAACATCATGTCCCCTGTCTCCTATTACCATCAACCTTAGACGCACAGTTCGGGACCCCCTACCCGAGATCCGCCGGTTTTGACACCGACATTGGTGCTTTCACTGAGAGTTCCACTATGCCGTCATCGCAGAGGTTGATGGCTCGACTTATCGTCAAGGAAAATATCACCTCCGAAGGAGCTCTGGCCTCAGGCCAAACCCTCCGGCTGGGCGGGTTTACCATGATCGCCCACTCGGCCTTCGAGCCGACAAGGATGACCTCCCGAGTCATTGAAAAACGTATCTGCGTTGATTCTGAATACGCCAAACGGATGGATCCGATGGAGTTATCGTCTTTGAGAGACCTCCTAGATCACATCGCCGCCTTGGGGGTCACTGGAGACTACGAGCGGGTGGGGCTTAAACCCGACTAGAGAGAGATTATTTCTCCACCGATCACCCACCAGATAGCGGTAGTCGAGCAGCAAGATAAACCTTCCTGTATCTTTAGGATGAAGTATGTTCGGATCTCCGACCTCGAGAAGCTGGATACCTACCGCCAGAAAGACACGCCTCGTCCTCCGAACTTAGAGTCGGACGGCAGGCTTCAAAAATCAGAAGATACTCGGGAGCCCGGACTGTTCAGTCCAGAAAAATCTCAGACTTCGGACCATCGATCGGGTCAGGGTTCAGATCCAATTCCACCCACCCACCCAGACATAAGTGCCCTCACGAGCATACACCAGCAGTCTTAGGAAACGGTCCACCACTTTTGGGCCAGATTCCTCCTTGTGAAGGTCAAGGTTAAACATTGCCGTGACGAAGACGCAATATCGGCATTCCGCAACAATTGCATGAACGAAGGACTCCTCAACACCATTAATCATCGCCGCATACTACACTCTGCTGACTTGGCAACTATTGTACAGAAGTACAACACAATGGAGAGCGCCTGGAGAGATCACACAGTTTGTAAGCTATCGGTCCCAACTCAACCACTGGTCCAGGCAAAAAGGGCGCACCCCTGTAACGCGCCCAGATCAATAGCCCAGAAATGCAAACCCATCACACGGCGCGGAACCGTTCTGGAGGGATGGCTTGATGGTCCATGAAAAATACACACCACACAGGATACCATACCAACCCATAGCCTTAGAGCATGTTGGATACTTCGGCAGGTAGCCAAAACAGCGAGGTCATCCTCACCAAAGACACCCCAGAGCAACACCCTCCATAAGACGACGAACCCAGAGTACTGACAGTCTTTGAGACATTCACTTCAAACAATAGGCGCAAAAGGGCACTCCACTAACTTGTCGAAGTTTGCCAGACCACAACAATAAACCCCTGGAGCGACACAGCGATAACCTTCAACGTTGGCGACGAACAAAAACATAGGATGGTCCGAACACCAGCCGCCTTGGTTCTCAGCCCAATTGTGGATGGCTTTCGGCTCACCAAGGTTCTCATGGACGGCGGCAGTGGACTGATCCTCATCTACGAGGATACAATACGAAAAATGAAAATAGACAGGAGCCGCATCGATCAAAGTAGCACGACCATCCAAGGAATCATTCCCAGTCGGGAGGCGCGGTGTGCAGGAAAAATCACCCTCGACGTGTTATTCGGCACGCTGGAGAACTATCGGTCCGAAGAAATAACCTTCCAGGTGTCCCCCTTCAATAGCGGATATCATGCCCTCCTAGGGCGAGATGCATTTACGCGCTTTCAAGCAATACCCCCATTACAGGTACATGAAGCTTAAGATGCCTGGGCCCAACGGTATAATCACTCTAGTTAGTGATCCGGACATAGCACTACGCGCCGAGAATAAGACCGCGTCCCTGGCCCTTGAGGCATTACCTGAAGCCCTCGCGGCCGAAGAGTTAACCGCGCTACGCTCCACGGTGGACAGAGATGGTGTGGTCCTAGACAAACGACCCAAATCCACCTCATTCAAACTAGCTGAAGAAATAGTCAAATTCCAAGTCCATCCAACAGACCCCAAGAAGACAACATCCATCAGAGCACAACTAGACCCGACGGTTGACGCTGCTCTACGAGAGTTCCTGCGTGAGAATTGGGATATATTCGCCTGGCACCCTTCCGATATTCCAGGAATCCCACGCGAGTTGGCAGAACATAGCCTCAACATATTAAAGGGACACAAGCCAGTCAAGCAAACACTGCGGCGCTTTTCCGAACCCAAACGCCAAGCTATGGGGGAAGAGCTAGCCAAGCTAATTGAGGCTGGATTCATTAGAGAAATAAAACATCCGGACTGGCTGGCAAATTTGGTGACGGTACCAAAGAAGGACAAATCCTGGCGCCTATGCATCGATTTCAAAGACCTCAACAAGGCATGCCCCAAGGATCCCTTCCCCCTTCCCCACGTCGATCAAATCATCGACGCCACCGCAGGACACGACTCATTGCGTTTCCTTGACACATATGCCGGATACCATCAAATCAAAATGAAGGAGTCCGATCAAGCTGCAACAGCATTCATCACCCCATATGCGTCATTCTGCTTCAACACCATGCCCTTCGGGCTCAAGAACACCGGCGCCACATACCAACGCATGATTCAAACATGCCTGGAGAAACAGATCGGCAAGACAGTTGAAGCTTATGTGGACGACGTCGTCATCAAAACTAGGCACATCGAAACACTAATAGACGTCTCACATTCGAGAACCTCCGTGTGTATGACATTAAGCTCAATCCGGAAAAGTGCATTTTCGGCGTCCCTGCTGGAAAACTGTTGGGCTTCATCGTCTCCAATAAAGGAATTAAAGCAAACCCAGCCAAAATCTGAGCTCTGTCATAATTGGCTAAGCCAACAGACCTTAAACAAGTTCAAAAGCTCGCGGGTGGCATGGCAGCTCTAAGCCACTTTATCTCTAGATTGGGAGAAAAGGCACTGCCACTCTATTGCCTTCTACGACGAACCGACCACTTCGAGTGGACAGAAGCGGCAACAGCCAGACTGGAGGAAATAAAAACCCTTCTTGCGAGCAATCCAATCCTGGCCTCACCAAACGCCGGCGAACCAATGTTATTATACATATCGGCAACACATCAGGTGGTGAGTGCCGTACTCGTCGTTGAACGAGAACAGGACGGACATAAATTCCCGCTTCAGAAGCCAGTATACTACGTATCTACTATCCTTACACCATGCAAACCCTGGTACCCTCATTATCAAAAGATAGCATACGCGCTCTTCATGGCATCCCGAAAGCTTCGTCACTACTTCCAGGAGTGTTCGATCACGGTGGCTTCCGAAGTACCACTCAATGACATTATAAACAACCGTGATGCTATGGGCCGGATTGCCAAATGGGCCATTGAGCTCATCCCATTCGACATCACATATAAGCAATGTCGAGCTATCAAATCCCAAGTATTAGCCAACTTCGTCGCCGAATGGACAGAAGCCGAACTCCCTAAAGAGTACGACACATATTCCAATTGGGTCATGTACTTCGATGGCTCCAAAATGCTGGCATGTTTAGGAGCGGGCATCGTTTCAACGTCCCCTACTGGAGACGTCGTTCAATACGTCCTCGAAATACTAGACACAAACTCCAATAACGCAGCCGAATACGAGGCCTTAATGCATGGTCTTCGGATGGCTGCCTCCATGGGCATACAACGTCTAGAAGTGCGCGGGGACTCAAACCTTGCAATATCCCAAATAAATGGAGACTTCGATGCCAAAGATCCGAAGATGGAAGCGTATCGTAACACAATCATAAAAATGTCGGTCCGGTTCGAGGGGCTCGAGTTCCATCACGTGGCTCGAGAAAGTAATCAAGCGGCGGATGTTCTTGCTCGTATCGGTGCTAAGCGTGACCCCGTCCCACCTAATATCTTCCTGGAAAGGCTTTTTAAGCCATCCATGGTGTGGCAGGGGAAAAACGGCAACACTAGTCCGGATCCAAACATAACCCCAGATCCCGGAAACACAGACATCATCGGAGGCTCAGCCACCGAAATAGCACCGTCGGCGCATCTCATCATGGCAGTCATTGCCCCATGGACCGAACCATTCCTGGCCTACCTTAACAGGAAGGAGCTTCCTGAGGACCAGAATGAGGCCAGCTGTATTTTGCGGCGTTCAAAGGCCTACAAGGTTCATGTCGGAGAGCTCTATAAGAAAAGCGCTACCAGAGTCCTTCAACAATGTATATACGAGGAACAGGGGTAGCAGCTCTTGGCTGAAATTAATGCCGGACTCGGCGGTCACCACGCCGCAGCTCGGGCCCTTGTTAGCAAGGCCTTCCGTATAGGGTTTTATTGGCCGACGGCCCGAGCAGATGCACAGGACCTTGTCCAACATTGCGTTGTATGCCAACTCTTTTCCAACCAGAGCCACATGCCCCTCGCTGCCTTACAAACAATCCCCATCACTTGGCCTTTTGCGGTCTGGGGACTCGATATGGTCGGACCCCTTAACGGAGGAAGCCATAAGAGAAAGTATCTGCTGGTCATGGTGGATAAATTCACTAAGTGGATAGAGGCTAAACCAGTCAAAACGGCTGAAGCGAAGCTAGTAATAGATTTCATATCCGGTGTGGTACACCGTTACGGTGTCCCGCACAGCATAATCACCGATAATGGCTCCAATTTCATAGCCGATGAAGTGAAAATCTGGTGTGATAATCTAGGCATTAAGCTCGATTACGCCTCTGTCTATCACCCACAGACAAATGGTCAAGTCGAACGGGCTAATGGTCTTATCATGAGCGGCATCAAACCCAGACTAGTGCGGGCTTTGAAGGAATCAGACAAGCACTGGGTGGAGGAACTCGACTCGGTACTCTGGGGGCTGCGGACCACGCCCAACCGCACTACCGGATATACACCCTTCTTCATGGTGTACGGTGTGGAAGCAGTGTTACCCTGCGATATTATTCATGACTCACCTCGAGTGCGTATGTACGAAGAGAGAGAAGCTGAGCTAGATTGGCAGGACAACTTAGATACCTTGGACGAGGAGCACGACATCGCAAAATCCTGTTCTGCATATTATCAACAGCGGGCTCGTAGGTACCAAAGCAGAGAAGTGCAGGCCAAGACTTATAACGTTTCTGAACTCATTCTACGCTTGCCGGAGAAGAAAAAGGACAAACTCAAGCCCAAGTGGGAGGGTCCCTTCATCATTGATGAAGTTCTCATAGAAGGAGCGTACCGCCTATGTGATGCGTCAGACAATCACCTGGAGCTGCACACCTGGAACGCAGCCAAACTACGACGATTTTATGCCTAGCACTAAACTCTGTGTTCGTTTCCTCCCTGCTGTTATTACAATTATTTTTTCCTCTCTTTTCGTTTTTTACCTTTTTCTTTTTTTCTTTAGCCTTACGGCATCAGTACGGCTAGACCATCCCTACCTGATGCGTACATCTCGACATATGTACGTTCATTATACCTGGGGGCTTCTCGTACAGAAGCTTGCTATCATTTTTCGAGCATCAAGCCCAATACATATGCGTCTTTCCATATGTACCTTTTCTTCACCATTATATGCATCGATATGACTTAAGTTTTGGCCAAGCTGGGTTGCCTGGCTCCTGTGCTTACGCCCTATGTTCCCGTTAGTTCGGCTAGGGCATAAAGGGAGCACCTCTGCGATTGTTACTGCCGAGTCATCCGGATGTGTACCTCAGACTGGGTGAAGCCGAAAGCTAGCGTGCACATTAAGGGAATATTCGGTCGGCAAATTAAAGACATTTCGACATTCACTCCATTGTGAACCCCAGATGTTACTTACTCTTTGATTTTTACAATCACAGTTCAGACATGCACATTAAACGCATGCACACCCAGGGAAAGGAACACATAACGGAACTATTCTCTCGAGAAGATATTTCTTACATGATGTAATATAAGATAACTAGCCGGATACACATTGTCTGTTCGAGCAAGTATGACCCCTACGCCTGGTTCCCATGCATACCCCGGTATATTCTATCGGTAGGGTATTCGAAAACACTCTGCACCTTTGGGTCCAGAGGTTGAAGCGAAAAGGTCGGGGATGGAAACTGTCTTTATTATCCAGCTAGAAGGAAGTACATAATCACCCAAGACTCAAAGACTTCCTCTTCTATACTATCCAATAGGCGGTCTAACTTACAATCCTGTTGGGAATATCTAGCGGCAACTTCCACTTGGTCATATAATAAACTAACGGGAATTTCTTCCCAATTCGACCCTACCGGTCCAACCCGAGCCATGTGATTCGGATCTAGCTTGGTATACCGCATTTTCACCATGGCCCAGGCCTCTCGAGCACCCTCTCGGCAAGCCGATATCTTCCACAGTCGGATACGCTACCGCGCTCCCTTGAATAGCTCTACCAGCTTCTCCATGCTTACTGGAGGGGAGTCGGATGGCCATAAGGCCTTGGCCACACTCTGCATCGCCTGCCGAGCTTGCTCGTGCAACTGCTATAGCCCTTGTAGAAGATCACTTTATGATCCAGACACCTCCTCTTCGGGGCGGTTCGTCAATACACCTGCTGTTACAGCTATATCAGCTACTGTTACCTCCAAACTGTTATAAGATAAAAGCGGCCACCTACTGAATATGCCGCCTCGCAGCTTCTTGTTCTCCTTCACAGAGTCAGCTAGCTGGGCTCACACATCTTTCAGTTATTCACCCAGCTTGGTGTTCGAATCTTGGAGTTTCTTTTTATCTTGAACGACATTTGTTAATACACGCTCGCCCGCTACTAGTAGCTTTTTGGCTCCGTGTTCTTCGCCTCGAGCGGCATCTAGCTGCTCTCGTAATTGGTCTAACGACCCAATACAAAGATAAGCACCCAGATTCACACTATCAGTGTATCATTCTGAATTATCGATAGAAGTAAATATTACCGGGAGATGCCTTGTATTTCTCTAGTTCGGCATTGGCAGCAAGCAGCCGTCGCTGACACTTTTCTAGTTCCTGAGTTAACAGGGTGTTCTTCTCCGTAAGCACCTGGTTGTACATTGATCCTTAAATCAGTTGTTTCAAATCCTTTAAGTCTTGGGGGCTACTGGCATATGGTTATCATAGTCAGACAAAACAAATTTACCTACACATCTTTCAAATGCTGCTTTGTGGCCCTGTTAAGCCCATCTCGAGCAGCTCGGATGTATGCATCAGCTGAGTTGAAGGCGTTAAACGACTCTTCTGAAAATCCAGGGTCTTGTAAAATGGTCCGGCGGCGACGATGATTCATGGCACTCTCCACTTCCGAGTTGGTGACGGATACATCATCTGATTCCTTGGCTGGAGGACAGTCCGGCATCGCCCCCGCATCAGCCACCGTCTTCACGGCAGGGTTTGAGTCCTGGCTGCGGGAAGTACGGCCGCTCGAACCTCCGGATATAGTCCAGTGCACCTTTTTCCTCACACATGGAAAACGGGAAGGTCATGGTTGGATGTGACTGCCCAGGTGCATATTGGCAAATTCATACCTCTTCGATGAAGGCCCGGCCGCGTCCTTGTTTGTTTTCCTCTTGGAATGCTCTCTGGTGTGGGGGACGCTCTCTTTGGAGATACCACCGTAGCGGTACGGTGCGCTGAACGCTTCCCCTTTTGAGCACAGAACAGTGTAGTGGGTAAGAAGGAAGAAGAGATCTCTTCTGGATAAGGTGTTTAGATTACTTACGTGTGAAGCTGGAAGGAGGCCGGGGTAATCGGCGATAATGGGTACATATGTACCTTCATAGCTCATCTGATAGAATATTCCCTCCTCAAGCTCCACAAATATGTCCGGATCTTCTTCATATCCGGGGTCAAGATCCCTGTTATGATTCTCCGGCTGGGGGGCAGGGTCATGGATCCGCTCGATAGCCTTTCGCCATTCCTGTTATGAGCAGATAAGATGCTGCCTGTCAACAAATGATCCAGGTACAAGAGTAAAGTCCGTCCCGATATTGGAGACGGCTGAATTCCTCCTTTTCCCCTTTATACAGCTCGGCTAGAATCTTGGCTAGAGCGGCGGGGGTCTTCAGGCCCTTTCAGCCATAACATGAGGCGTTGTCTTCTCCATTATAATGCCACATGGCAGTCCTCGGTATTGGAGTGGCTGGACCCCCCGCGTTATAGAAATCGCCATCACCTCGACTATTGACAATTCGGACTGGGCAAGCGTCTTGATCTTGCCTAGTAGCGAGTTGATCTTTGTGCTATCCTCTTCCTCGAGGCTCCGAGGATGCCAGCTATGGCATTTCTTCAGCGGAGCATTTGAAAACTCGGGGAGGCCAATGCGGACGGGGTCAGGTAGAGCGATGTCGTCAATGTAGAACCATTCGGAAGACCACTCTTAGGGAGCTTTCTTCAGCGTGCCGGACAGGTATCCGGTCCCGGTGATGCGTGCTACGTGTTGAGCTTGCGTTGGTTTTCCCCGAAGAAGAAGGGATGATGCAGCAGAGTAGCGTAAGCATTTCCCTCAGTTTTTGAGAACCAAGGTATCAATCCAGTAGGAGGCCACGCGCAAGTCCCTCATACCTGCACAAAACGATAGCTACTCGCAACCAACGCGATTAGGGGTTGTCAATCCCTTCACGGTCACTTACGAGAGTGAGATCTGATAGATACAATATTTTTGGTATTTTTGGTATAAAGATGCAAAGTAAAAAGCAAAGAAAGATTAAAGTAATGGAGATTGATATGATGAGAATAGACCCGGGGGCCATAGGTTTCACTAGTGGCTTCTCTCAAGAGCATAGGTATTCTACGGTGGGTGAACATATTACTGTTGAGCAATTGACAGAATTGAGCATAGTTATGAGAATATCTAGGCATGATCATGTATATAGGCATCACGTCCGTGACAAGTAGATCGAAACGATTCTGCATCTACTACAATTACTCCACTCATCGACCGCTATCCAGCATGCATCTAGAGTATTAAGTTAAAAACAGAGTAACGCTTTAAGCAAGATGACATGATGTAGAGAGATAAATTCATGCAATATGAAATAAACCCCATCTTGTTATCCTCGATGGCAACGATATAATACGTGCCTTGCTGCCCCTTCTGTCACTGGGTAATGACACCGCAAGATCGAACCAAAGCTAAGCACTTCTCCCATGGCAAGAACTACCAATCTAGTTGGCCAAACCAAACGGATAATTCGAAGAGACTTGCAAAGATAACCAATCATACATAAAAGAATTCAGAGAAGATTCAAATATTATTCATAGATAGACTTGATCATAAACCCACAATTCATCGGTCTCAACAAACACACCGCAAAAAGAAGATTACATCGAATAGATCTCCACAAGAGAGGGGGAGAACTTTCTATTGCGATTCAAAGAGAGAGAAGAAGCCATCTAGCTACTAACTATGGACCCGAAGGTCTGAGGTAAACTACTCACACTTCATCGGAGAGGCTATGATGATGTAGAAGCCCTCCGTGATGACGGCCCTCCTCCGGCGGAGCTCCGGAATAGGCCCCAAGATGGGATCTCGTGGATACACAAAGTTGCAGCGGTGGAATTAGGTTTTTGGCTCCTGTTCTGATTGTTTGGGGGTACGTGTGTATATATAGGAGGAAGAAGTACGCCGGAGGAGCAACGAGGGGCCCACAAGGCAGGGGGCGCGCCCCAGGGGGGGGGGCGCCCCCCACCCTCGTGACCGCCTCTTTTGTTCCTTGGAGCAGGGTCCAAGTCTCCTGGATCACGTTAGATGAGAAAATCACGTTCCCAAAGATTTTATTCCGTTTGGACTCCGTTTGATATTCTGTTTATCCAAAACACTGAAATAGGCAAAAAAAACAACAATTCTGGGCTGGGCCTCCGGTTAATAGGTTAGTCCCAAAAATAATATAAAAGTGGAAAATAAAGAACAATATAGTCCAAAACAGTAGATAATATAGCATGGAGCAATCAAAAATTATAGATACGTTGGAGACGTATCAGGCATCCCCAAGCTTAATTCCTGCTCGTCCTCGAGTAGGTAAATGATAAAAAGAGTATTTTTGATGCGGAGTGCTACTTGGCATAATTTCAATGCAAATCTTCTTAATTGTGGTATGGATATTCAGATTAGAAAGATTCAAGACAAAAGTTTATATTGACATAAAAAATAATAATACTTCAAGCAGACTAACAAAGCAATTATGTCTTCTCAAAATAACACGGCCAAAGAAAGTAATCCCTACAAAATCATATAGTCTGGCTATGCTCCATCTTCACCACACAAAGCATTTAAATCATGCACAACCCCGATGATAAGCCAAGCAATTGTTTCATACTCTAACTTTTTCAATCTTCATGCAATACATGAGCGTGAGCCATGGATATAGCACTATAGGTGGAATAGAATGGTGGTTTGGGAGAAGACAAAAAGGAGAAGATAGTCTCACATCAACTAGGCGTATCAACGGGCTATGGAGATGCCCATCAATAGATATCAATGTGAGTGAGTAGGGATTGCCATGCAACGGATGCACTAGAGCTATAAATGTAGGAAAGCTCAACAAAAGAAACTAGTGGGTGTGCATCCAACTTGCTTGCTCACGAAGACCTAGGGCAATTTTGAGGAAGCCCATCACTGGAATATACAAGCCAAGTTCTATAATGTAAAATTCCCACTAGTATATGAAAGTGATAACATGAGAGACTCTCTACTATGAAGATCATGGTGAAACTTTGAAGCACAAGTGTGGTAAAAGGATAGTAACATTGTCCCTTCTCTCTTTTCCTCTCAACATTTTTTTATTTGGGCCTTTTCTCTTTTTTTTTAAATGGCCTCTTTTTATTTGGGCTTCTTTGGCCTCTTTTTTTATTTATTTATTTTCCGTCCGGAGTCTCATCCCGACTTATGGGGGAATCATAGTCTCCATCATTATTTCCTCACTGGGACAATGCTCTAATAATGATGATCATCACACTTTTATTTTTCTTACAACTCAATACTTAGAACAAAATATGACTCTATATGAATGCCTCCAGCGGTGTACCGGGATATTCAATATGACAATGATGGAGTTTGTCATGATGAGCTAGATGGTGGAAAGTTGCATGGCAATATATATCGGAATGGCTATGGAAATGCCATAATAGGTAGGTATGGTGGCTGTTTTGAGGAAGGTATATGGTAGGTGTATGATACCGGCGAAAGGTGTGCGGTATTAGAGAGGCTAGCAAAGGTGGAAGGGTGAGAGTGCGTATAATCCATGGACTCAACATTAGTCATAAAGAACTCATATACTTATTGAAAAAATCTAGAAATTATCAAAGCAAAGTATTACGCGCATGCTCCTTGGGGGATAGATTGGTAGGAAAATACCATCACTCGTCCCCGACCGCCACTCGTAAGGAAGACAATCAATAAATAAATCATGCTCCGACTTCATCACATAACGGTTCACCATACGTGCATGCCACTGGAATCACAAACCTTAACACAAGTATTCTTTAAATTCACAACTACTCAACTAGCATGAATTTAATATTATCACCTCCATATCTCAAAACAATTATCATGCTTCAATCTTTTCTTAGTATTCAACACACTCAAAAGAAAGTTTCACAAATCTTGAATACCAAGCATATTATTATTAAGAAAATTACCATGCTATTAAGACACTCTCAAAATAATTGAAGTGAAGCATGAGAGATCAATAGTTTCTTTGAAAAAATCCACCACCGTGCTCTAAAAGATCTAAGTGAAGCACATTGAGAAAAATTATCTAGCTCAAAAAGATATAAGTGAAGCACATAGAGCAAAACTACTAAGCTCAAAAGATATAAGTGAAGCACATAGAGTATTCTATCAAATTTTAATTCATGTATGGCTCTCTCAAAAGGTGTGTACAGCAAGGATGATTGTGGCATACTAAGACACAAAGACTCAAATAATACAAGACGCTCCAAGCAAAACACATATTAAGTATGGTGAATAAAAATATAGCTCCAAGTAAATTACCGATGGAAGTGGACGAAAGAGGGGATGCCTTCCGGGGCATCCCCAAGCTTTGACTTCTTGGTGTCCTTGGATTATCTTGGGTATGCCATGGGAATCCCAAAGCTTAGGCTCTTGCCACTCCTTGTTCCATGATCCATCAAAAGAATTCACCCAAAACTTCAAAACTTCACAACACAAAACTCAAAATAGAAAACTCGTGAGCTCCGTTAGTGAAAGAAAACAAAAGACCACTTCAAGGTACTGTAATGAACTCATTCTTTATTTATATTAGTGTTAAACCTACTGTATTCCAACTTCTCTATGGATTATAAACTATTTTACTAGCCATAGATTCATCAAAATAAGCAAACAACACACGAAAAACAGAATCTGTCAAAAACAGAACAGTCTGTAGTAATCTGCAGCTAGCGCAAGATATGGAACCCCAAAAATTCTAAAATAAATTTCTGGACGTGACGAATTTATCTATTAATCATCTGCAAAAATAATTAACTAAATATCACTCTTCAAATAAAAAGTACAGCAGTTCTCGTGAGTGCTAAAGTTTCTGTTTTTTACAGCAAGTTCAACAAGACTTTCCCCAAGTCTTCCCAATGGTTCTACTTGGCACAAACACTAATTAAACACAAAAACCCAACCAAAACAGAGGCTAAATAATTTATTTATTACTAAGCAGGAGCAAAAAGCAAGGAATAAAAATAAAATTGGGTTGCCTCCCAACAAGCGTTATCGTTTAACGCCCCTAGCTAGGCATAAAAGCGAGGATAGATCTAGGTATTGCCAACTTTGGTAGGCAATCCATAAGTGGCTCTCATGATAGTTTCATATGGTAATTTTATTTTATTTCTTGGAAAGTGTTCCATGCCCTTTTTTAATGGAAATTGAAATCTAATATTCCCTTCCTTCATATCAATAATCGCACCAACCATTCTAAGGAAAGGTCTACCAAGAATAATAGGGCAAGAAGGATTGCAATCTATATCAAGAACAACGAAATCTACGGGCACATAATTCCTATTTGCAACAATAAGAACATCATTAATCCTTCCCATAGGTTTCTTAATAGTGGAATCCGCAAGATGCAAGTTTAGAGAGCAATCATCAAAATTACGGAAATCTAGCAAATCACACAAAGTTTTGGGAATAGTAGAGACACTAGCACCCAAATCACACAAAGCATAAAACTCATGATCTTTAATTTTAATTTTAATAGTTGGTTCCCACTCATTGTAGAGTTTTCTAGGGATAGAAACTTTCAACTCAAGTTTTTCTTCATAAGATTGCATCAATGCATCAACAATATGTTCAGTGAAGGCTTTATTTTGACTATAAGCATGGGGAGAATTTAGCACAGATTGCAACAAGGAAATACAATCAATTAAAGAGAAACTTTCATAATTAAATTCATTGAAATCCAATATAGTGGGTTTAGCAACATCTAGATTTTTATTTCTTTCAATCCCACTTTCATCAATTTCATCATTAAGATCCAAATACTCCGAATTTTTAGGACGCCTTCTAGGTAAAGGAAGATCATATTCAGTTTCATCAAGATTCATATTGCAAAATAATGATTTAATAGGAGACACATCAATAACTTTTAGATCTTCATCTTGATTTTCATAGGCATTCGGTTTAGCGGCCATCTTATTGACTAAGGTGGCTTGCATATCCGAAATTTTAGCAGTCATCTTTTCTAGACGAGCAATTTGGGATCTTATACCATCAAATTCTTTAGACATATCATCAAGCTCTTTATTCATATAACTCATAATTTTTTTTTGTTCTTTAAGCTCGTTTCTAAAGAAATTATTATGCTCAAATTGCAAAACCATAAACTTCCTAACGTTGTTTTCGATCTCCTCCAACCTTTTAAGGTGAAGATCACCAATTCTCGGTTGAGCCATCGCGACAAACAAGCAAACTAAAACACAAGCAAACAATAGCAAACGGGCAAAAGAGGCAAATAGAGAGGGAGGATAGGGAGAGAGAGGGCAAATTAAACGGCAAGGGTGAATTGGGGGGAGAGGAAAACGAGAGGCAAATGGCAAATAATGTAATGCGAAAGATAGGGATTGTGATGGGTACTTGGTATGTTGACTTTTTGCGTAGACTCCCCGGCAACGGCGCCAGAAATCCTTCTTGCTACGTCTTGAGCTTGCGTTGGTTTTCCCCGAAGAGGAAGGGATGATGCAGCAGAGTAGCGTAAGTATTTCCCTCAGTTTTTGAGCACCAAGGTATCAATCCAGTAGGAGGCCACACTCAAGTCCCTCGTACCTGCACAAAACGATAGCTACTCGCAACCAACACGATTAGGGGTTGTCAATCCCTTCACGGTCACTTACGAGAGTGAGATCTGATAGATATAGTATTTTTGGTATTTTTGCTATAAAGATGCAAAGTAAAAAAGCAAAGCAAGATTAAAGTAATGGAGATTAATATGATGAGAATAGACCCGGGGGCCATAGGTTTCACTAGTGGCTTCTCTCAAGAGCATAAGTATTCTACGATGGGTGAACAAATTACTGTTGAGCAATTGACAGAATTGAGCATAGTTATGAGAATATCTAGGCATGATCATGTATATAGGCATCACGTCCGTGACAAGTAGATCGAAACGATTCTGCATCTACTACAATTACTCCACTCATCGACCGCTATCCAGCATGCATCTAGAGTATTAAGTTAAAAACAGAGTAACGCTTTAAGCAAGATGACATGATGTAGAGAGATAAACATGCAATATGAAATAAACCCCATCTTGTTATCCTCGATGGCAACGATACAATATGTGCCTTGCTGTCCCTTCTGTCACTGGGTAAGGACACCGCAAGATCGAACCCAAAGCTAAGCACTTCTCCCATGGCAAGAACTACCAATCTAGTTGGCCAAACCAAACGGATAATTCGAAGAGACTTGCAAAGATAACCAATCATACATAAAAGAATTCAGAGAAGATTCAAATATTATTCATAGATAGACTTGATCATAAACCCACAATTCATCGGTCTCAACAAACACACCGCAAAAAGAAGATTACATCGAATAGATCTCCACAAGAGAGGGGGAGAACTTTCTATTGAGATTCAAAGAGAGAGAAGAAGCCATCTAGCTACTAACTATGGACCCGAAGGTCCGAGATAAACTACTCACACTTCATCAGAGAGGCTATGATGATGTAGAAGCCCTCCGTGATGATGGCCCTCTTCCGGCGGAGCTCCGGAACAAGCCCCAAGATGGGATCTCGTGGATACAGAAAGTTGCGACGGTGGAATTAGGTTTTTGGCTCCTGTTCTGATTGTTTGGGGGTACGTGTGTATATATAGGAGGAAGAAGTACGCCGAAGGAGCAACAAGGGGCCCACGAGGCAGGGGGCACGCCCTAGGGGGGGGGGCGCCCCCACCCTCATGACCACCTCTTTTGTTCCTTGGAGCAGGGTCCAAGTCTCCTGGATCACGTTCAGTGAGAAAATCACGTTCCCGAAGATTTTATTCCTCTTGGACTCTATTTGATATTCCGTTTATCCGAAACACTGAAATAGGCAAAAAACAACAATTCTGGGCTGGCCCTCTGGTTAATAGGTTAGTCCCAAAAATAATATAAAAGTGGAAAATAAAGCCCAATATATTCCAAAACAGTAGATAATATAGCATGGAGCAATCAAAAATTATAGATACGTTGGAGACGTATCAATGCGCCACACTTCAGCTCCCCCACTTCAAAAATTGATCCACCTTGATTGCGAGGTACGAGGCAGAATAGTCTTCTCCATAAATCGAAATGGGCCTCGCAACCCAGGAATAGTTCGCACAGAGCGACATAACCCACAATGTGGAGGATGGAGCCGGGGGTGAGATTGTGCAGCTGGAGGCCATAGTACTCCAGCAACCCTCGGAGGAATGGGTGAATTGGAAACCCCACTCACCTCAGCATATAAGGGCCGAAGCACACTCGTTCTCCCATAGACAGATTGGGAGAATCCTCCACCTGGGTTTTGCCGTTGAAGGAAGTTAACCCTACTCGAACAGGGACCAGATCTGCCAGAGGGAGAAATCCCTGCATTTGCAACTTCGCCAATCGGCTATGGGACACAGAGCACCTCTCCCACTCGCCTCTCTCAAGGTTGGAACGGGGAGTGGAGCTGGGAATGTTGGCCATATTGGAATGGTCTTGCCTGGCGGTCTCTGAGGATTTTCTCTGCTTGGTGCCGAAAGGATCTGAGATCCAGGCTCTTTAAATAGATGCTCTTCCTTGCAGGGCAGGGGTGTTATTTGCAAAATATACCCTGACTGTACACATTCGCTCGACACGTGGAAAACGAGGACATTAAGCATGCAGAAGCCGAGGGGAGACATTGGATCTACGGCCGAATACACTACTTGGAAATCATTAAAGGAACCCGCCTTGCAATACCGAAGACAATCTATGTGCCGAACACCTCGCTATTGAAGACTGGTTCGGGGGCTACTAAGGGAGTCCTGGACTAGGGGGTCCTCGGGCGTCCGGCCTGTTATCTATGGGCCGGACTGATGGGTTGTGAAGATATGAAGACCGAAGATTGTACCCGTGTCCGGATAAGACTCTCCTAGGCGTGGAAGGCAAGCTTGGCAAACAACTATGAAGATTCCATCTTATGTAACCGACTCTATGTATCCCTAGATCCCCCAGTGTCTATATAAACTGGAGGGTGTAGTTCGGAAAGGGGATACTCAATACTGTAGTCATATAGGCTAGACTTCTAGGGTTTAGCCATTACGATCTCGTGGTAGATCAACTCTTGTAATACTCATATTCATCAAGATCAATCAAGCAGGAAGTAGGGTATTACCTCCGTAGAGAGGGCCCAAGCCTGGGTAAACATCGTGTCCCCTGTCTCCTGTTACCATCAACCTTAGACGCACAGTTCGGGACCCCTACCCGAGATCCACCGGTTTTGACACTGACAGATGGGACAACCCACCAGGGTGCGCCAGGAGGCCCAAGCGCGCCCTGGTGGGTTGTGCCCACCTCGGGTGCCCCCCGGACCGCCTCTTTGCTCTATTAATACCCCCAAAATCCGAGAACCCTAGGGGAGTCGATGAAATATTCATCCAGCCGCCACAGAGTCCAGAACCACCAGATCCAATCTAGACAACATCACGGAGGGGTTCACCGCTTCCATTGGTGCCTCTCCGATGATGCGTGAGTAGTTCATTGTAGACCTTCGGGTCTGTAGTTAGTAGCTAGATGGCTTCATCTCTCTATCTTGATTCTCAATACAATGGTCTCTTGGAGATCCATATGATGTAACTCTTTTGCGGTGTGTTTGTTGGGATGTATGAACTTTGAGTTTATGATCAGATCTATCTTTTTATATCCATGAAAGTATTTGAGTTTATTTGATCTATTTTATGCATGATCTCTTATAGCCTCATATTTCTTCTCCGATCTTTGGGTTTTGTTTGGCCAACTTGATCTATTTATCTTGCAATGGGAAGTGGTGCCCGGTAGTGGGTTCGATCTTACGGTGCCTGATCCCAGTGACAGAAAGGGAACTGACACGTATGTATGGTTGCTACTAAGGATAAAAAGATGGGATCTTTATATACCGCCATAGATAAATGGATCTTGTCTACATCATGTCATCGTTCTTATTGCATTACTCCGTTTTCCATGAACTTAATACACTAGATGCATGCTGGATAGCGGTCGATGTGTGGAGTAATAGTACTAGATGCAGGTAGGAGTCGGTCTACTAATATTGGACCTGATTCCTATGTTATGATTATTGCCTGGAAATCATCATAATTATTTGAGGTTCTATCAATTGCCCAACAGTAATTTGTTTACCCACCATTTGCTATTTTTCTCGAGAGAATCCACTAGTGAAACCTACGGCCCTCGGGTCTTCTTTCTCATATATTTGCCTTTGCAATCTATTTTTCTCTTGCTTTTATTTTCAGATCTATTAAACCAAAGATACAAAAATACTTTGCTGCACTTTATTTTATTTGCGATCTATTATTTCAATCTATCACAACTTTCTCCCATCCACGCACCATTTGCGGCGCCATTACCCGAAAGGGGTTGACAACCCCTTTAACACGTGGGTTGCAAGGTGTTGTTATTTGTGTGCAGGGGCTGTTTACGTTGTGTTTCTGGGTTCTCCTACTGGTCCGATAACCTTGGTTTCATATTTGAGGGAAATACATACCGCTGCTGTGGTGCATCATCCCTTCCTCTTTGGGGAAACACCGACGTAGCTTCAAGCGACATCAATTAGCAGGCCGGCACATATAAGGCCTACTTGTGTCAGGTCCATTTAAGCCATAGGCCCATACGAGATGTGCCAATTCGGCCTGTCAACGGCCCATTAGTAATTTAACACCATTGCAGCCCATCGTCAGTTCAAGACCGTTAACAACCCGCTATATATTTGGGCTCAATATTGGCCTGATGTGGTTTCGGCCAGTTAACGACCCATTCAATGGATGGGCCAATTTTCAGGATGTACGTATTTCGGCCTTTTAGTGACCCATTTAAGTTTTGGGCCAATTTCCGACCCGGTGTGTCTTTCGGCCTGTTAACAACCCATAAATGAGTTGGGCCATTTGCAGTCGGACCTGAGTTTTGGCCTTTTAACGGCCCATGCTCTTCATGGTCAAATACCAGCCCGGTTTCTCTTTGGGACTGCTAAAGGCCCACAACACAGTTGGGCCATATATAGTACGGCCCGACTTTCGGCCTCTTAGCGGCCCATGCTTTTCATGGTCTAGTATGAGCCCGTTGTCTCTTTCGGCTTGCTAAAGGCCCACAATATAGTTGGGCCATATGTAGCCCAACCTTAGTATCGGTCTGTTAACAGCCCGTGAAATCAAATGGGCCCACGTGTTGCCCGCTTCGATGTCGGCCTGTTAACGACTCGGGAGGTAACATGGCCCATTAATTTAATGGGCCCACTAAAGTTCGAACATGTCTATAGGCTCAATTAGATAATTTGAGCCCATTACGACGAGCAACTATGCACAAGACCAAAATCGATCAATCAAAGGCCTATGAGAATTTTGGCCCCTGCGAGCCCATTAGCGAAGCCCATTAAGGGCAGTGGGCTACTTCCTTCATATAGGACCCACGACTATTCATGCTAACTAATAATTTAACTGATTTTTAGCTTCCTAGCGACCAGTTAGCTGGAATGCGAGGCACGCTAAGCAAAGGTACGACATACATGGAAAAACGTTGCACATCCAGCATATATTACAGGAAATTACATCCACTGGGCAATCAAAAATTGATGCCATTGCAAATAAATGAACAGAACCTTACGATCTATAACGTCACAATCTGCAACCTCAGCACGGATGACGCCCATAAGCATGTGAGCAAGTTCTTCCTTCTTTGCTACACTGTCTCTGAAAACATTGATTAGTTGTTGTTGCGCAAGAATGTGCACCTCTGATTCCTCCATGATTTCTATCGTTGCTTTATCCAGTAATTGGTTCACAAACATACATTTTTTCCGTTGCATTCGGGACAGGAAACTGAACAGATTCAGATGCCGATTTTGGCAGGCTTGTATTATTGATAGTGGAGAGTGTCTCGACCACTACATCAGAACATATATTAGGAGGTGAACCAAACAGACTAATCAAGAGTTATTGCCATATTACCTGGCCTAGATTTATTGGAAAGAAACAATGGGGTTGCCTTGCTGTTTTCAGAGTTTGTCTTCTTATTTTGAACAGCCTGCATGAAATTAACACACTAGCATTGCTATCATTGGCCAAGTCAGATAATAGGAAAGCAACATTGACACAACGAATGTTTGGGCAACCAGACCACACCAGCCTGCACCAAATTAACACAATATGGCACACCTATCATCAGCCAGGTAAGGTAATACGAAATCAACATTGACACAACGAATGAATGGGTAACCAGAGCAACACTACAATTTAGTAATGTGCATGATATGAGATAGTACACTCATGCAGCTTAGTATGCAAAATTACCAGACAGTTTTCCTTCCAAAAAGTCAACATTGTCGCCTTTAATTATACTTTTTGCTAAAACTAAATTTAGATCAGATAAAGGTTGGATTCACGCCGATTAAAAAAATACATGCTGATGTAAAAATATAGTGATATACAGTAGGTACTTACATCAACATTGGAGCACAGAGAATTCCTGCAAGATACTTTCCTCGAATTCAATCCCAGTGAAGAAAGTCTTCTACCCTTTAAGCTTATTTTCCAAAAGAGAGATGGTTAAGAAAACTGTAGAAAATATGATCAGAATGCTATAAAATTTCATGATGCGAGGATACGCACACGCTTCTTAGAATGGAGTTGACAGATTTTTGCTGGACAGGAGCGGACTAGTTCTTTGGGCACTGGAATCTACTTATTATCAGTAGGAGTTGGGTTTCTCTGTGATGGAGCAATATCTATGAAAACTGGAGTTTGTTTACTATCTCCTGACTTTGGATCTTTTGCAAATACCTTGTTTGTAACCCTTCAGATTCTAACATAGCCGTCTTCCCCTTGCATGCCTTATATAGAAGAATGTTGCTTCAATTATAAAACATGCTACAACAGAGAGATGGAATAGGTACTGAATAATAGAAAGGCATGACATATTGACATGTATTCCCTCCATCCGAAAATAAATGGATGGGTCTAGGCGTATTTCAATTCTAGATACATCCATTTTTATCCATTTATGTGACATGTAATCCGTACTGAGGGAGTATGATGTAAAATCTAGGGATACGATAGGACAACAGAGTAAAAAACACTAGTTGAATGTAAAACCGTATGCTAGAGGAATACATACAGAAAAACACTAAGGGAACATATGCGTGTATGATTGTGTCAGATTTCGGGTTCTGGCAGACCCTTGAGGTTCGAACACTGGGGTGCGCGTGGAGATTTCGCCTCCTACCTACCTGCACCCCTCCGCCTCGCTAAGATCTAAGCAATGGAAAGAACAACACGAATGACACATGGTTTATACTGGTTCGGGCCACCGTTGTGGTGTAATACCCTACTCCAGTGTGTGGTGTGGTGGATTGCCTCTTGGGCTGATGATGATGAACAATACAAGGAAGAACAGCCTCGCGAGGGTCTGCTCTTGGCTAGGGTGATGAACTGTTGGGAGGAGTTCAGTCACCCTTCTCTCTCTCTCTTTCCTTCTCTTTTCCTTCTCTCATCTTTTTTCTCTTCCCTCGTCCTTCTCTCGTTCTGTGGGTGGTTGGTCCTATTTATAGAGGCCCTGGTCCTCTTCCCAAATATCAAGCGGGAAGGGAGCCAACAATCGCGGGCTAATTTGAAGGGGGACAACTAGTACCAGCTATCCTGACAAAAGTAGTCTTCGCCTGCACAAAGCTCTGGTGGTGACGCCGTCTTGGGCTCCACAATGACCTCCATCTTGCAGTCCTCCTGGTCTTGGTCTTGTTGCATCAAAATGGCAAGCTTTGCCTGATGCCTCGGTACTCCGCGGCTACGCTTGCTCCCTTTGCACCAAAGAGGAGAGGAGGATGCTGCCCGGGCTGGCACCCGCCTGGCGCCTTTGGTCATCATGGCTTGCATCACGGGCACCTCGTGAGGTACCCCGCCTTGCTCTCTCCGCCTCCTCGTGAGCCAGCCTAATGAGGCCGTGCCTGAGGAAGCTCCGCGTCGTCCGCCCCGCGAGGCTTGGCCCCTCGCAAGGGTCTTGGGTCTGTGTTGGTGAAGATGGGCCGTGCTGGGCCCCCCTTTGAGGCACGCCGCATGCCACAGGCAGGCAAGTCTGGGGACCCCCGTTCCCATAACGCCGACAGTAGCCCCCGGGCCCAAGGCGCGCCCGGACTTGGCCGTGCAGGGAGGCGAAAGTGCAAGAGCGAAGCGCCGCGGGCCCTAATAGCCTGCGGCCTTGGGCGCCGTGTGGCGGTTGATTGGACGTGGGCGTCCCCACTTCCCCATGGCGCCTCGGCAACTGCACGGATTGGACAAGTCCCTACATGCAAAGCGGGTCATGATTACCTGCGATCGTGGAGGTCGACGATTGGCCTTCGCTGGCCATAAGTACGGAACGGTGTGCGCCCTTCCAGTTCATCCCCCCTTGCTTCTCCTTCTTCGCGGTCCTTGCTCCGTCTTGCTGCGATGGCTCCGATCCGCCGGTTCTCGACGGCAGAGAAGGGAAAGGCTCCCCAAGAGGAACCTGACCCGCTCCCGCCGAAGAAACGGCTCGTCCCCCGTGGCCCGAACGAGGGGGCCCATTAGGTGGTGCCGAGGCCTTGGTGCGAGCGGGCACCGCCGGGGTTCCCGCTTCCCTTGTATGCCCACATCGAGGGCCCTGAAGGAGCTGATGCTGATTGCCACGGGCGGCGCCGCCGTCGGCGCCGACGGGTCATGAAGGTGTGGGTCATCCCCCCTGGGGTCCACACTGAGGGCTCCTCCCGAGATCTCGTGCTCCACGTCGCCATGCCTCCTCAGTCTTGGATTCTCCTTCCTCCCTTCTTCGCCTCCATCGTCCCGCAGGGGGAGCCCCTGGAGCTTTGGCTGCAGCACGCCGGCTGCAGCACCCTCGCGACCGAGGCAGAGGTCGCAGTTGTTGCCCTGGGCGAGGTCTTCATGACTCGAGGCTGGGGCGAAATCGCCCGGGTTTGCAGGACAAGAGGCGCCTTCGCGACCCACTTGGAGTACGGTGGTGCTTCGGTGATGTTCTTCAACATATTTGATGCGAACGGGCGCCGGCTGGAGTGCTGTCCCGGGAGAGGTGGCCGGGACCCTGCTGCGGCGAGGACTGGGCCCGCCGACCTCTCCCTTGGCGGCTCCTCAGGCAGTGGAGGCGTCGGAGGTTCCAGCGAGTCCGGCGAGCTTTCGTGACTCCGGAGACGAGTGACGACAGCTACGAGCCCCCGAGCCGGCACTGCTCCTGGAGCAGGGCGGGCTCGTCAGGCCGCCGCCGACTCTGATCTGGATGGGGTTGGCGCCGGTGCTTGATGGCCCACTGTTGATGATGGCGTCTTCTGCAGCGGCGCGCGTAGTTAGTGTCCCTTTAGGATCTATTCCCTGCGAGGAATCAAAGACGCGTCCCGTGGGGGCTTGTAAGGTGCCTGTGATCCTGTTTTGTTAATACAACCCTTGTCGTAGAACTGTGCGAGTTCCTCATTCCGTCTTAGCTCTGTCCTCCCTTTCGAACCTCACGAGGGCTTGGTGCTCTGCGCCGACAGGTCCCAGTCCCAAGGCGGCTTCAGCCGTCGCTGGTATGCCAGGTCGCGATGCCGTGGTCAAGGCCAGGAGGTGAGCGACCCAGAGTCTGGTAAGAGCCCCTGAGTCGCGATGCTCAGGAGGTCCCCTTTGGCGCTCAAGCAGCCGTCGTTCGGTGAGAAAGGAGAGCGGCGTCGTTAACACGGGATTGCATTAGGTGCGGGGGTGGTGCCACGGTAGCTGGTGCTTCCGGGTGGTGACTTATCTCGAGAATCAGGGGTCGCTCTCTGGCGTGTCGCCGGGTCCGTGCATCGGCAGGCGCGAGGTTGCTCGACGAGGTCCTCGCGTGTCCCTCCCCTCTCGCCTTCGCTCCCCTTTCTGCTCTACATCCTTGGGTCCCGACCCTCGAGCGAGTCTCAGCCGTCGCTGGTATGCCAGGTCGCGATGCCATGGACAAGGCCAGAGGGTGAGGGCTGGAGAGCTAGTAGGAGCCCTGAGTCGTGATGCTCAGGCACCCCCGTTTAACGTGCAAGCAGTTCGCGCGTATGAGAGCGAAGGAGACACCGCAAGGGTCTCGCCTGACGCAGCTCCTTCAGGAGATCCTGTAGACCCATCATAGAAAAAACGAGGGGTTGCCACGACAATTGACAGTCAGCTGATGGTTGCTTCCGAGGGGTACGTGGCACTGAAGGCTTGACGAGGTGGCGCCATGCGGGGCTGCCGCGGCCAGAGCTCAGCCATTCAGGTTTGTCGGTGTTGCAGGGACGGACCCATGCGCAAGCGTCGTGCCGTTTGAGAGCAGTTCCGTTAGTTGGCGTTAGTTGAGCCGGCAGCTAGGTCGAACACATTAGCCGCGAAGGAGTGGGTTCATTCAAATAGATGCTGGGAAGGCGGACATCACTGGGTCTGGCCCGAGTGACTTGTGGATCGTGCAGTCCGAGGGGCGCCCCCAACAAGGTAAGCTAACAACATGAAATAAAAGGGATACATGCCGCAGGGACGGACCCATGCGGCCTGGGAATAATGCAGCCCTGGGGGGCGCTCCCAGCTGGAAGTAAAACTTGAAAGATGTCACCTAATGACGTTGAGGACAAAGGGGTGTTGGTGTAGCAGGCTCGGTGGGCTGCGGAAGCCGATCCTCACGAGCCCCCAGGCCCAGGGGCCTCAGGAGGCTTCGGAGGCGCTGGTGGCTCCCTGCGGGCCATCTCCATCTCCACCAGGGCTGCGGAACGCCTGGCCTCTTGTGCCTCCACGATGCCCCTCATGAGGCACTGGTACGTGACAGTCGCGTTCGGCAAGCCGTAAGGCATGCGAACGCAACTGTGGGGTGGACCTCCGCTGCGCCCCACTCGCGAGGGCCAAAGGCGCTCCAGAGAGGCGACTCGGTTGAGCCCTGGTCTGTCGATGCAGACGCGCAGCCCACCATCCTCGCCTGGATGGGGAGCCACTGCTGGTAGACGGCGGCGGCCTTTCATGACCCTTGACTCCTGTAGCTCCTGAATGGCCTTGCTGACGAACTCCTGAGGGTCTGGCTCTCCTTGCCTTACTCCTTCTTGAGGGAAATGTGCTTCGAAGCACGCCTCCATGTGGAGCCCAAGCGCCTCCCTCGTGTCCCTAGCCAGGTCAGTGGCCCTCCAGGGGAGAGCCCCCGAGCCCTGCTTGAGGAGGGCGCCGGGCGCGCTTTCCTATGCGATGGAAGGAGGTTCCCCCTGGGCAGGCACGGGCCCAGAGGGGCCTGCCTCCTGAGGGGCCGGGCCGGACAATGTCTTCTTCTTCTTGGGGGCGGTCTCGGGAAGCCTCCTGCTTCCGCGATCCGGGTCTTCCAGCGACGCGGCCTTAAAGGCTCGTTCCAGGGAACACACCGCGTCCTTCTCTTCACAGGGCACCGTGATGACTCCACCACTTCCTGGCATCTTGAGGACGTTGTAGCCATGGTGAGTTATGGCCTTGAACTTGGCCAGCGCCGGGTACCCAAGGTTGGCGTTGTACGGCAGGCGAATGTGAGCGACGTCGAAGTCGATGAGCTCGGTGCGGTAGTTGTCGCGTGCCCCGAAGGTGACAGGGAGGCGGACCTGCCCAATCGGGATCGTGGAGCCGTCGGTGATTCCGGAGAAGGGCTTGGTTGGCTGAAGCTGGCTGTAGGGCACTTGGAGATTGTTGAATGTTTCCATGGACAGGACGTTGAGCCCTGCCCCTCCATCGATGAGGGTCTTGGTGACCACCATGTTGCAGATGATTGGAGAACAAAGCATCGGGAGGACTCCGGCTGTAGCCGCACACTTGAGCTGATCTTCTGAGCTGAACGTGATGGCGCACGCCGACCACCTAAGAGGGCGCGTGGCTTCAAGCCTGGGGAGGACTGCATTCACTTCGCGGGCGAACTGCTTGAAGATGCGTTGAGAGGCTGGGGCCTGAGCCCCGCCCAGGATGCAGGCGATCGCGCGCGGCTCCTGGAAGCCCCCAGCCCCCTCGTCTTGGTGGCGGTACTCGTTTCTCCTTGGCTGCGGCAGCAGCGGAGGGAGGCCTGCGTTGCCATGCGGGCGATCCTCGCGAGGCTGATCCCTCCAGTCTCCCTCGCGAGGCGGGTCTTGCCAGCGATCCTCGCGAGGTTGATCGCGCCACCCTTGGCGCGGGCCACGGTCTTCCCAGCGTCCTACGTTCCTTCCTCCTCCTCGACCGTAGCCCTGGTCATCGCGGTCGGGGCGACGGCCGATCCTTCCTTCTCGCATGGCTCGGAGCTCTCGACATTCGTTGGTGTTGTGGGTGTGGAGGTCGTGGTACACACAGTATCGGCTGCCCTTGGAAGGTTCGGGCTGATCTCTTCCCTGCTTGGTGTTTGGTTCTGCCGCGAGCACGGTAGCCCCCTTGCGCTTCATGTCCTTGGTCTTGGGCTTCTTCTCTTCTGGGTCTGCGGCAGGCAGCTCGAGGAGGGAGAGACGCCCTTCCTCAGCCCTGGCGCACTTGGTCGCCAAGTTGAACAGCTCCAAGGAAGTGCACAGGTCTTCATGCATCGCCAACTCCTCCTTCATCTTGACGTCGCGCACGCCGTCGGAGAAGGCTGAGATGATGGCCTCCTCAGTCACCTTGGGAATCTTGAGGCGTGCATTGTTGAAGCGCTGGATGTACTTCTGCAGGGTCTCCCTGGGTTGTTGCTTGATGCGGCGCATGTCGCTCACGGCGGGTGGCCGGTCGCGAGTACCTTGGAAGTTGGCAATGAAGCGGGTGCGCATCTCGTCCTAGGAGGAGATTGTGCCTGGAGCCAGGTTCAGGAGCCAGGTGCGGGCCCCGTCCTTGAGCGCCATGGGAAACCAGTTCGCCATGACCTTCTCATCTCCGTTGGCAGCTTCGATGCCCAGCTCGTAGAGCTGGAGGAACTCCACAGGGTCAGCTGTGCCGTCATAATGAGGAGGCAGGTCTGGCTTGAACTTGCCAGGCCACGCGACGCTGCGTAGCTCGGTGGTGAAGGCGCGGCAGCCTGCTGTGGCCACGAGAGGCCTTGGATGACGGAGGGCTTGGTCTTGCATGTCCCCATGCGCTGCAGCTGGGTCTTGACGTGCGGGAGCAGGAGCATGGTCGCGACGCGCTGGAGCAGGGAGTGCCCGGGCAGCTTCTTGCGGGTGAGGGACTTCTTGGCAGCTCTGCTCTTGCCGCGCTGGCACCTGATGGAGCGGGTTCCGCCCAGGGGCCACGCTCCTTGGAGCCATTGTGCCTTCTTGTGGAGGAGGCGGCCGGGGCGCCGCCGGAGCTTCGTCGCCCGCGCGGGGCGGGGTGCGGTGCAGCGGAGCGGACGGCACAGGAGAGCCCCCTGCAGCGCGGACGAGCTCGGCGACGCGGCCGAGCCATTCTTCGTAGACGTCGTCGACAGGACGGCAGCGCAGGAGCTCGTTTGCCGCGATGAGCGCAGCTCGAGCCTCCATGGGTGCGCAGAGCGCGCGGGACGAAGAACCAGCTGGGGTGAGCGAGGGAGTAGCGGTGCGGCTGTCTTGCCGCACGGACGAATGCTGAGACGATGCTTGCTGCTCATCCCCCGCCGGGCCGGTGGAGGCGTTGACAGTAGGTGACGGGGAACGGCGAGGACGCCCACCGACAGGAGCCGTCTGGGCGACGCGGGAAGCGAGAGCGGCCCGACGCTCGACGCGGGCCCGACGAGCGTCAGACATGGGCGCGATGGTCGGAGGAGAATGGGGCGGTGGAAGACGAATTCCGGCGCACCCCTACCTGGCGCGCCAAATGTCGGATTTCAGGTTCCGGCAGACCCTTAAGGTTCGAACACTGGGGTGCGCGCGGAGATTTCGCCTCCTACCTACCTGCACCCCTCTGCCTCGCTAAGATCTAAGCAATGGAAAGAACAACACGAATGACACAGGGTTTATACTGGTTCGGGCCACTGTTGTGGTGTAATACCCTACTCCAGTGTGTGGTGTGGTGGATTGCCTGTTGGGATGATGATGATGAACAATACAAGGAAGAACAGCCTCGCGAGGGTCTGCTCTTGGCTGGGGCGATGAACTGCTGGGAGGAGTTCAGTCACCCTTCTCTCTCTCTCTCTCTCTCTCTCTCTCTCTCTCTCTCTCTCTCTCTCTCTCTTTCCTTCTCTTTTCCTTCTCTCGTCTTTTTTCTCTTCCCTCGTCCTTCTCTCGTTCTGTGGGTGGTTGGTCCTATTTATAGAGGCCCTGTTCCTCTTCCCAAATATCGAGCGGGAAGGGAGCCAACAATGGCGGGCTAATTTGAAGGGGGACAACTAGTACCAGCTATCCTGACAAAAGTAGTCTTCGCCTGCACAAAGCTCTAGTGGCGACGCCGTCTTGGGCTCCACAATGACCTCTGTCTTGCAGTCCTCCTGGTCTTGGTCTTGTTGCACCGAAATGGCAACCTTTGCCTGATGCCTCGGTACTCCGCGGTTGCGCTTGCTCCCTTTGCACCAAAGAGGAGAGGAGGACGCTGCGCGGGCTGGCACCCGCCTGGCGCCTTTGGTCGTCATGGCTTGCGTCACGGGCACCTCGTGAGGTACCCTGCCTTGGTCTCTCCGCCTCCTCGCGAGCCAGCCTGATGAGGCCGTGCCTGAGGAAGCTCCGCGTCGTCCGCCCCGTGAGGCTTGGCCCCTCGCGAGGGTCTTCGGTCTGTGTTGGTGAAGATGGGCCGTGCTGGGTCCTCCTTTGAGCCACGCCGCAGGCAGGCAAGTCTGGGGACCCCCGTTCCCAGAACGCCGACAGATTGGGAAACTAAGGGCATAGCAACAGACCACTAGAACAACACTTCAATGTAAAAAACATGGTATGGTAGACAGATGAAGTACATACTGATGAATAACAATGCATAAGATATTCATAAGCATGATGTCCAAACTAAGCAGATGGCATTGCGATAGAGTAGAATGACAATACTTGAATTTGAAAACATGTTATCATGAATGGAATAGGTACTAAAAAACAGGAAGGCATAACATATTTAGATGCATGATCAATAGAGTAGATGCACTCCAGTACATTATATGCATACTGTACCCATATTACGTGCCAAGTTAGAGCAAGGACCTTGTGGGGTGAATAGGATTCATCATCTTTCTGCAAGTCCTTTGAAGAACTCCCTTTACATGTTCCATCATATTGGGTATCATTGACGTCAAGTTTGTTGGCCGTTACATTGCTCCGTGAGGTTCTTGTGGATATATCAGTGTGTGCAACTATATCTGACATGCATGGGAGACAACTAGTAGTTAGATTTATGTAATGAGTGCCTGTAGGAGACGACATAAATAGTAGGACTAGGGTTAACTAGCAGCAAGAGGTCTCAAAAACTAACGACGTAACACAGATGAAAGCTACAGAATATGTATCATTTGTACTCGAGGTTAACTAGATGGCACACGAAAGTATGAAAGAACAATATAGGTAATACTAGAAGTGGTATAATACTATAATCACCAGCCTGTGGGATAGCATTGGCTGATGGATGATAACTATGGAACATGTTTTCCTAAAGAACAAGTCTCTTAGCTGAACCATGGAACATCGTTAACTCCTGAACAAGACCCGTAAGTGATCAGCATGAATATACAGTGAAATGTGATAATCTATTTTCCATGCCTAGATGAATAACAAAACCATAAATGTTGCACACAAGTAAGTTGAGGGTACAACCTATCTGGCCGCCACCCATAGGAGTGAACATCATGTGCTGACTTGTCGATGGCCCTACAGTTGTTGTGGTTGTCCATGTCGGGCACGCGCATTCGATGCAGGGAACTGTTGAGTGGGCACTATAGCTCACTTCTCGTGTATGCTTCCCTTGTTGGAGAAGCTACAATGAGAAGGAAGACGGTGTAGCTGAAGATGCAGAAAACACATAATGTTAAGAACGGCACATATCTCTGATCTGAAGAAATACCCTAAGAGATCAACAATAATGTACGAGAGTGGTCACACATCTGTTGACTGAAGACTAAATTGGGGTCACATGATTTTATTTTAGTATGGTACTGTCCGCTCTACGCCGGATGGCTTGATGGTCGTCTTGTGCCTCCCGGCTGACACTGTTCAGAATGTTCCCCAAAGAGCCAGCGGCCACCGGCAGAGCAGCCTGCCTCCGCCATCCGTGGCCGCGAGAGCCCCGACCAAAAACCCGCTCCTCGCCCTACCGCACTGTCGTGGTTGCGCTGCCCCGACCAATCCACAAAGACTCACCGTCATCCAGATCCGGCGGCAGCAGTACCTTCAACCCATGCAACTATAAGATAGCCATCTAAGCACTGCTTCCACGGTGAACTTGCACCCCGCACCCTTACGTTATACACCAGCCAACTGGCAGCCTAGGAGCTCTGCTGCCTCGAGGGTGCTGCTTCCCATTGGGAATCGATTGGCCCACAATAAAAATCCAGACAATTGATGCCTAAATAAAGTGATTTTACATGAGTGTAAGACCTATCTTGTGGCCCCGTGAAGTAGGTAGCTCCAGCTGCTGAGTTGGTAAGGTCGGTGTTGTTACGGTGGCTCCTAGTGTCAAGAAAGCATAGAGGTCACGACGGTCGACAGCTACGGGGAAGCAGCGCCGGGGCCCTGGACGCATCCCAAGTTGGAGCCGCTCTAGCGCCATGCACAACAGCGGGAGTGAATCGGCTCTGGAACGGTCCATGCAGCCGTCGTCGATGCAGCTCCAGCAGCACGGAGTAAGAGGCACACGGTCTAGTGCACGACGGCAAACAGACAGTGTCTCTGGCATGGGGGAGGAGGGCGGTGGTGAATTTGGTGTGATGGGGGTGCCATGGAGAAGGGGCTAAGGTTTCGCGGCTAGGGAGAAGGGAGCTTCCGTTGAGAAGGTGATTTGGCGCCCACGAGGTATGAATGGGGAATTGGGAGGGGGAACCATGTCTTACGGATGCATTTGTCTGAAATGTGGGGGGGGGAGTTACAGTTCTACCCCTTCCTTTAGGCTTCTGGGCTTGGGTCTGTGTACTGAGGGTCGGGGATAGTAGAGTAACTTTGCTTCTCCCAAATAGTGGGCGTGAGAGATTTTGGGTGAGGAGGGCGTGTTTTGAAATAGTGGGCGCGAGCGATTTTGGGCGAGGAGGGCCTGTTCTGAAATAGTCGGCGCGAGCGATTTCAGGTGAGGAGAGGGTGTTTTGCCACCCATGGTTTATGAATTATTCGGCACATGTCATTTCTGCCAAGGAGAAGGTGCACTTGGATGAAGTTACGAACCTACCCTCGATGTACAACGGGCAAATTGATGTGTGTCCCACATAGGCCAGTAATTTTGCGTCTCCCATTTATTTGCTCGGGCGAATTCCACCAAGCAGAGGGTGTTTAGCGGTTCATTCAAATTTTGGGAGAACGAGCATCCACGTCTACCTTACCAAGTTGATTCGAATCAAATTTTGAAATATTAGCTTGCCACTTCTTTTTTAGATGGAGAGATGATGATCAGGACTAATGTGTTTTTACATGCTCGTTGCTAATGATTTACTATATGACAAAAAGTTGACCCACTCAAAAATGGTAATAAAACCCAAAATGAAATATCTCAATTCAATGAAATAGCTCGTTCACCAGGTCAAAATAGTGAACTAAATCCAAAATTGAACACCTCAATCTAGTAGCATGTTGTACAGTATTATAGTACTCCATGAACATGTTGAAAGTCAAACTAATGAACTTGTTTGATACGTATATCTCCGTTCATGTGTGGATTGCAGACGAAATGTTATCCAATTTAAATATTTGAATGCAAGTTTATATCAAAACATGGTTTATATCAGTCTTTGATGCATAAAACGTGACCTCCCCCTCTCCCGGACTCCTACTCTCTCTCTCTCTCACCAATAATCTTCAATTCTATCGCACACTATGTATGATTCTCTAGTCCAAGCTAAATATCTTGGGTGCACTCATGGTATGCACACAAATTCCCTGGCTCGTTGCCGGTAACTCTCTCATGCACCACTCTGCCATCTCGGAGCTCTTCCCCCTCTCTCTCTCTCTCTCAAACTCTCCATCTCCCTAGGTCACACATACATATGCATATCTCACTCGCACTCGATAGACCCATCTAAAACACTCTCTCCCTCGTTCTCTCTCCATCTCACATGGACACACACACAATCTCACGCTAGCCAAGTATGATGGTGTCTCACTCAATTGTAAGCACACGCAGTCCCCCTATATGTATATGACTAGCTAATTCTTAGTCTCCATCACAAACATGCGCATGGTCTATCTCGATTTCTCTCGGGGCATCTTTCTATCGCACACACACCTTGTCCCTCAATATCCCACCCATATACTCCCCTCACGATCTCGAGGGGATCTCTCTATCACAAACACACCCTCTCTCCCTCCCCATGTGTCGATCTTCTCCATGTGTCTCTCTCGACCTTTGTACCTTGTTGACCAGACCACTATTGGACATGTGCTATAGGGGTGTCTCTCTCGATTGCAACTTGCAAACAATCACACACTAGCTATCTTCGTGTATCTCCTCACCTCGCTTTTCTATCTCGGAGTTGCATGCGTGATATGTTTGCATAAGAAATGAACACACACACACACACTCTCTCTCTCTAATTTATCGTTTGTTGTCCCTTTCTCTTTCACGCACATACTCTTTTTGAACACTCACTCATTCTCCTTCACACGCACTTGATATCTCTCAACTTAGGCACTCTCTTTGGTCCATAGCATATAGATTTATGGAAAAGTTAAACATCACAAAGTTTGACCATGTACGTGGAGAAAAACATTTACATCTAGAACGCCAAACATATATCATTAGATTCATCATGAGATTTAGTTTCGTATGATGTATCTTTGGTATTGTAGATATAAATAATATTTGCATAAACCTGGTCAAATTTTCCAAAGTTTGACTTCTAAAAAAATTATATGCACTGCATTATCGAGCTGTTGGAATATCTCTTTCCCCCTCTCAGCTATCTGACGCACCACTTAGCCATATCAGGGCTCCTCTATCTCTCGCAAACTTTATATCTCCCTGGTTCAGACATACACATATCTCGCTCGCGCTACGTAGACCCATCTAACACTCTCTGCCCTTGTTCTCTCTCTATGTGACACCCCCCTAAGTACCATAATCCCTCACTCCATCATAAGCGCACGCACTCCCCCCTAAGTATGACTATCTCTCACTAGCCATCAGGAACACATGTATTGTCTCCTTCCATCCATACGTCTATCTCGATATCTCTCGGGGTATCTTCTATCACGCACACACCTTGTCACTCGATCTCCCACCCATGTAGTCCCATCAGGATCTCCAAGGGATCTCTGTGTCACAAACATACACTCTCTCCTCCCCATGTCTGCATTTTCTCCATATGTCTCTCTCAGCCTCTCTCCCTTGTTTGTCAGACCTCTCTTGGCCACATGCTAGGGGTCTTTCTCTCTCAGTTGCAAACAACCACACACTATCTCCTCACCTCACTTCCGCTGTCGAAGATGCATGTGTGATATGTTTGCATAAGACACACACGCTTTTTCTCTACTTTATTGTGTGTTGTCCATGTCTCGTTCAGACACGCACACACACTTTTTTCAGTCACTCTTTCTATGTCACACACACTCTCTCTCTCTAGTTAGGTACTCTCTCACGTCCATAAGCATATGGATGTTCTGAAAAGTCAAACCTTAGAAAAGTTTGACCAAGTATATGTGGAGAAAAACATTTACATCTGGAACGATGATTAGATTCATCACAGCATGTAGTTACTTCATACTATTATTTATTTTTGGTATTGTAGATATAAGTTATTTCTCTATAAACTTGGTCAAAGTTTCAAAAGTTTGACTTTAAAAAAATATAGGCACTACATTATCGAACGGAGGGAGTAGCTCTCTCTCTCTCTCTACTATCTCTCACTGGCCTCCCCTCTCACTCGAACTCTCTATACGGAGGGATTAAACGGTCACTATGTCAGCGTATAGATCCATATATTTTTTAGTTCACCGGTCAACTAGTCCACATGTTGCCTTGTCAGCTCGTGTTCTCTATCTTCATGTGCTGGCCGATGTGGCGAAGTAAACAAAGTTTGTCAGATGTGGGGTTCCGGCTAACCCTTAAGGTTCGAACACTGGGGTGCATGCGAAGTCTTTCCCTTCTACCAATCTATGCTCTAGCTCGCTAAGATCTTGCGGACGAACTCGATGAACTCTCAACATAGAAAGACACAGGTTTTATACTGGTTTGGGCCACCTTTGTGGTGTAATACCCTACTCCTGTGTGGTGGTGGTGGATTGCCTCTTGGGCTGATGACGAATAGTACAAGGGAAGAATTGCCTCCTGAGGTTGAGGTGTTCTTGTGCGTATGAACTTGTGTGTCTCTCTCTCTTCTCTTTCTCTACTATGGTGGCTAGTCCTATTTATAGAGGCCCTGGTCCTCCTCCCAAATATTGAGCGGGAAAGGAGCCAACAATGGCGGGCTAATTTGAAGGGGGGCAGCTACTACAAGCTATCCTGACAAAAGTAGTCTTCACCTCCACAAAGCTCTGGTAGTGACGCCGTCTTGGGCTCCACAATGACCTCTGTCTTGGAGTCCATGGTCTTGGTCTTGTCGCACCGAAATGGCAAACTTTGCCTGTGGCCTCGGTACCCCATGGTTGTGCTTGCCCCCCCTTGCACCAAAGAGGAAACAAGGACGCTGCGCGCGCTGGCGCCTTCCTGGCGCCCGCCTGGTGTCGATCGTCATGGCTCACGTCACTGGAGCCTCACGAGGTTTGCCCCGCCTTGATATCTCCGCTCCTCGCAAGCCTGCCTGGCTAGGCCGCTCCAGAGGAGGTCTTGACGTCGTCCGCCTCGCGAGACTTGGCCCCTCGCGAGGGTCTTGGGTGCCTTGTTGGTGAAGGTGGGCCATACGGCCTGCTGGCTTAGCCACGCCATGGGCCGCAGGCAGGCAAGTCTGGGGACCCCCGTTCCCAGAACGCCGACAGTAGCCCCTGGGCCGAAGGTGCGCGCGGGCTTGGCTTCGCGGCGAAGCCAAGGGTCAAGTTTGGAGCACCGCAGGCCCCCAAAGCCTGCGACCTTGGTTGACGCATGGTGGTTGATTGGACGTGGGCATCTCCGCTTCCCCATGCTGCCTTGGCAACTGCTTGACCAGACAAAAGGCTGGAGCGGGCGGCACTTGCCTTCATTGCTTCTTCCTTGCCTCGTTCCAGATCCCCTTTCTCGCTCTTCGCCGCCTGCTACCTACAGATCTGCTCCGGCCTTGCTCTGCATCTGCCGCTCATGGTGCCGCGCAAGGTCAAGACTTCCTCGTCTCCTTCTTGGTACGAGCCTGCTCTTGAGGCGCCCACAGTCACGGAGAAGAGCCTTGCCTCCGTGTACCTGCTGACAGCGCGCGAGAGCAACGAGTGGGGGAAGACGGAGCTCCGGCTTGCCTCCGATGAGCCGGAGCCTGAGGGGAGCACCTTCTCTCCCTTCTTCTCAAGCAGCATTGCCATCAGTTTGGTTCCTCCCTTCTCGGATTTCTTTTATGAAGTCCTCGACCACTATGGGCTGCAAGCGTTGCAACTCCATCCCATCTCTGTCCTCCTCCTGTCCATCTTTGCCTACTACTGTGAGGCGTACCTGGGCGTGATGCCGTCCGTGGCGCTCCTACGCCATTTCTTCTTCCTCCCCGTCAGCGAGGGCCACATCTCTGGATGCGCCAACTTCGTTGCATCCGGCAAGGCCAACTCGATCTCAAGCACTGGGAAGAGGGCCGACAACATTTGATCCAAGTGGGTCATGGTAGACGCCAAGCTCGCCCATCCGTGCCTGGTGTTGCCGACGGAGGCGCCCCGGCAAGGCAAGGAGTGGCCCAGGGCGGAGCTTGTCGATGAGTGGGCATCGTTAGTGTTGGGGCAGATGACGACTGACCTGAAGCCGGGTAATGCGAGGGCGGCCAAAATAACGGGAGCGATGCTCCTGAGGGAGTTCTTGACGCTGCGGGTTGCCCCACTCCAGGCGAGCGCGCGCCCCTTCTGGGAGCTTGAAGGAGGGGAAACTAAGGCCCGCCTGAGGCCGAGGGACCTGCCTGACACCGAGCTGGACGCCGTCCTGCGCCTCATAGTCGGAGACAACCAGGAGTACCCGCCTAGCGCCTTCATTCCCCTGTTCCAGCGCAGGGACCGGGAGGAATTCGTCACCACCAGGATGACTTTTGATGCACGCGGGCTGGTGCCGCCGGTGTTTTCAGGAGCTCCTTCGATGCAAAAACCGGTGGATGTGTCTTCTGGCGAATCCCACGGAGAGGGGGAAGAGGAGGTGGACTCGGAGGAGACCTCGGAAGAGGTGGGGGAGAGCCCCCCTCCGAGCAAGGCTGAGATTCTCCGCGCCCATCCTGATGACACCGAGGCCATCGCCTACCAAGGAGAGCAGGAGCAACCCCTCGTCCCGACGAAGGGTAGGTCGTCGCTGGTAGACCGTGGTGCCGCCTCCACCCCAACACCTCCTGGGGCTGGAGCCGGTTCTGCCTCCGCACCGCATGGCGCCGCCGGAGCCCAGACGCTTGCCCCTCAGGTCTCGATGTTGTCAGGCCTCAAGCTTCACAAGCGAAAGGTGAAGTACTTGGCGGTGGACCGGTAGGTGTCTCGAACTCCACTTTATCCCTGATGGTACTTGTTATTTCCTGACACTCGCCTTTGGTTGATCGGGCCAGCATCTTCGGCGAAGAAGACGAAGGAGGGTACGGCGGTTGTGGCTCCCTCCGCAGAGCAAGGAGGCAACATCGCTCGTGTCTCCCCAGCCCGTTCGTCCTCGCGGGGCCAAGAGGAGCATAGCCGCGTGAGGCCAGCCCCCATGGCCCCGCTGGCTCCGGAGGTGCCGGTGCTTGGCACGGCTGATGAGGTCCCAGCTGCTCTGGGGCCCGAGGTCTCCCAAGACCTGGTGACGGTGCCACTTCCTCCTTCTACTGCACCTCCACTCCTTGGTTCCTCTGCTCCTGCGGCCGTCTTGGAGCGTGCCTTTTCAGAGATGACCCAACTGCAGGCGGATCTCCTGAGCGCTGACCTGCGCCTGGTGGCCGAGCGTTTGGAGTTGGCCTCCGGCTGGCTTCACTCTGACCTGGCGGTACGCGCGGCGCTGGGCCAGGCTGTTGCGGCTTTCAAGAGGGAGAAGCAAGGGGCCGTCGGTGCTGCAGCCGATTGTGAGGTGGCTCTGAAGACGCCTAGGCCGCCCGTGACCGCTGCCAAGCACTGGAGGGCAAGTTGCAGAGCCTGCACGACAAGCATGCTGAAGAGGTACGCCACCGCCAATCAGAGGAGAAGGATATGAAGGCCTGGGAGGAGGCCGTCAAGAACCGTGATGCTGAGCTGGCGGAGCTGGGGAAGGAGCAGGCTGCCGAGCACACCCGGTTGGAAGAGCTGGAGCAGAAGATGGGGGCGAAGGAGGCCGATCTTGCTGCCAAGGCGCGAGTCCTGGCCTAAGACCATGTGGCCTTCGCCGATCTCGAGAAGAGATCTCGCAAGGCGCTGAGGACGCTCCACGAGCACGGCCTGGAGAGGTCGCTGGACACTGACGAGGACAGCCCCGCCCAGATGCTTCCTCTCGTGGTGAAGGCGCTTGAGGAGGTCGTTGAGGGCCTCGGTCCCATGGCGGAGGCAGAAGCTCACGTTCTGTCTTCAGCCGCGCTGACTCGCGTCCTCAGCCATCTGCACCTCCGCGACCCCAGCGCCTGCCTTGACGAGCTACTGGAGCCTGTGGCCGAAGACCTCTGCGAAGCCACGGCCGCAGCTGTTCAAGGTCAAGTGCAGGCTTTGCCGGGGAAGTTCCGTGGATTTGTCTCCGATCCTCTGTTTGGCGATGGCGCGGATCTTGCGGCTGGTGGTGAATGTGAGAACATCGTTGCCCACGAGGAAGCACCTTCCGCAGGCGACGGCGACATCCAAGGGTGACCTGCGGCTATCCTTCCTGTTTTATTCCTGTGACATACATCGGGCCTCGTGGAGGCGTTTAGACTTTTCATTTGGTATTGTGAGAACAATATGCTTGTAATATTTGCTTCGAGGTTTTGCATTTTCCTTCCTATTTTCTTTGTTTTGCGTCGGCAGAGCCCGACCCCGCGCATACCTCAACCGCCATTGGGCCGACCGGAGACCAGGACGGTCCAAGGAGTGAGGGGCTACGCGACTAGTTAGGCTCCTAAGTCGCGATGCTCAGGAGTCCCCCTTGACGTGCGAACAACATATAGGGAGAGTTTGTGAGGATAGATTAATGTTCTACGTCTGCAGAGCCCGGCCCCGCGCATACCTCAACCGCCATTGGGCCGACCGGAGACCAGGACGGACCAATGAGTGAGGGGCTACGTGACCAGTTAGGCTCCTGAGTCGCGATGCTCAGGAGTCCCCCTTGACGTTCAAACAATTTCCATACCTGCCCTCGCCAAGGCCTCGGGAGGGGTGCGTGACGCCCAGGTCTGAGGGACCTGGTTGGGTGGCGTGCACTTGGGCGTGACCCGAGCGCAGCCCCCGTGCCCAGCCCCCTCGCGCGACTCTCCCGAGGGGAGGCGTCATGGTGAGGCTGGGCGCTGAGCTCTGGGCTCCCTGAGGTTGGTGCGACCGTGGGGTCACCCTCAATTGTTTATCACCAGCACAGAGCATAGTGCTTCCGCTTGTGCACGGGCATAGCCACTCCTCGGCAGTGTCGACAGCCAGCGCGGATCATGTAGCTTCCACTTGGGCGTGGGATGGGGGACCCCCTCCAGGGGGAGCCCCCGGGGCGTGTACAGCCCCGCCCTGACACGTGGCTTGCACGACAGGGCTGCGAGGTGTATCTGGGCACTCGTGAGCCAGTGCGGGACTCACGAGGCCCTACCTCAAGGCGAGTTGCGCCTGGTCTTGAGTCTTGGTGATTGTATGTTCCTGCAAGGCAGTTAGATGCAAGCACTCTACGTCATCAGTTCCCAGCCCTCGAGCGAGCTCAGCTGCCGCTGGTATGCCAGGTCGCGATGTCGTGGTCAAGGTCAGGGGGTGAGGGCTGGAGAGCCAGTAAGAGATCCTGGGTCGCGATGCTCAAGAAGCCCCCTTTTAACGTGCAAGCGGGTTGCATGGAATAAACAGACCCGTGGCAGGCGGTGATCGAGCAGGTGATAGCAGTTGGCAGGTCAAGCATAAAGAGCAGATCGGCTTGGATAAATGTAAGAAGATACATGCCATTGGGCCTGGCCCGAGCGGCGTGGGGTTGATGCGGCCCGAGGGGCGCCCCCAACAAGGTAAGCCAAAGGCATAGCAAAAGGGATACATGCCACAGGGACGGACCCACGTGGCCTGGGAATAATGCAGCCCGAGGGGCGCTCCTAGCTTAAATGAACTTGGAAGATGTCACCTAGTTCTGTAGACGAAGCAGAGTTGGTGCAGCCGAAGCCATGCGTTGAAGGGATGGCTCCTCATGAGCCATCGGGACCCTGAGCCTCGGGAGGCTCTGGGGGCTCGGGAGGTTCCCTGAAGACCGTCCTCATCTCCTCCGGAATGGCGTGGAACCTGGCCTCCTGTGCCGTCAGAACTTGCCTCACGTTGTGCTGATAGGCCGACGCCATGCTCGGCAAGCCGAAGGGCATGCGAACGTAGCTGTGTGGTGGACCCTCACAGCGGCCCGCACGTGATGGCCAGAAGCGTTCCTGAGATGCGGCCCTATTAAGCCATGGGATGTCGATGTAGGCGCGCAGCCCGGCATCCTCGCTTGGATGGGGGGTTGTGCCTTGTGAGCGGCCGTGGCCACGCATGGCCCTTGCTTCTTGCAATTCTTCGGTGGTCTTGGTGATGAACTACTGAGCGGTGGGCACCCCTTGCCCTGTGCTCTCCTGAGGAAAGTGTGCCATGAGGCATGCCTCGAACTGGTGCCCAAGCGCCTCCCTCGGGAGGTTGGCAAGGTCTGAGGCTCTCTAGGAGAGAGCCCCCGAGCCCTGCTAGAGGAGGGCGCTGGGCGCGCTTTCCTATGCGATGGAGGGAGGCGCCCTGGAGCGGGCGCTGATCCTGACGAGGCTCCTGACATGACGCCGCCTTCTTGGGGTCCTGCACGGCGCGACAACTTCTTCTTAGGGATGGTCTTCGGAGGGCCTTCACTTCTGCTGCCAGGGTTGTCGGTAGCTGTAGCTTGGAAGGCGTGCTCAAGGGAGCACATCGCATCCCTTTCTTCACATGGGACCGAGATGATTCCCCCGCTTCCTGACATCTTGAGGATGTTGTAACCATGGTGAGTGACTGCCATGAACTTGGCCAGGGCCGTATACCCGAGGATGGCATTGTACGGCAGGCGGATGTGCGTGACGTCGAAGTCGATGAGCTCGGTGTGGTAGTTCTTGCGCTCCCCGAAGGTGACAGGCATGTGGACCTGCCCTATCAGTGTGGCGGAACCATCGGTCACTCTCGAGAAAGGCTTGGTTGGCTGGAGCTGCTCATAGGGCACTTGGAGGTTGTTGAACATGTCGACGGACAGGACGTTGAGCCCTGCGCCACCGTCGATGAGAGTCTTGGTGACTTGCACATTGCTGATGACTGGGGAGCATAGCATAGGCAGGGTGCCAGCGGTGGCTGCGCACTTGAGCTGGTCTGCCGAGCTGAAGTTGATGGCGCAGTGGAACCACCTCAGCGGGCACGTGGCCTCGAGCTTGGGGAGCGTCGCGTTCACCTCGCGAGCGAACTGTTTGAAGATGCGCTGAGAGGCTGGGGCCTGAGAACCGCGTAAGATGCAAGCGATCGCACGTGGCTCCTGGAAGCCCCCAGCCCCCTCGTCCTGGTGGTGGTTGTCGTTCCTTCTCGGCGGCGGCAATGGCGATCCTCACGAGGCGGATCCCTCCAGGCGCCCTCGCGATGTTGGTCCTACCAGCGGTCCTCACGAGGCCGGTCGCGCCACTCCTAGCGCGGGCCACGGTCGTCCCAACGTTCGCCTCCGTGTCCTCCTCCGCGGTCGTAGCCCCAGTCGTTGCGCTCGGGGCGTCAACTGAAGCGTCCTTCCCGCATGGCTCTGAGCTCTTGACAGTCGCTGGTGTTGTGAGTGTTCAGGTTGTGGAAGGCGCAGAACGGGCGGCTGTTCTTGGATGACTCGGGCGGATCTCTACCTCGCTTGGTGTTGGGTTCCGCTGCGAGCATTACTGCCTCTTTGCGCTTCACGTCCTTGGCCTTGGCCTTCTTATCCTCCACTCCTACAGCCGGCAGATCAAGGAGAGAGAGGCGCCCCTCCTCAGCTCTTGTGCACTTGGTTGCCAGGTTGAACAACTCCTGAGATGTGCAAAGCTCCTCGTGGATATCTAGTTCTTCCTTCATCTTGACGTCATGGACGTCGTCTGAGAACACGAAGATGATGGCTTCGTCAGTGACCTTGGGGATCTTGAGGCGGGTGTTGTTGAAGCGCCGGATGTACTTCTGGAGGGTCTCTCCTGGCTGTTTCTTGATGCGGCATAGATCGCCAATGGCCGGTGGGCGGTCGCGAGTGCCCTGGAAGTTGGCGACGGAGCGGTCGCGCATCTCGTCCCAGGAGGAGATCTAGCCGTGCTGCAGGTTCAGGAGCCAGGAACGGGCCCCGTCCTTGAGAGCCATGGGAAACCAGTTCGTCATGACTTTTTCATGGCCGTTAGCCGCTTCGATGCTCAGCTCATAGAGCTGCAGGAACTCTGCAGGGTCGGCAGTGCCGTCGTATCGAGGAGGTAGATATGGCTTGAACTAGCATGGCCAGGTGACGCTACGCAGCTCGGGGGTGAAGGCATGGCAGCCAGCCGTGGTCGCCGGGGCCCGCTTATGAGGCGGAGCTTGGTCTTGGCGAAGTCCGTGGTGCGCCACTGCAGGCGGCACGCGGTATTGGCAAGGTGGCGCAGGGAGCGCCGGTACTGCTTCTCGCGGCTGCGGGATTTCTTGGCAGCTCCCTTCTTCACGCGAGGGTGTCGGGCGCGGTGGATCACGCCGCGGAGGTGCGCGCCTTGGTGCCAAGGCACCGTCTTGAGGAAGAGGCGGCGGAGGCACGCCCTGAGCCCCATCGCCCGCGGCTGGTTGAGGGGGAGGCAGAGAGTGGGACGGCGTTGGAGAGCCCCCTGCGGCACGGACGAGCTCGGTGACGCGGTCGAGCCACTCCTCATAGAGGTCGTCGATGAGGCGGTAATGCAGGAGCTCGTTCGCCGCGATGAGCGCGGCCCGTGCTTCCATGGGAGCTGGTGCGCGTGCGACGAAGAACCAGCAGGGGTGAGAGATGGAGTAGGGGTGCGGCCGTACTGCTGCACTGAAGGATGCAGCAAGGGCGCCTGCTGCTCGTTCCCCACCGGGCCGGTGGCAGCGTTGGCGGCGGGGGACGGAGAACGGCGAGGTGGCCCGCCGACGGGAGCCATCTGAGCGACGCGGGCAGCGAGGGTGGCCCGACGCTCAGCTCGAGCACGGCGAGCATCCGACTTGGAGACGACGGAGCGACGGACTGACGGAAAGGAAGCTACGGCGCACCCCTATCTGGCGCGCCAAATGTCGGATGTGGGGTTCCAGCTAACCCTTAAGGTTCGAACACTGGGATGCATGCAAAGTCTTTCCCTTCTACCAATCTACGCTCTAGCTTGCTAAGATCTTGCGGATGAACTTGACGAACTCGCAACACAGAGAGACACATGGTTTATACTGGTTCGGGCCACCGTTGTGGTGTAATACCCTACTCCAGTGTGGTGGTGGTGGATTGCCTCTTGGGCTGATGACGAACAGTACAAGGGAAGAACTGCCTCTTGAGGTTGAGGTGTTCTTGTGCGTATGAACTTGTGTGTCTCTCTCTCTTCTCTTTCTCTACTATGGTGGCTAGTCCTATTTATAGAGGCCCTGATCCTCCTCCCAAATATTGAGCGGGAAGGGAGCCAACATTGGCAGGCTAATTTGAAGGGGGACAACTAGTACGAGCTATCCTGACAAAAGTAGTCTTCGCCTGCACAAAGCTCTGGTGGTGACGCCGTCTTGGGCTCCACAATGACCTCTCTCTTGCAGTCCATGGTCTTGGTCTTGTTGCACCGAAATGGAAACCTTTGCTTGTGGCCTCAGTACCCCGCGACTATGCTTGCCCGCCTTACACCAAAGAGGAAACAAGGACGCTGCGCGCTCTGGCGCCCGCCTGGTGTCGATCGTCATGGCTCACGTCACGAGAGCCTCGCGAGGTATGCCACGCCTTGATATCTCCGCTCCTCGCGAGCCTTCCTGGCTAGGCCGCTCCAGAGGAGGTCTTGACGTCGTCCGCCTCGCGAGGCTTGGCCCCTCGCGAGGGTCTTGGGTGCCTTGTTGGTGAAGGTGGGCCGTACGGCCTGCTGGCTTAGCCACGCCATGGGCCGCAGGCAGGCAAGTCTGGGGACCCCCGTTCCCAGAACATCGACAAAGTTGAAACCACTTGGGGATGCACTTGCGCACACTTCTTCTGCATGAAGGATGCACTTGCGCACACTTCAGGACTGCACGACAGCATGCATAGAAGGACGCACTCACGCACACCCAGCACACAATACATACCAGCACATGTGTACACCTGCGTCGTCACCGGCTGAGATGGACGGCGAGGCAGCCAACAAGCGGAGGCGGCTTGAGCCTAAACAGCATCCGGCGAGCCTTGACGTCATCAGCAGCCTCCCTGATGACATGCCGCTCATCATCATCGGCCTCCTCCCCACCAAATCTGCCATGCGGACCACCCTGCTCTCCCAGCGATGGCGCATCCTCTGGCGCCGCATGCCTCTGCGATGGGGATTGCAAACACATGGCCGCAGTCTCTGAGATCCTTTCATCACACCATGGGCCAGCCAGACGCCTTGACATCGGCATGTTCAGTACCAATAGCAAGGTCCAAGCCAATTTCGACGAGTAGTTCTTATCCCCCGCCCTAGATCAGCTCAAGGAGCTCACATTTGAAGCTGGACGATGTCGTTCTCTGCCGCCGTCCGTGCTCCGCCTCATGCCAAAGCTACACCGCGCTAGCTTCAGCTCCTGCTATTTTCCCCGGATTAATGTCGCGCCCTCCCTTATTCTCCCTCAACTCAAGCAGCTCAACCTCTTCGATGTTGGCCTCTCGAAGAAGGCTATGGAGCACCTACTCCGCAGTTGTACTGTGCTCGAGTAACTTCGTCTTCGGCAGATCCACGGGTTAATTAGACTCCACATCGCCTCGATGAATCTCTGATGGATTTATGTGTCTTGCTGGCCCCGCAACAAGACATCAATTGGGAAGAGATCACTCCAGCTGTTGCACGTTATGGTGATTGAGAATCCACCTTTCCTTGAGAGATTGCTTGTATCTGATCTAGAAGGTCCAACAAAAATCAGGGTCACTGACGCGTCGAAATTGACAGCGTTGGTGTACTCGTCTCCCAAATTCTCCGAACTCTTTTATTGGATCCATAATCGTTCAAGTACAACACTCATCTTCTTCTATGTCTTCTTGAAATTCACATTTTTAAATTTCTTCTTGATGTATTTACGACTGTCATCCAGAAAATGATTCCCACAAGCTTAACCCAGTCTCTGTGCAAAATGTAGATCTTAGCAATAAAATCTATAGGCCCCAATCTGCATCAAGTTGTTGGATTCCTTACATGTTTTCCATGCACGGAGAAGCTACTCATCGAGGTGGAACTTCTTTCCTATTAGTAAACGGTAATCACAATGTAGCTCAATTTTTTCGTAATGTTCCCAAATTACGATGACAAGTGTAGTGTTCAATCCTGCATCTACGCACTGCACCGAAAGAAATGTTTTTAGTATATTTTCTCACGTGATTACCTGCATCATTTTTTTGTTGTATTACTAGTAGGCTAGGCTAGTCATAGTGGCAAGTAACTTAGACTAGTAACTCTATGGTTAGCCTAAGAGCAAGTACTACCTCCGTCCTGGTTTACTCTTCCTATTTTGTAGTATCAAAATTTGACCATAGATTTAACTGACAAAATTTTAATGCATGTCACTAAAAATTATATCATTGGATTCGTATTTGAACATAATTTCAAATGGTATAATTTTTGGTGACATGCATTGGCATTTTCTTAGGTAAATCTATGGTCAAAATTTTACACTAAATACGAGGTAGTACAGTAGTGGGCTATAATGACCCTTCACTATGTAGGCCAAAACATGTGCCAAATTCCCTTGTGATGCATTTGGCATTGATGCCTCTCCATTGCTCACCTGGTGCCCCAATTTGGATCACCTACTTTGCTCCGGTGCCAAATTAACTCACACAATGAAAAAACACTTGCGTGAGAGAGGGAGAGGACTCAGGCAATAAAAACACACTTTTTGGGTGAGTGAGAGGCTGGTGTAGTTGGTTTGATTGATTTTTTTTATACATGTGGGTATGTGTGCACAGCGGAGCCAACACTCTCACATCGCTAGAGCGGTTCCAAAATCTTTTGATTTGATATCAATGCTTATTATGTGGCATACCTTTGAGAATATGGCATCGGCCACATAGTGGAAGACAACAAATGCCCAAGCTCTTAACGTGCTCCCAGGTAAATGAGAGGAAAGAGAGAGAGAGAGAGAGAGAGAGAGAGAGAATATCACTAGTGTAACATCCCAAATATTCAATTTGGATGTTATACATAGGTCATCATATGCATATCATATTTTATTTGCATTTTGTTGGTGATCCTAGAAATCATAAGCAACTCAATGATCCAAGGAGAGAGTTGGGGATTTCAATTATTTTCATATTTGAATTTTCTCAAATTTGCAAAGAGGACCAATTTGGTTTTAATATTTTTCTCTCCAAATATTTTCAATATTAAAAACAAAAGAGAGAAGATAATATTACTTCTTCAAAAGAGAAGGAATATTGGAGAAGAAAATTTAAAATCAAATTTATATTTCATTTGGATTTTATTTGCTATTTTATTTGAATTAGAAAATATTGCATTTTTGAAAATTGCATTCTTAGGCCAGAAAAATGTTCACTTTGTTCTAAATAACAGGTTTAGATGGTGAAAATTGTTTTTGGCATTTTTAGAATTTTTTTATATTTTATTAGGATTTTTTCTTCGGGTGCAACTTTATTAAAAAAATCTTTTCCCTTGCCCGACTGGGCCGAAGGACCAGCCGAGCAGCCCGCTGATACGTCTCCAACGTATCTATAATTTTTGATTGTTCCATGCTATTATATTATCAACCTTGGATGTTTTATATGCATTTATATGCTATTTTATATGAATTTTGGGACAAACCTATTAACCTAGTGCCCAGTGCCAGTTTCTGTTTTTTCCTTATTTTACGGTATCGCAGAAAAGGAAAACCAAACGGAGTCCAATCGACCTGAAACTTCACGGAACTTATTTTTGGAATGGAAGCATTCCAGAAGACTTGGGGTGTACGTAAGGGAAGCAACGAGGAACGCACGACGCAGGGGGGCGCGCCCACCTTCCTGGGCGCACCCTCCACCCTCGTGGGCCCCTGTATGCTCCCCTGACGTACTTCTACCTCCTATATATACCCATATACCCTAAAAACTTCGAGGAGCACAATAGATCGGGACTTCCGCCGCCAGAAGCCTCCGTAGCCACCGAAAACCAATATAGACCCGTTCCGGCACCCTGCCGGAGGGGGAATCCCTCTCCGGTGGCCATCTTCATCATCCTGACGCTCTCCATGACGAGGAGGGAGTAGTTCTCCCTCGGGGCTGAGGGTATGTACCAGTAGCTATGTGTTTCATCTCTCTCTCTCTCTCTCTCTCTCGTGTTCTTGAGGTGGTACAATCTTGATGTATCGCGAGTTTACTATTATAGTTGGATCTTATGATGTTTCTCCCCCTCTACTCTCTTGTAATGGATTGAGTTTTCCCTTTGAAGTTATCTTATCGGATTGAGTCTTTATGGATTTGAGAACACGTGATGTATGTCTTGCGTGGGATACCCGTGGTGACAATGGGGTATTCTATTGATCCACTTGAACCTATGCGTAGGGGTTGGCACACTTTTTCGTCTTGACTCTCCGGTAGAATCTTTGGGGCACTCTTTGGAGTACTTTGTGTTGGTTTGAATAGATGAATGTGAGACTGTGTGATGCATATCGTATAATCATACCCATGGATACTTGAGGTGACATTGGAGAATCTAGGTGACATTAGGGTTTTGGTTGATTTGTGTCTTAAGGTGTTATTCTAGTACGAACTCTATGATAGATTGAACGGAAAGAATAGCTTTGTGTTATTTTACTAAGGACTCTTGAATAGATCGATCAGAAAGGATAACTTTGAGGTGGTTTCGTAACCTACCATAATCTCTTCGTTTGTTCTCCACTATTACTGACTTTGGAGTGACTCTTTGTTGCATGTTGAGGGATAGTTATAGATCCAATTATGTTATTATTGTTCAGAGAACTTGCACTAGTGAAAGTATGAACCCTAGGCCTTGTTTCAACGCATTGCAATACCGTCTACACTCACTTTTACCATTAGTTACCTTGCTGTTTTTATATTTTCAGATTACAAAAACCATTATGTACTATCCATATACCACTTGTATCACCATCTCTTCGCAGAACTAGTGCACCTATACAATTTACCATTGTATTGGGTGTGTTGGGGACACAAGAGACTCTTTGTTATTTGGTTGCAGGGTTGCTTGAGAGAGACCATCTTCATCCTACGCCTCCTACGGATTGATAAACCTTAGGTCATCCACTTGAGGGAAATTTGCTACTGTCCTACAAACCTCTGCACTTGGAGGCCCAACAACGTCTACAAGAAGAAGGTTGTGTAGTAGACATCATGCTCTTTTCTAGCGCTGTTGCCGGGGAGGTTAGTGTTTGAAGGTATATCTTTAGATCTTGTAATCGAATCTGTTTGATTCTTGTTTTATCACAAGTTTAGTTTATTAAAGAAAACTACAAAAAATATGGAATTGAGTTTGCCTCATACGCTTCATCTTTTTAATATATTTCGTGAGTATGATGGAAATGAAAATTGTGCCAAAGTGTTAGAAGAAGAATGCATTAAAATGTTTGGCACTAAATATTTGAATGATGAGCATGATTGCAATGTTGTTAGTATGAATTCCTCGAATATCCATGATGCTAATGATATGCAAAGCCACAAGCTTGGGGAAGCTATGTTTGATGAAGATGATATTTTTTGTCCCCCATGTTTTGATGAGCAAATTTATTATGATGAAAGCATGCCTCCTATCTATGATGATTATTGTGATGACTTGTATGTTATAAAGAATAATGATATCCATGAAACTTTTCATCATGATATTTAGTTTTCAATTGGATTATTTCTCACATGATAATTATTTTGTTGAGTTTGCTCCCACTATTATTCATGAGAAGAATTTTGCTTGTGTGGAGAGTAATAAAATTTCTATGCTTGTAGATCATGAAAAGAATGCTTTAGGTGCTGGTTATATTGTTGAATTCATTCATGATGCTGCTGAAAATTATTATGAGGGAGGAATATATGCATGTAGGAATTGCAATAATATCAAGTTTCCTCTCCATGTGCTTAAAGTTTTGAAGTTATGCTTGTTTTACCTTCCTATGCAAGTTGATTCTTGTTCCCACAAGTTGTTTGCTCACAAAATCCCTATGAATAGGAAGAGGGTTAGACTTAAATGTGCTAGTAATATTCTTCATGATTCTCTCTTTATGTTTCAATTCTTATCCTTTAGGTGAGAATCATTGAAATCATCATGCCTAGCTAGGGGCGTTAAACGATAACGCTCGTTGGGAGGCAACCCAACTTTCTTTTTGTTCCTTGCTTTTTGTTACTGTTTAGTAATAAATTAATCACCTATCCTCTGATATGATTGAGTTTTTATGTTTTAATTAGTGTTTGTGCCAAGTAGAACCGTTGGGAAGACTTGGGGAAAGTCTTGTTGATCTTGCTGTAAAAAATAGAAACTTTAGCGCTCACGAGAATTGCTGCCATATTTTATTGGAGAGTGCTATTTAGTTAATTATTTTTGCAGATGATTAATAGATAAATTCCTCACGTCCAGAAATTTATTTTACAATTTTTGGGGTTACAGAAGTTTGCGTTAGTTAAAGATTACTACAGACTGTTCTGTTTTTGATAGATTCTGTTTTTCGTGTGTTGTTTGCTTATTTTAATGAATCTATGGCCAGTAAAAGAGTTTATAAACCATAGAGAAGTTGAAATACAGTAGGTTTAACACCAATATAAATAAAGAATGAGTTCATTACAGTACCTTGAAGTGGTGTTTTGTTTTCTTTCGCTAACGGAGCTTACGAGTTTTCTGTTAAGTTTTGTGTTTTGAAGTTTTCAAGTTTTGGGTAAAGATTCGATGGATTATGGAATAAGGAGTGGCAAGAGCCTAAGCTTGGGGATGCCCAAGGCACCCCAAGGCAATATTCAAGGACAACTAAGAGCCTAAGCTTGGGGATGCCCCGGAAGGCATCCCCTCTTTTGTCTTCGTTCATCGGTAACTTTACTTGGAGCTATATTTTTATTCGCCACATGATCTGTGTTTTGCTTGGAGCGTCATTTTATTTTCTTTTGTTTTGCTTGCTCTTTGAATAAAATACCAAGAACTGAAATTCTTAAATGTTAGAGAGTCTTCACATAGTTTCATAATTATTTGACTACTCATTGATCTTCACTTATATCTTTCGAAGTAGTTTGTTGTTGCTCTAGTGCTTCACTTATATCTTTTTAGAGCACGGCAGTGGTTTTATTTTGAAGAAATAGATGAACTCTCATGCTTCACTTATATCATTTTGAGAGTCTCTAAACAGCATGGTAGATTGCTTTGGTTATGAATTTAGTCCTAATATGATGGGCATCCAAGAGGGACATAATAAAAACTTTCATATAAAGTGCATTGAATACTATGAGAAGTTTGATACTTGATGATTGTTTTGAGATATGAAGATGGTGATATTAGAGTCATGCTAGTTGAGTAGTTGTGAATTTGAGGAATACTTGTGTTGAAGTTTGTGATTCCCGTAGCATGCACGTATGGTGAACCGTTATGTGACGAAGTCGGAGCATGATTTATTTATTGATTGTCTTCCTTATGAGTGGTGGTCGGGGACGAGCGATAGTCTTTTCCTACCAATATATCCCCCTAGGAGCATGCGCGTAGTACTTTGTTTCAATAACTAATAGATTTTTGCAATAAGTATGTGAGTTCTTTATGACTAATGTTGAGTCCATGGATTATACGCACGCTCACCCTTCCACCATTGCTAGCCTCTCTAATACCACACACCTTTCGCCGGTATCACAAACCCACCATATACCTTCCTCAAAACAGCCACCATACCTACCTATTATGGCATTTCCATAGTCATTCCGAGATATATTGCCATGCAACTTTCCGTCATTCCGTTATTATGACACGTTTCATCATTGTCATATTCCTTTGCATGATCATAAAGTTGACATTGTATTTGTGGCAAAGTCACCATTCATAATTCTTTCATACATGTCACTCTTGATTCATTGCACATCCCGGTACACCGCCGGAGGCATTCACATAGAGTCATATTTTGTCCTAGCATCGAGTTGTAATCATTGAGTAGTAAATAAATAGAAGTGTGATGATCATCATTCATAGAGTATTGTCCCAAAAAAAGAGAAAGGCCAAAAAAAGGGAAGGCCCAACGAGAAGCAAAAAAGAAAATAAAAAGGGACAATACTACTATCCTTTTACCACACTTGTGCTTCAAAGTAGCATCATGATCTTCATGATAGAGAGTCTCCTATGATATCACTTTCATATACTAGTGGGAATTTTTCATTATAGAACTTGGCTTGTATATTCCAATGATGGGCTTCCTCAAAATGCCCTAGGTCTTTGTGAGCAAGGGAGTTGGATGCACACCCACTTAGTTCCTTTTGTTGAGCTTTCATATACTTATAGCTCGAGTTCATCTGTTGCATGGCAATCCCTACTCACTCGCATTGATATCTATTAATGTGAATCTCCATAGCCCATTGATACGCCTAGTTGATGTGAGACTATCTTCTCCCTTTTTGTCTTCTCCACAACCACCATTCTATTCCACCTATAGTGTTATGTCCATGGCTCACGCTCATGTATTGCGTGAAGATTGAAAAACTTGAGAACATCAAAAGTATGAAACAATTGCTTGGCTTGTCATCGGGGTTGTGCATGATTTAAATACGTTGTGTGGTGAAGATGGAGCATAGCCAGACTATATGATTTTGTAGGGATAGCTTTCTTTGGCCATGTTATTTTGAAAAGACAGTTGCTTTGTTAGTATGCTTGAATTATTATAATTTTTATGTCAATATTAACTTTTGTTTTCAATCTTATGGATCTGAATATTCTTGCCACAATAAAGAATTACATGGATAAATATGTTAGGTAGCATTCCACATCAAAAATTATGTTTTTATCATTTACCTACTCGCGGACGAGCATGAATTAAGCTTGGGGATGCAAATACGTCTCCAACCTATATATAATTTTTGATTGGTCCATGCTATTTTATATGATTTTTGGGACTAACCTATTAACCTAGATCCTAGTGCCAGTTTCTGTTTTTTCCTTGTTTTAGAGTATCGCAGAAAAGGAAAATCAAACGGAGTCCAATTGACCTGAAACTTCACGGAACTTATTTTTGGAATGGAAGCAATCCAGAAGACTTGGGGTGTACGTAAGGGAAGCAATGAGGAAGGCACGAGGCCGGGGGGCGCGCTCACCCCCCTGGGCGCGCCCTCCACCCTTGTGGGCCCCTCGTGGCTCCCCTGACGTACTTCTTCCTCCTATATATACCCATATAACCTAAAAACTTCGAGGAGAACAATAGATCAGGAGTTCCGCCGCCAGAAACCTCCGTAGCCACCGAAAACTAGTCTAGACCCGTTCTGGCACCCTGCCGGAGGGGGAATCCCTCTCCGGTGGCCACCTTCATCATCCCAGCGCTCTCCATAACGAGGATGGAGTAGTTCTCCCTCGGGGATGAGGGTATGTGCCAGTAGCTATGTGTTTGATCTCTATCTCTCTCTCGTGTTCTTGAGGTTGTACGATCTTGATGTATCGTGAGCTTTGCTATTATAGTTGGATCTTATGATGTTTATCCCCTCTACTCTCTTGTAATGGGTTGAGTTTTCCCTTTGAAATTATCTTATCGGATTGAGTCTTTAATGATTTTAGAACACTTGATGTATGTCTTGCGTCGGATACTCGTGGTGACAATAGGGTATTCTATTGATCCACTTGATGTATGTTTTGGTGATCAACTTGTGGGTTCCGCCCATGAACTTATGCATAGGGGTTGGCACACGTTTTCGTCTTGACTCTCTGGTAGAATCTTTGGGGCACTCTCTGAAGTACTTTGTGTTGGTTTGAATAGATGAATCTGAGATTGTGTGATGCATATCGTATAATCATACCCATGGATACGTGAGGTGACATTGGAGTATCTAGGTGACATTAGGGTTTTGGTTGATTTGTGTCTTAAGGTGTTATTCTAGCACGAACTATATGATAGATTGAACGGAAAGAATAGCTTCGTGTTATTTTACTACGGACTCTTGAATAGATCGATCAGAAAAGATAATTTTGAGGTGGTTTCGTACCCTACCATAATCTCTTCGTTTGTTCTCCGCTATTAGTGACTTTGGAGTGACTCTTTGTTGCATGTTGAGGGATAGTTATATGATCCAATTATGTTATTATTGTTCAGAGAACTTGCACTAGTGAAAGTATGAACCCTAGGCCTTGTTTCAATGCATTGCAATACCGTCTACGCTCACTTTTACCATTAGTCACCTTGCTGTTTTTATATTTTCAGATTACAAAAACCATTATCTACTATCCATATACCACTTGTATCACCATCTCTTCGCCGAACTAGTGCACCTATACAATTTACCATGTATTGGGTGTGTTGGGGACACAAGAGACTCTTTGCTATTTGGTTGCAGGGTTGCTTGAGAGAGACCATCTTCATCCTATGCCTCCTACGGATTGATAAACCTTATGTCATCCACTTGAGGGAAATTCGCTACTGTCCTACAAACCTCTGCACTTGGAGGCCCAACAACATCTACAAGAAGAAGGTTGTGTAGTAGACATCACCCATGCCGCCACCTCCTTCCCGCGCCGGTGTCGGGCCTGAGTCGGAGACCGGCTCCAACTCCACCTTGTCGCTGCCTTGCCCCCTCCCCAAGCCGACCGCGCCCTCTGCTCATTATAAGCCACCCCCCGTCGCCCGCTTGCACCGCCGCGCCGCCTCCCCGCCCGCGCCGCCGCCTTGCCTCGCCGCCCCGCCGGAGTTCCATCGCCTCCATTTTTGCTGTCACCATGAACCGGTACAAAAACGCCCCGGTTCACCGGTTTATTTTTGGTTTTTTTGGTTCTCGGTTTAGATCGGTTTAGGGTTAGGGTTTTCTCAGTTTTTCTAAACGAATCTATTTAGGGAACGTTCTCTATTTTGCTCGTTTTAATGAACACGTTCGTTCATTTCGTTCTATTAGTGAACGTTCGTTTGTTAGGGTTTTCTTTTTGTTTATTTTCGGCCAGGGACCTATCCGTGATTATTTTTATCACAGATTAGCCCCGGATCTTTAAACCTTCGCAACTTTTTGCTCGCTAGTCCAAATCCAGTGAAACCAACGCCAAAATCTTAGTCTTGTTCCCCTCTTTCCAGATAATCAACTTGAACATGGTTTTGACAATTTAAAATTTGGTTTCAAGCAGATTTGAATTCGAACTTTTTTGATCGTAGTTTGAGTTTCATAGCTCCGATTTGATTGATTCTCTTTGCAAATCGAAGCTCTTTAGTTGAGCTTTTAGTTTGGATCTTTTTATTCGAGGTTTACCCTCGCATCCTATGCTTGATTGCTTATGTATGTTATTGTTTGTTTATGATAGAGTTTTCGGAGTGCGAAGCGTGCTACTACGAGTCATTAGGGTTTTTAGATCGTCAACAAGACAAGTAAGACTTTGATCATATCCCTTATTACCTAGTTTTTATGCATTAGTTTCAATCCTAAAACATTGCATGATTAGGACTTGAATACTTGTGGGTACTGGGAAGTAGTGATGAGGTAGTACCTATTGCCTTTATTTTCAACCATGGGAGTTACTTCTACGTATGCTTATACTGCTATGCTATGCTTGTAGATGTGGTTTGGTTTCAGTGATCCTTGACAGATGTGAGTGTTTTAATTAATGGTTAAAATTAAGGTGGCTACTTTAATACACATTTGGGTGGATTGGTTGAGGCACCCTAGAGCACCCAGTGGTTGTCTGGGCACCTGGAGCAATCTAGTGTTGTCCTGGGATATCCCGGAGTACCAGTGTGATCATCCTACGGTTTGCCACCCATGCTCCAAGGGATCATAAGATTACTCAAGCTGGAAACTTCCGTGTGCAGCCACAAGCCATTATGGGCTCTGGCATAGTTGAGTATGCTGTGTGACCTCTTTTAGTGGCAGGCTATCAGATGTAGGGGATGTAGGTGGTACTGTCTACCCAGAGTAAAGAGTTAATGCTTCTAAAAGACTATGTCTCGGTCAACCATCTCTCAAACACCATGTAGTGTGAGAAATCCAACGGAGGAGATCGGGTCTTGTGGGCAAAGTGCGCAAACCTCTGCAGAGTGTTTAAACTAATCATGGTTAGCCGTGTCCCCGGTTATGGACATCTTGAGTATCTGGTACTTGAATTATTGATTTGATCTCATCACTTTACTTAATTAATTTGAGGGGTTACAATTATTATTTTGGGATTGAGTTGGAGGAACCTTCTCAATAATTTCAAAAAACATTGTAGTTAAATAAAATATATTCCTTTGTTGTAGGGAAAAACTAGCTTTCTGCAAAAATAACCATAGAGCCTCCACCAGCCATATATGCATATAGTTATAGCTGTTATTTTGTTCATTGCTCTATAGTGTTATCTTGCCAGCATATTGCATGTGCTGACCTACACAGGCTGCAACATATTATGTTGGAGAGTTTTTAGACGAAGAGTAAGGTGCGCTAGGTCGTTGTCATGCACTCAGCTATGTTGTTGGAGTTGATGGACTCATTTTACCTTCGAAGCTTCCGTTGTTATCTTCATTAGATGGCCTTCAGCCATATTATTGTAATAAGTACTCTCTTTTGAGATATTCGATGTAATAAGTGTGTGATTGAACTCTGATATAAATCCTTCAAGTACTGTGTGTCAGCATTACCGATCCAGGGATGACACTTATGCATAGAGATTTGACCGTCTGAGGTCGGATCGCTACAATTAGCCTTACATCCAACCCTATCGTCTAAGAGAATGATATAGGTACCTCTTGATGACACGGAAATCTTATACAGCCATCCGCTCTAATATGTTTTCTTCTTTTGTAGATAAGAAAACACCCAAAAGTGAAAAATGTGCTGCACTATAACAATCTCATCGAATGCCTTGATCTCCATCTTACATAAATTGATTTGATCGGCTACCGAGGCAGCACATCTAAGATTAAATTGGACAGGTTCTTTGTTATGGAGGCAAGTGTTCTCAAGGTAATGAGGTTTAGCGTTCTCTGGCGCAACAATGAATGGGGTGTTGATCACCGCAAGCGTCTAAGCCTAAATGAAAAAGTCTCCGCAGAAGCTGAATTTGTTTTTGAAACATCAAGTCGCTAGAGACTCAAAAGTTTATTTGCCCATTAGTGACTTGTCAGGGCGGTGGATTTTAGTTTGTATGATAATGCTGCATCCAACTAAAGTAACAAAAGTTCTTACGTAAAATTCCTAATAATTCCCTCTTCGTTGGTGCAACATTACTCCAAACATTTGTAATATCAGTTTGAAACTTGTAATATTGCCGTGTCCTATTCCTGCGTGTTCAAAATACTGCAAATCAAAGAGGTCCTGAGTTGGTGACGATGGTGTGCCTACCATCTTTCACCAATAGCCGTCGGATCTAGATCTGACGCATACAAAGCAAACTTCTGCAGTTTTTCAAATAGATGCCCGCACTTGTTCCCTATTTACAAACAACTCCTTGTCTCCTCCTCCCCACATCTATAAGGCCATGGAACAATCTAGCGTGATGGCCGCTGCCGGCGCCGTCCACCCTGATACGTCTTCATCATATCTATATTTTTTGATTGTTTCATGCCAATATTATACAACTTTTATACACTTATGGTAACTTTTTATATGATTTATTGGACTAACCTATTGATTAAGTGCTCAGTGCCAGTTCCTGTTTTCTGCATGTTTTCTGTATCGCAAAGTATCCATATCAAACGAAGTCCATATGCAATAAAAATTTACGAAGAATTATTTTGGAATATATGTGATTTTTGGGAGTTGGAATCATCGCAAACGAAGGCCCACACAGGGCACAAGACACCAATGCACGCTAGAAGCCCCTGGCGTGCGGTGGTGGGTTGTACCCACCTCGTACGTAGGTTGGACATCTACTTCAGTCGCAAGGAAGCTTATATTCGGAAAAAATCGTGTTAAAGTCTCAGCGCAGTCTGAGTTACGGATCTCCGGGAATATAAGAAACGGTTTTCGGCCAGATCTGGGGAACGCGAAACAGAAGAGAACATAGAGGGAGATCCAATCTCGGAGGGGCTCCCGCCCCTCCGCCACTATGGAGACCAAGGGCCATAGGGGGAACCCTTCTCCCATCTAGGGAGGAAGCCAAGGAAGAAGAAGAAGAAGAATAAGGGGGGGCTCTCTCCCCCTCCCTTCCGGTGGCACCGGAGTGCCACCAGGGCAATGATCGGGACGACGATCTACATCGACAATCTTGCTACTATCAACACCAACTTTCTCCCCCTCTATGCAGTGGTGCAACACCTCTTCCGCCCGCTTTAATATCTACTTAAACATGGTGCTCAACTCCATATATTATTTCCCAATGATCTATGGTTATCCTATGATGTTTGAGTAGATATGTTTTGTCCTGTGGGTTAATCGTGATCCTGGTTGGTATGATTGTATATTTTATTTATGGGGCTATCCTACTGTGCCCTCCATTCTCGTGCGAACATGAGCCCCCCCCCCGCTGTAGGGTGTTGCAATATGTTCATGGTTCGCTTACGGTGGGTTGCGAGAGTGACAGAAACTTAAACCTGAGTAGGTGGGGTATGACACATGGGAATAAAGAGGACTTGATACTTAATGCTATGGTTGGGTTTCATGACCTTAATGATCTTTAGTAGTTGCAGATGCTTGCTAGAGTTCCAATCATAAGTGCATATGATCCAAGTAGAGAAAGTATGTTAGCTCATGCCTCTCCCTCATATAAAATTGCAAGAATGATTACCGATACTTGTTATCGATTGCCTAGGGACAAATGACTTTCTTGTTGACACAAGCTTTCCACTTTTTATTACCTTGCAATTTATTCGTAGTTTTATTCTCGCAAATTACTCGTAGTTTTATCCTTGCAAAATAGTTTCACACCCCCAATCTTGGTGTTCAGTGCAATGCACGAGCATCTTACTCGTATAAGAAAAGAGTAGAGATACTCGTGGCAACGCACGGGAAATTATGTAGAACACGGCTAGTAGTAAGAAGGCTAGCTCTACAATCATGATGATAGTTATTGCACACGGTGAGGCTGACTTTGGTATGCCGAACACGGCGCCTACACTCAGGTGTCATCTCCGGCGCAGGGTCTTGTCACTTCACTGCGAGGAGTAATTTGACCAATGGGTAGTACAATACTAGTACTACATTGGTAGTACTACTACTAGTCTAGCACCACTGTTTGGATTTAGTAGTACTACCACGTCCGTCTGGATTTAGTATTGACTAGCAATATCTAGTAATGCATGTCACAAAAAATATACTACTCCCTCTGTAAATAAATGCATGGAGTATTTTTTATTCATTTTTTGAACGTAGTTCCCGATGATATTATACGCTCTCCTTCCGGTAGATGGCTCAAATCTGAAGTCTCATCAATCAGACTACTATTCACTACTTCAGGATGTGCTAACGCGACACTACGATTAGAGACCCTTCGACAAAACTGTGTGCGATTGTAGCGACCAGACCTCAAACGGTCCAATCTCTGTGCTCCGGTGTCATCCCTGGATCAGTAATGCTGACACCACACAGTACTTGAAGGATTTATAACAGAGTAGCAATCACACACTTATTACATCGAGTCTCAAAAGAGAACTTATTACAATAAATATGGCTTAAGGCCATCTAATAATGATAACAGTGGAAGGCTTGGAAGATAAGTGAGTCCATCAACTCCAACGGTATCACTGAGTATAGAAACACGACCTAAAGGCACCTTACTCATCGTCTGAAAAGTCTGCAACATGAACGTTGCAGCCCGGAATGGGTCAGCACATGGAATATGCTGGCAAAGTAACACATATAGAGCAATGAAGGAATAAGACTATACTATATGCATATTTGGCTGGTGGAAAGCTCTATGGTTACAGTTTTGCGTAAAGCCAATTTTTCCCTACTGCAAAGGAATAATTTTTATTTAACTATCATGGTAGTTGTTAAACATTGAGAGTATAGACACCCTCTCAATCCCAATTAAGCATCATCATTAAAACCCAACAAAATTAATTTAGAGTAACATGATGAGATTCACATGATAATCCAAGTACTAGATACTCAAGATGTCCATAACCGAGGACACGGCTAACCATGATTACTTAATACACTCTGCAGATGTTTGCGCATATTCCCCACAAGACTCGATCTCCTCCGTTGGATTTCTCGCACTACCTGGTGTTTGAGAAACGGATGACTGAGACATAGTCTTTCAGAAGCGCTTGCACCTGACAAACGGGTAGACCGTACCAACCTACATCCCCTACATCTGCTAGTCTACCACTGTAAGAGTTCACACGACTTAATAAACTATGCTAGAGCCCATAGTAGCTTGTGGCTGGACATGGAAGTTTCTAGTATGAATAATCTCATGTTCTCTTTGAGCCTGGGTGGCGATCCAAAAGAAAAATAGGCAATCGCTGGAATACCCAGGTGCCTCAATCCACCCAGATGTGTATTTAAGTTGCCACCTTAGATAAACCATTAATTTAACAAACTCACATTTGTCATGGATTTCACTCACCCAATCCACGTCTACTAGCATAGCATGGCATAATAAGCAAACGTAGAAGTAACTCCCAAAGGTTTGATAAATAACAGGTAATAGGTACTACCTCATCTACTTCCCAAACCCACAATTTAATTAGATCCTAATCATGCAATGTGTGAGGGTTGATCTAATGCAATAAAAACTGGGTGGTAGGAGGTATGATCAAAGTGTTACTTGCCTTGCTGATGATCCACAAAACCTAGCAATTCGATGTAGCAAGCGGCGTACTCCGGGTACTCTATCGCAAACAAACAAGCACACAATAAGTACTCAACTAATGCACGGGTAAAACTCAAATAAGAGATCTAACCAGAAAGTTCAACTTAAGAACTCCGGTTGGCAAAAAGAATCAAATCGAACGAAGCAACAAAAGACAAACGGCAAAAGAAAGAAGCTTCGTTTACTATTCTAGATCTAGGTCAAATTTTATGGAGGAAAAAACTTGTTTGAGTTGGTTAAACGGAAATAGGGTTTCGAGATGAAACTCCAGGCGCTTGAATCGCCTGATTCTGATAAAGGAGTGAAAAGTTAAACTAAAACGATAATCAGATCAAAAATCGTGATGAGAAAAATCGCGGATTTAATCCGAGAAAAAGAAAAATGACGAACAGATTAACGAACGAACGTTCGTTATCTGGAACTCAATGATGAATGCGTTCGTTGAAACGAACGGACGAGCGAACGCTCGCTAAATAAATAAACCGCGGAAAAACCGATTTATTTAAAAAAACGAAAACTAGGGTTTTCTAAAAAAATGGATCGGTTTTTCTCAAAAAACCGGCGACGGCGGCTACCTCGGCTCAGGCTCCGGCGAGGTCCAGTGGGGCTCCGGGCGGTGGCGGGTGGTGCGGGGCGGTGGCTCCTGGCGGCAGCGGCGGCAACAGGCGGCAGCAGCGGCGTGCGGCGGTGCGGGCGGCGGCTGGCGGTGTGGGGTGCGGCCGCGGTGGTTCGGGGCTCCAGGGGGGCTCTGGTGGGGTTATAAAGGGGGGGCGGCCACGGCTTGGGGAGGGGGTCGGCGGCGGCGTCCCCGGCTTGGACTCCCGAGTCCGGCGGCGGCTCCTGGCGGGCCAGCCTGGCTTGGCTGGGCCTTTGGCCCAGTCGGGCGCGGGTCTCTTTTTTTAATAAATTTCGCCGAAACTAAGAAAAATTCTAAATAAATAAATAAAAATCTAAAAATGCCAAAACAAATTTTCTCCGTCTAAATAAAATATTTAGAACAGGATGAACATTTTCTTGGCCCTAAATGCTATTTTTTTGAAAACGTGCAATTTTTCCTAAATTCAAATAAAATAGCAAATAAAACCAAAATAAAATCTTATTTGATTTTATTATTAAATCCTTAACATTTCTTTATTTTGGGAAGTCATTTTATTCCATCTCTCATATTTTTGTAATAGAAACAATTGAAGATAAAATAAATAAAATCAAATGATCCGATTTTTCAAAATTTGAGAAAACTCAAATATGAAAATAATGAAACTCCCAACTCTCTCCGAGGGTCCTTGAGTTGCGTGAAATTTCTAGGATCAGCCAAAATGCAATAAAATATGATATGCAATGATGATCTATTGTATAACATTCCAAATTGAAAATTTGGGATGTTACAAACCAACCCCCCTTAAGATGAATCTCACCCTTGAGATTCGGGTTGGCTAGAAAATAGGTGAGGGTGGTCCTTCAGCAAATCTTCCTCTCATTCCCAGGTGGCTTCATCCTCCGTGTGGTGGCTCCACTGAATTTTGCAAAACTTGATAACCTTGCTGCGGGTGACTCGGCTGGCATACTCAAGTATCTTGACTGGTTTCGCCTCATAGGTCAAATCACTGTCGAACTGAATTGCTTCCAGCGGCACTGTGTCTCTTAGTGGTATATCAGCCATCTCCGCGTGGCACTTCTTCAACTGGGAAACGTGGAACACGTCGTGAACTCCTGACTATCCTTCGGGTAATTCCAACTTGTAGGCTACTTCTCCCATACGCTCCAAAACTTTGTATGGTCCTACAAAATGTGGTGCTAACTTTCCCTTAACTCCAAAACGCTTAATTCCTCGAAGTGGAGATACTCAAAGATAAACTCTGTCTCCGACTTCATAAATTGTCTCCTTGCGTTTAGAATCCGCGTAGCTCTTCTGCCTGGACTATGCTACCTTGAGCCTATCGTGAATCAATTTCACCTTCTGTTTAGACTCCTTAATCAAATCCGGTCCAAACAACTAGCGGTCTCCAACTTCATCCCACAATAATGGGGTCCTGCACCTCCTTCCATACAAGGCTTCGAAAGGGGCCATCTTCAAACTGGATTGATAACTGTTGTTATAAGAGAACTCTGCGTATGGCAAATTCTCGTCCCAACTAGATCCGTAATCTAGCGCACAAGCTCTCAGCATATCCTCCAAAATCTGATTGCCTCTCTCGGTCTGTCCATCTGTCTGCGGATGGAAGGCTGTACTAAACTCTAGCCTGTTACCCAAAGTTTCATGCAACTGATTCCAGAACTTTGAGGTAAACTGGGTTCCTCTATCCCATACAATGCTTCTTGGAACTCCATGCAAGCACACGATCCTGGTCATGTATATCTTTGCTAACTTGGCACTGGTATAGGTAGTCTTCACTGGGATGAAATGAGCTACCTTTGTCAAACGATTGACTACAACCCAAATTGAGTCATAGCCTGAACGTGTTCTGGGCAATCCTGTGATAAAATCCATGCCTAACTTATCCCACTTCCATTCAGGTATCGGCAATGGCTGTAGCGAACCTGCTAGCTTCTGATGCTCTGCCTTTACTCTCTGACATACATCACAAACTGCTACATACTCCGCAATGTCCTTCTTCATTCCAGTCCACCAGAAAGTATCCTTCAAATCCAAATACATCTTGGTATTTCCCGGGTGAATCGAATATGGTGAATCATGGGCCTCTTGCAGAATTAACTTCCTGATCTCTGGGTCATTAGGTACATAAACATGGTCTACAAACCATAATGTATCGTGCTCATGCTCACAAAATCCTTTAGCTTTTCCTTTGCTCATTTTCTCCTTAATAGAAGCAATCTCCTTGTTAGTCCTTTGAGCTTCTCTGATCTTATCCATCAAAGTAGACTGAATTTCCAATGCTGCTACATAGCCTCTCGGGACTATCTCCAAACATAGCTAAGATTTTTGGTTAACGCGTCAGCTATTACGTTAGCCTTTCCGGGGTGATAATGCAATCTCATGTCATAATCCTTGATGAGCTCCAACCATCTCCTTTGCCTGAGATTCAATTCCTTCTGCATGAAAATATACTTCAAACTCTTGTGATCCGTGTACACCTCACAATGGTTCCCAATGAGAAAGTGTCTCCAAGTCTTCAATGCATGCACTATGTCTGCTAACTCCAAATCATGTGTGGCATAATTTAACTCATGAGGCTTAAGCTATCGTGAGGCATATGAAACAACTCTTCCTTCCTGAATAAGCACTGCTCCAAGTCCTCGACGTGAAGCGTCGCAATACACCTCATAATCCTTGGTCTGATCTGGCAAAATCAACACTGGTGATGTAACCAAACGTTTCTTCAACTCCTAGAAACTAGGCTCACATTCCTCGGTCCATATGAACTTGGTATCCTTCTTCAACAACTCCGTCATAGGTTTTGCAATCTTCGAGAAATTTTCAATAAATCTCCGGTAGTATCTTGTGAGTCCCAAAAAACTCTGGATCTCTCCAACTATTGTTGGCGCTTCCCAATTTGTCATAGTGTCAACCTTGGTGGGATCTACTGCTATACCTTCTCCGGATATAACGTGTCCGAGAAATCCAACTTCAATCAACCACTCACATTTGCTAAACTTGGCGTATAACTGATGTTCTCTAAGCTTACCAAGTACCAAACGCAAATGTTCCTTATGCTCTTCTTCATTCTTCGAGTAAACTATGATATCATCAATGAACACTATGACGAACTTATCCAAAAACTCCATAAACACTTTGTTCATCATGTTCATAAAATATGCAGGTGCGTTAGTCAGACCAAATGACAGAACGGTATACTCGTACAGCCCATACCTGGTGGTAAAAGCCTTCTTGGGTATATCATGTTCTCGAATCTTCAACTGATGGTATCCTGATCGCAGATCGATCTTGGAAAATAACTTAGCTCCTTGCAATCGATTAAACAGATCATTGATCATCGATAGTGGGTACTTGTTCTTGATGGCTACTTCATTCAATCCTCGATAATCAACAACCATCCTTAACGATCCATCCTTCTTCTCCACTAGAAGTACCGGCGATCCCCAAGGTGAAGAACTTGGGCGAATATAACCTTTATCCAGTAACTCCTTAATCTGCTTCTTAATCTCCACCAAATCCTTTGCGTGCATCCTATATGGTCTCTTAGATATTGGCCCTGTGCTTGGCAAAAGCTCAATCAAAAACTCAATATCTCTATCCGGTGGCATGCCTGTTAACTCCTCTGGAAATACATCAGGGAAATCCTTCACTACTGGTACTTCCTCCTGCACAACTCATGTTAACGAATTTACTTGGGTCGTTTTAGGCACATGCCGGGATACATACTTGATCCTTCTCCCTTCTGGGGTGGTAAGCAAAATTGACTTGCTGGCACATTCACTATTCCCTTCATACTTCGATAACCAATCCGTGCCTAATATCACATCCAATCCTTGAGATTCCAATACTATTAGGTCTGAGGGAAATACATAGTTACCAATCCTCAATGGTAACCGACCACACCATAGACTAGCCATATATTCTGCTCCAGGCGAGGTTACTAACATGGGTGACCTAAGGGCTTGGGTTGGCAGTTTATACTTATCCACAAATCCCCTTGATACGTATGAATGTGATGCACCAGTATCGAAAAAATGAGTGCAGTAAATGACTTAACCAAGAACTTACCTATTACTGCATCGGGCTGGGCTTCAACCTCCTCCACATTTACGTGGCTCACATGTCCCCTGTTGAAAGGGTTCGGCTTCTTCCCAGAGCTTCCATTGCCATTTCCATTCTGAGATTCAGGACATTCATTGGCATAATGTCCGGTCTTCTGGCACTTAAAGAAAGTGACTTGGCTCAGGTCTCTCTTGGCTGGGGTTGATGGGTTTGTATGATTCTGGCCATTGCTTCCTCCATTCCCATTACCATTCTTGGTGCCATTATGATTGTGCGAGCTACCTCCTCCATGGGTATGCTGAAAATGTCCTCCCGGTCTAGGGGTAAAATGTGGCTTCTGCTGAGCTCCTGAATTGTACTTCCCTTGTCCATACTTCCTCTTACGATTCTCAATTTGCTGCTGATTCCCTTCAATCATGAGAGCACGATCTACCAACTCCCGGTAGTTGTTGAAGGTTGCTACCATCAACTACATGCTAAGCTCATCATTCAGTCCTTCCAGAAACTTCTCCTGCTTAGCCGCATCCGTGGCAACGTCATCTGGGGCATAACGTGCTAGCTTACTAAAGTCCTCCACATACTGGCCAACTGTCCGTCCTCCTTGGTGCAAGTTGCGAAACTCTCGCTTCTTCATGGCCACAGCTCTTGCTGAAACATGGGCAGTACGGAAAGCCTGCTGGAACTGGTCCCATGTGATAGTTTCGATAGGGAAAGTGGCGGTGAAATTCTCCCACCATGATGTTGCGGGTCCTTCAAGCTGATGTGCGGAAAACTTCACCTTTTCCGCATCTATGCATCCCGCTGTGGTCAACTCCCTTGCTGTCTTGCGGAGCCAATCATCTGCTACTATCGGCTCGGTGCTACTGGAAAACACTGGCGGATTCAGCCTAAGAAAACGGGCTAAGTGATCAACAGGTGGTGGTGGTGGTGGGTTGTTGTTGTTCCCCTGATTCTGATTCTGGACTAGCAACTGCATCAATGTGTTCTGCTGCTGGATCAACTGGGTGAGCTCTGATGGGAAGGTAAATCTGGGGTCACGTCTCGGAGGCATCTCAGGGTTTAGAAAATATGAGATTTAAGAATAGAGAGGAGTCTAGAGAGAAAACACTACCCATATGCACATGAGGCAAAAGCAAACAATTCACTTCATTCGATCAAACAAGGGCATACAATCGATCTATATTTACCAAAAGTGCTCGGACTACTATATTTACATGGTGGACTACTACTACTGTTGGGGTGGTCTACTAGAAATATTCTTCGGTTGCAGACTCCATGATATCTGCTCCACCTTCATCAACATAGTCAACATCACTATCATCTAGATCCGAGTCAGTGTCGTCAATGATGATGTAGTATTCCGGGCGAATCTCCTTGGGTTCTTCGTCTTCCTCTACTGGTGTAGGGTCTCCCATAAATATTCCAATCTTCTTGATCAGATCGTCATACTTCTCCACTAATACTTCGATCTCCTCTTCATAATCTTCACGTGTAGCCTTGAGCTCTTCCTCCAGTTCCTTGATTCTTGTCCTTGCCTTCATCAGATCTATCATGTCGGCGCACATCTGGTTCTCCTGACGTCGAATGTGCTGGTTTAACTTCTGGATAAAAGCTGCAATTGATCTATCCTTCCTGGTGCTGATCATCTCCCAGTGCTCATCTCGGCGCCCACAAATCTAGTAGATAGTATCCCTGAGATCATTGCCGTAAACTTCTCCAATGCGTCCCATGGCGATATGAGTTGCCATGCTCTTTCCTAGACTCCAGGTTGGTGCATCAAAGGAAAACTCAATGGGCTCAGTGACTAAAATGAACGTCCTTCCTGGAACTTGAACTTGAATCATCCAGCGCTCCTCTTCAGGTAAAGTGGCGTTGTAGGTTCCGGTGAAGCTTGGTACTCCTATGTTTAGATATCTAGTGACTTCCTTCAAGTGACGTCCAAAGGGTGTATCTTCATCCAGTTGCGTGAACTTGTTCCTTGCATTTGCCATCCTAAAAGAGTAGAAACGTTGAGGAGTCAGAATGAGAAGAGAGAGTAGTGATCTAGGGCTTTAGCTTAGTGGTCGTGTCCTACAGTCAGCGTGTGCTCTGATACCATCTTGTAGCGACCAGACCTCAAACGGTCCAATCTCTATGCTCCGGTGTCATCCCTGGATCAATAATGCTGACACCACACAGTACTTCAAGGATTTATAACAGAGTAGCAATCACACACTTATTAAATCGAGTCTCAAAAGAGAACTTATTACAATAAATATGGCTTAAGGCCATCTAATAACAATAACATCGGAAGGCTTGGAAGATAAGTGAGTCCATCAACTCCAACGACATCACTGAGTATAGAACCACGACCTAAAGGCACCTTACTCGTCGTCTGAAAAGTCTGCAACATGAACGTTGCAGCACGAAACGGGTCAGCACATGGAATATGCTGGCAAAGTAACACATAGAGAGCAATGAAGGAATAAAACTATACTATATGCATATTTGGCTGGTGGAAAGCTCTATTGGTATAGTTTTGCGCAAAGCCAATTTTTCCCTACTACAAAGGAATAAATTTTATTTAACTATCATGGTAGTTGTTAAACATTGAGAGTGTAGACACCCTCTCAATCCCAATTAAGCATCATCATTAAAACCTAACAAAATTAATTTAGAGTAACATGATTTGATTCACATGATAATCCAAGTACTAGATACTCAAGATGTCCATAACCGGGGACACGGCTAACCATGATTAGTTTATACACTCTGCAGAGGTTTGCGCACTTTTCCCCACAAGACTCGATCTTCTCCGTTGGATTTCTCACACTACCTGGTGTTTGAGAAATGGATGACCGAGACATAGTCTTTCAGAGGCGCTTGCACCTTATGAACGGGTAGACCGTACCAACCTACATCCCCTACATCTGCTAGTCTACCACTATAAGAGTTCGCACGACTTAATAAACTATGCTAGAGCCCATAGTAGCTTGTGGCTGCACACGGAAGTTTCTAGTATGAATAATCTCATGATCCCTTTCAGCCTGGGTGGCGGTCCAAAAGAAAAACAGGCAATCGCTGGAATACCTAAGTGCCTCAATCCACCCAGATGTGTATTTAAGTTTCCACCTTAGATAAACCATTGATTTAACAAACTCACATCTGTCATGGATTTCACTCACCCAATCCACGTCTACTAGCATAACATGGCATAATAAGCAAACATAGAATTAACTCCTAAAGGTTTGATAAATAAGAGGTAATAGGTACTACCTCATCTACTTCCCAAACCCAAAATTTAATTAGATCCTAATCATGCAATGTGTGAGTGTTGATCTAATGCAATAAAAACTGGGTAGTAGGAGGTATGATCAAAGTGTTACTTGCCTTGCTGATGATTCGCAAAACCTAGCGATTCGAAGTAGCAAGCGGCGCACTCCGGGTACTCTATCGCAAACAAACAAGCACACAATAAGTACTCAACTAATGCACGGGTAAAACTCAAATAAGAGATCTAACCAGAAATTTCAACTTAAGAACTCCGGTCAGCAAAAAGAATCAAATCGAACGAAGCAACGAAAGTCAAACGGCAAAAGAAACAAGCTTCATTTACTATCCTGGATCTAGGTCAAATTTTACAGAGGCAAAAACTTGTTTGAGTTGGTTAAACGAAAAGAGGGTTTTGAGACGATACACCAGGCGCTTGAATCGCCTGATTCCGATAAACGAGCGAAAAGTTAAACTAAAACGAAAATCGGATCAGAAACCGCAATTAGAAAAATTGCGGATTTAATCCGAGAAAAAGAAAAATGACGAACAGATTAACGAATGAACGTTCGTTATCTGGAAATAAACGATGAACGGGTTCGTTAAAATGAATGGACGAGCAAACACTTGCTAAATAAATAAACCGGAGAAAAACCGATTTATTTAAAAAACGAAAACTAGGGTTTTCTAAAAAAACCGGATCGATTTTTCTCAGAAAACTGGAGGCGGCGGCTACCTCGGCTTGGGCTCCGGCGAGGTCCAGCGGGGCTCTGGACGGCGGCGGGTGGTGCAGGGCAGCGGCTCCTGGCGGCCGCGGCCGCAGCAGGCGGCGGCAACGGCGTGCCGCGGCTGGCGGCGTGGGGAGCGGCGGCGGTGGTTCGGGGCTCCAGGGGGGCTCCGGTGGGGTTATAAAGGGGGGGCGGCCATGGCTTGGGGAGGGGGTCGGCGGCGGCGTCCCCGACTCGGACTACCGAGTCCGGCGGCGGCACAGCGTAGGAGGCGGCGGCTCCTGGCGGGCCGGCCTGGCTCGGCTAGGCCTTTGGCCCAGACGGGCGCGGGTTTTTTTTAATAAATTTCACCGAAACTAAGAAAAATTCTAGAAAAATAAATAAAAATCTTAAAATGCCAAAACAAATTCTAGAAAAACTAAGAAAAATTCTAGAAAAATAAATAAAACTAATAAATTTCACCCTAAATGCTATTTTTTTGAAAACGTGCAATTTTTCCTAAATTCAAATAAAATAGCAAATAAAACCAAAATAAAATCTTATTTGATTCAATATTTCTTTATTTTGGGAAAGTCATTTTATTCCCTCTCTCATATTTTTGTAACAGAAATAATTGAAGATAAAATAAATAAAACCAAATAATCCTATTTTTCAAAATTTGCGAAAACTCAAATATGAAAATAACGAAACTCCCAACTCTCTTCGAGGGTCCTTGAGTTGCGTGAAATTTCTAGGATCAGCCAAAATGCAATAAAATATGATATGCAATGATGATCTATTGTATAACATTCCAAATTGAAAATTTGGGATGTTACAGCAATGCAATAATCGCAAACGGTGGTGTAAAATAACCATAAAAAAGGTCCAAACTATTTGCGATGGCGGGCACATCAAACACGGTTCAGATTTTAGTTGTGTGTGCGATGCTGCGCATATGGTTGATCCATACGAACTATTTGCGTTTAGACATAACAATAGAAACGGGCAGCCATATCAATGTGTGTGCGATATACGGCATATAGTTCGCTCCGATGAACTGTTTGCGATGATCGAGGTGAACACAAACGATTCAGCGTAACAACATGTGTGTGATACCCGGCAAACAGGTCGGTAATCAGAATTGTCTGCAATCATTATAGACAGCCCATACGGTCTTCTTTTATGAATTGTGTGCTCATTAGGGCACACAGTTCAGGAAACCAACCTATGGGCGATAATGTAGAGAATCCCTATCGAATACTTATTACTAACCGTCTGTGATGAGTTTGATAGGATAAATAGAGATAACAAATTAATATAAGTGAACGGAAACAGAGATATGTACAGTCTACTTAATTTAGTCCTTCTTGTTGTTGTTGTTGGATGGCCCCGCGACATCGTCTTGGCGAGGACGCTTCTTGCTGCTGACGGTTGGCTTTTCATCGCCGCCGCCGTCGTCATTGTCGTTGCTGTCGTCGTCCTCCTCCTCCTTGTTCGACCATTCCTCCTCCTCATCATCGTCGTCCTCTTCTCCGTCCTCCGGCAGCTACTCGTCCATCTGGTTGTCGTCTGACGACTCTGGAGGCGGCGTCCCTTCCATGATCCGGATATAATCGAGGTTTGGGCACAACGCCGGACTCATGGAAGACGGGCGGGATGATTCCGATGTTGACCTATCATCGGGCGCAGACTACTGGCTGAACTATCGTCCTCGCTGTTGCTCGACATGGCTGCAGAGTGTGTGCCAGTGTGTAGCACGGCCTACCGAGGACGATGAAGATGGTGGACACTTAAGCAGGGTATGCAGAGAAGAGGAAATGCCAATTGAAGTGGGGGTTGACGTATTATCTAACCGCTAATATAATCAACCGCGAATAGTTGTACCTAGTCACTCCAAATTCCTGGGGTTGCGCAGGACTCCGATTGGCTGGTTAATTTTTTCAGGACAAAAAGATGGAACGAGTTTTGGGATTATGCACCGATACCGGTACAAACGGAGTAGGACAGTTGGCAAGAAATACATTGAGCTCTTCTTATTGATAAAGCCAGTAATAATCAAACTACTATGGAAAAGAAAAAAAGACAAAAGAAAATATCTGCATGAATCTTCGCGTAACATCAGTGACAGAGGACCTAGGTGTGCATTACTTAAAGCACATCTAGATGTGCTTTAGCAATACTATCAAACAAAACCCCTAATCATCATTGCAAACAGCGCATAGAACATGGCTAATGCGGCAACCAGAACTAAACATGCTAGTTCCTACTTGTCACTTGCTTTCAACTGCTGCATGTGATTGATTCTTTCTTGCTTCATCGTACTGATTGTACATTCTTCAGCTTTACGTCATCTTCCGCGAGCTTGGTGATAACACTTCGAGCCCTGCCATGCCATTCTTCATCCAGCCAGTTAACAAAGGACAAGCCGCATATCCCTGCCAATGTTAAATAGTATTCAGGATGAGCGGTGGCATTAACTGAAGTAAAATGATGAACTTAGTGAAGGAAATATGCCCTAGAGGCAATAATAAAGTTATTATTTATTTCCTTATTTCATGATAATGTTTATTATTCTTGCTAGAATTGTATTAACCGGAAACTTAGTACATGTGTGGGTACATAGACAAACAGAGTGTCACTATTATGCCTCTACTTGACTAGCTCGTTGAATCAAAGATGGTTAAGTTTCCTAGCCATAGACATGAGTTGTCATTTGATTAACGGGATCACATCATTACAGAATGATGAGATTGACTTGAACCATTCCGTTAGCTTAGCACTTGATTGTTTAGTATATTGCTATTCCTTTCTTCATGACTTATACGTGTTCCTATAACTATGAGATTATGCAACTCCTGGATACTGGACAAACACTTTGTGTGCTACCAAACGTCACAACGTAACTGGGTGATTATAAAGGTGCTCTACAGGTGTCTTCGATGGTACTTGTTGAGTTGGCATAGATCGAGATTCGGATTTGTCACTCCGATCATCAGAGAGGTATCTCTGGGCCCTCTCGGTAATGCACATCACTATATGCCTTGTAAGCAATGCGACTAATGAGTTAGTTGCGGGATGATGCAATATGGAACGAGTAAAGAGACTTTCCGGTAACGAGATTGAACTAGGTATTGAGATACCGACGATCGAATCTCGGGCAAGTAACATACCGATGACAAAGGGAACAACATATGTTGTTGTGCGGTTTGACCGATAAAGATCTTCGTAGAATACGTAGGAACCAATATGAGCATCCAGGTTCCGCTATTGGTTATTGACACCGGAGATGAGTCTCGGTCCTGTCTACATAGTTCTTGAACCCGTAGGGTTCGCATGCTTAACGTTCTGTGACGATTTGTATTATGAGTTATGTGATTTGATGACTGAAGTTTGTTCGGAGTTCCATATGAGATCGGGGACATGACAAGGAGTCTCGAAATGGTCAAGACGTAAAGATCGATATATTGGAAGGCTATATTCATACATCAGAAAGGTTCCAAGTGATTCGGGTATTTTTCGGAGTACAGGAGAGTTAAGGGAATTCGTATCGTGCCTTAATGGGCCATACGAGAAATGAGAGAAAGGCCTCAAGGGTGTCTGCGTCCCTTCCCCATGGACTGGTCCGAATTGGACTAGGGAAAGGGGGCGCCCCCTTCCTTCCTTCTCCTTCTCCCTTCCCTTTTCCTATTCCATGTGGGAGGTGGAATCCTACTAGGACTAGGGAGTCCTAGTAGGACTCCACACTTTGGGCACGCCCTATGAGGGCCGGCCTCCTCCTCCCTCCATCATTTATATACGTGGCCATGGGGCACCCCATAGACACACAAGTTGATCATTTGATCTCTTAGCCGTGTGCGGTGCCCCCCTCCAGTATAATCCACCTCGGTCATATCGTCATAGTGCTTAGGCGAAGCACTGCGCCGGTAACTTCATCATCACCGGCATCACGCCGTCGTCTGACGAAGATCTCCTCGACACTCTGCTGGATCATGAGTTCGTGGGACATCACCGAGCCGAACTTGTGCAGATCATGGAGGTGCCGTACTTTTGGTGCTAGGATCGGTCGATCGTAAAGACTTATGACTACATCAACCGCGTTTTCATAACGCTTCCACTTACGGTCTACGAGGGTACGTAGACAACACTCTCCCTCATGTTGCTATGCGTCACCATGATCTTGCATGTGCGTAGGATTTTTTTTGAAATTACTACGTTCCCCAAAAGTGGCATCAGAGCCAGGTTTATGCATAGATGTTATATGCACGAGTAGAACACAAGTGAGTTGTGGGCGATAATAGTCATACTGCTTGCGAGCATGTCATACTTTGATTCGGCGGTATTGTTGAATGAAGCGGCCCAAACCAACATAACGCGTACGCTTAAGCGAGACTGGTTCTACCGACGTGCTCCGCACATAGGTGGCTGGCGGGTGTCAGTTTCTCCAACGTTAGTTGAATCGAGTGTGGCTACGCCCGGTCCTTGTTGAAGGTTAAAACAACACATACTTGATGAAAAATCGTTCTGGTTTTGATGCATAGGTAAGAACGATTCTTGCTCAGCCCGTAGCAGCCTCGTAAAACTTGCAACAACAAAGTAGAGGACGTCTAACTTGTTTTTGCAGGGCATGTTGTGATGTGATATGGTCAAGACATGATGCAAAATTTTATTGTATGAGATGATCAAGTTTTGTAACGGAGTTATCGGCAACTGGCAGGAGCCATATGGTTGTCGCTTTATTGTATGAAATGTAATCGCCATGTAATTGCTTTACGTTATCACTAAGCAGTAGCGATAGTCGTAGAAGCAATAGTTGGCGAGACGACAATGATGCTACGATGGAGATCAAGGTGTCGCGCCGGTGACAATGGTGATCATGATGGTGCTTTGGAGATGGTGATCAAAGGCACAAGATGATGATGGCCATATCATATCACTTATATTGATTGCATGTGATGTTTATCCTTTATGCATCTTATTTTGCTTAGTTCGACGGTAGCATTATAAGATGATCTCTCACTAAATTTCAAGGTATAAGTATTCTCCCTAAGTATGCACCATTGCAAAAGTTCGTCGTGCCGAGACACCACGTGATGATCGAGTGTGATAAGCTCTACGTTCACATACAACGGGTACAAGCTGGTTTTCCACACGCATAATACTCAGGTTAAACGAGCCTAGCATATGCACATATGGCCTCGGAACACTAAGACCGAGTCGCCGAGCGTGAATCATATAGTACATATGATCAACATAGTGATGTTCACCATTGAAAACTACTCCATCTCACGTGATGATCGGACATGGTTTAGTTGATATGGATCATGTGATCACTAAGATGATTAAAGGGATGTCTATATAAATGGGAGTTCTTAAGTAATATGATAAATTGAACTTTAAATTTATCATGCACTTAGTCCTGGTAGTATTAGCATATCTATGTTGTAGATCAATAGCTCGCATTTAGCTCCCCTATTTTATTTTTGATATGTTCCTAGAGAAAACTAATTTGAAAGATGTTAGTAGCAATCATGCCGATTGGATCCATGATCTGAGGATTATCCTCATTCCTGCACAGAAGAATTATGTCCTTGATGCACCGCTAGGTGACAGACCGATTGCAGGAGCAGATGAAGACGTTATGAACGTTTGGCAAGCTGGATATGATGACTACTTGATAGTTTAGCGCACCATGCTTTACGGCTTAGAATCGGGGCTTCAAAGACGTTTCGAACGCCACAGAGTATATGAGATGTTCCAAGAGTTGAAATTAGTATTTCAGACTCATGCCCATGTCGAAAGGTATGAGACCTTTGACAAGCACTTTGCCTACAAGATGGAGGAGAATAGCTCAGCTAGTGAGCATGTGCTCAGAATGTCTGAGTACTACAATCATTTGAATCAAGTGGGAGCTAATCTTCCAGATAAGATAGTGATTGACAGAGTTCTCTAGTCACTATCACAAAGTTACTAGAACTTCGTGATGAACTATAATATGCAGGGGATAACGGAAATGATTCCCAAGCTCTTCGTGATGCTGAAATCGACAAAGGTAGAAATCAAGAAAAGCATCAAGTGTTGATGGTTGACAAGACCACTAGTTTCAAGAAAAGGGCAAAGGGAAGGGGAACTTCAAGAAGAATGACAAGCAAGTTGCTGCTCCAGTGAAGAAGCCCAAGTATGGACCTAAGCCTAAGACTAAGTGATTCTACTACAAAGGGACTGGTCACTAGAAGCAGAACTGCCCCAAGTATTTGGAGCATAAGAAGGATGGCAAAGTGAACAAAGGTTTATTTGATATACATTTTATTGATGTGTACTTCACTAGTGTTTATAGAAACCCCTCAGTATTTGATTCTAGTTCGGTTGCTAAGATTAGTAACTCGAAACGGGAGTTGTAGAATGAACAGAGACTAGTTAAGGGTGAAGTGACGATGTGTGTTGGAAGTGGTTCCAAGATTGATATGATCATCATCGCACACTCCCTATACTTTCGGGATTAGTGTTGAACCTAAATAAATGTTATTTGGTGTTTGCGTTAAGCATGAATATGATTTGATCATGTTTATTGCAATACAGTTATTCATTTAAAGTCAGAGAATAACTATTGTTCTGTTTACATGAATAAAACCTTCAATGGTCATACACCCAAGGTGAATGGTTTATTGAATCTCCACCATAGTGATACACATATTCATAATATGGAAGCCAAAAGATGCAAAGTTAATAATGATAGTGCAACTTATTTGTGGCACTGCCGTTTAGGTCATATCGGTGTAAAGCGCATGTAGAAAATCCATGCTCATGGGCTTTTGGAAGCACTTTATTATGACTCAGTTGATGCTTAAGAACCATACCTCAAGGGCAAGATGACTAAGACTCCGTTATCTGGAACAATGGAGTGAGCAACAGACTTGTTGGAAATAATACATACGGATGTATGCAGTCCGATTAGTGTTGAGGCTCACGGCAGGTATCATTATTTTCTGACCTTCACAGATGATTTGAGCAGATATGGGTATATCTTCTTGATGAAACACAAATCTGAAACATTTGAAAAGTTCAAATAATTTCAGAGTGAAGTGGAAAATCATGGTAACAAGAAAATAAAGTATCTATGATCTGATCATGGAGGAGAATATTTGAGTTATGGTTCGGTCTTCATTTGAAACAATGCGGAATAGTTTCGGGACTCACGCCACCTGGAACACCACAGCGTAATGGTGTGTCCGAACATCGTAATCATACTTTATTAGACCTGGTGCAATCTATGATGTCTCTTACCGATTTACCACTATCATTTTGGGGTTATGCATTAGAGACAGTTGCATTCACATTAAATAGGGCACCATCTAAATCCATTGAGATGACACCATATGAACTGTGGTTTGGCAAGAAACCAAAGTTACTGTTTCTTAAAGTTTGGGGTTGCGATGCTTATGTGAAAAAGTGTCATCCTAATAGGCTCAAACCCAAATCGGAGAAATGTGTCTCCATAGGATACCCAAAGGAGATAGTTGGGTACACCTTCTATCATAGATACGAAGTCAAGACATTCGTTGCTAAGAATGGATCCTTTCTAGAGAAGGAATTTCTCTCGAAAGAAGTGAGTGGGAGGAAAGTAGAACTTGATGAGGTAACTGTACCTGCTCCCTTATTGGAAAGTAGTTCATCACAGAAATCTATTCCTGTGACTCCTACACCAATTAGTGAGGAAGCTAATGATGATGATCATGTAACTCCAGATCATGTTACTACCGAACCTGTAGGTCAACCAGAGTGAGATCCGCACCAGAGTGGTACGATAATCCTATTCTGGAGGTAATGTTACTTGACCATGACGAACCTACGAACTACGAGGAAGCAATGATGAGCCCAGATTCCGTGAAATGGCTTGAGGCCATGAAATCTGAGATGGGATCCATGTATGAGAACAAAGTGTGGACTTTGGTTGACTTTCCCGATGATCGGCAAGCCATAGAAAATAAATGGATCTTCAAGAGGAAGACGGGCACTGATAGTAGTGTTACTATCTACAAAGCTAGACTTGTCAAAAAAGGTTTTTGACAATGTTCAAGGTGTTGACTACGATGCGATTTTCTCACTCGTAGTGATGCTTAAGTATGTCTGAATCATGTTAGCAAATTGCCACATTTTATGAAATATGGAAAATGGATGTCAAAACTACATTCCTTAATGGATTTCTTAAAGAAGAGTTGTATATGATGCAACCAGAAGGTTTTGTCGATCCTAAAGGTGCTAACAAAATGTGGAAGCTCCAGCGATCCATGTATGGACTGGTGCAAGCATCTCAGAGTTGGAAAATACGCTTTGATGAGTTGACCAAAGCATATAGTTTTATACAGACTTGCGGTGAAGCCTGTTTTTACAAGAAAGTGAGTGGGAGCACTACATCATTTCTGATAAGTATATATAAATGACATATATATTGTTGATCAGAAATAATGTATAATTTTCTGGAAAGCATAAAGGAGTTTTTGAAAGGAGTTTTTCAAAGAAAGACCTCAGTGAAGCTGCTTACATATTGAGCATCAAGATCTATAGAGATAGATCAAGGCGCTTGATAAGTTTTTTAATGAGTACATACCTTGACAAGATTTTGAAGTAGTTCAAAATGGAACAGTCAAAGAAAGAGTTCTTTCCTGTGTTACAAGGTGTGAAATTGAGTAAGACTCAAAGCCCGACCACGGCAGAAGATAGAAAGAGAATGAAAGTGATTCCCTATGCCTCAGCCATAGGTTCTATAAAGTATGCCATGCTGTGTATCAGATCTATTGTATACCCTACACTAAGTTTGGCAAGGGAGTACAATAGTGATCTAGGAGTAGATCACTTAACAGTGGTCAAAATTATCCTTAGTGGAATAAGGATATGTTTCTCGATTATGGAGGTGACAAAAGGTTCGTCGTAAAGGGTTATGTCGACGCAAGTTTTGACACTGATCCATATGACTCTAAGTCTCAATCTGGATACATATTGAAAGTGGGAGCAATTAGCTAGAGTAGCTCCATGCAGAGCATTGTTGACATAGAAATTTGCAAAATACATACGGATCTGAATATGGTAGACCAGTTGACTAAACATCTCTCACACGCAAAACATGATCACACCTTAGTACTCTTTGGGTGTTAATCACATGGCGATGTGAACTAAGATTACTGACTCTAGTAAACCCTTTGAGTGTTGGTCACATGGCGATGTGAACTATGGGTGTTAATCACATGGTGATGTGAACTATTTGTGTTAAATCACATGGCGATGTGAACTAGATTATTGACTCTAGTGCAAGTGGGAGACTGAAGGAAATATGCCCTAGAGGCAATAATAAAGTTATTATTTATTTCCTTATTTCATGATAAATGTTTATTATTCATGCTAGAATTGTATTAACCGGAAACTTAGTACATGTGTGGATACATAGACAAACAGAGTGTCACTAGTATGCCTCTAATTGACTAGCTCGTTGAATCAAAGATGGTTAAGGTTTCTAGCCATAGACATGAGTTGTCATTTGATTAATGGGATCACATCATTAGAGAATGATGTGATTGACTTGACCCATTCCGTTAGCTTAGCACTTGATCGTTTAGTATATTGCTATTGCTTTCTACATGACTTATACATGATCCTATAACTATGAGATTATGCAACTCCCGGATACCGGAGGAACACTTTGTGTGCTACCAAACGTCACAACATAAATGGGAGATTATAAAGGTGCTCTATACGTGTCTCCAATGGTACTTGTTGAGTTGGTATAGATCGAGATTAGGATTTGTCACTTCGATTGTCGGAGAGGTATCTCTAGGCCCTCTCGATAATGCACATCACTACAAGCCTTACAAGCAATGTGACTAATGAGTTATTTGCGGGATGATGCATTACGGAACGAGTAAAGAGACTTTCCGGTAACAAGATTGAACTAGGTATTGAGATACCGACGATCGAATCTCGGGCAAGTAACATACCGATGACAAAGGGAACAATGTATGTTCTTATGCGGTTTGACCGATAAGGATCTTTGTATAATATGTAGGAACCAATATGAGCATCTAGGTTCCTCCATTGGTTATTGACCGGAGATAAGTCTCTGTCATGTCTACATAGTTCTCGAACCCGTAGGGTCGGCATGCTTAACATTCTGTGACGATTTGTACTATGAGTTATGTGATTTGATGACCTAAGTTTGTTCGGAGTCTCGAATAAGGTCGGCGACATGACGAGGAGTCTCGAAATGGTCGATACGTAAAGATCGATATATAGGAAGGCTATATTCGGACATCAGAAAGGTTCCTAGTGATTTAGGTATTTTTCGGAGTACCAGAGAGTTACAGGAATTCGTATTGAGCCTTAATGGGCCATACGGGAAAGGAGAGAAAGGCCTCAAGGGTGGACGCGCCCCTTCCCCATGGACTGGTTTGAATTGGACTAGGGAAAGGGGGCGCCCCCTTCCTTCTGCTTCTCCCTTCCCTTTTTCCTATTCCATGTGGGAGGTGGAATCCTACTAGGACTAGGGAGTCCTAGTATGACTCCACACTTTGGGCGCGCCCTATGAGGGCCGGCCTCCTCCTCCCTCCATCCTTTATATACATGGCCAGGGGGCACCCCATAGACACACAAGTTGATCATTTGATCTCTTAGCCGTGTGCGGTGCCCCCCTCCACCATAATCCACCTCGGTCATATCGTCCTAGTGCTTAGGCGAAGCCCTGCGCCGGTAGCTTCATCATCACCGTCATCACGCCGTCATGCTGACGAATCTCTCCCTCGACACTCTACTGGATCGTGAGTTTGTGGGACATCACTGAGCCGAACATGTGCGGATCGCGGAGGTGCCATACTTTCGGTGCTAGGATCGGTCGATCATGAAGACGTACGACTATGTCAACCGCATTGTCATAACTCTTCCACTTATGGTCTACGAGGGTACGTAGACAACACTCTCCCTCTCATTCCTATGCATCACCATGATCTTGCGTGTGCGTAGGATTTTTTTTTTAAATTACTATGTTCCCCAAGACTTAGCACTAACCTCTAAGGGGCAACTGAGAAACCGCCTCCCAATGTCGAATCCCTCCGTGCATACATGTTGAGCGGGAGTGTGCCCATGCACACAACTCAGCTTTTGGTACTTCTCGGTGGCGCAAAACTCGGAGTCAAACTCGTGTTGCGGGAGTCTGGAGTCATTCTCCGGATTCAGTGGCAGATCGCTTTCCTGGGGGGAGGGGTGTCATTCAGGACAAATTCAGCAAGGAGCTATACTGTGGACATGCTAAAAAATATCGGGATAGATTGGAACCAAACAGGACGATTTAGATCCGTAGTACACCTGCCTTCTGATGACCTTAGCCAAGTGCTCAGCGGCAACTGCCGTCGTGGCGGCGATACGAGCAGGAGCTGCCGCACCGAAACCATCAACATCACTCGTCCGCATTTCCCCAATGTCAGCGCCACGCGAGGGAATTTGGAGGCTATGTAGGGATTTGGGGGAAACGGGGAAATTGTGGGGATAAGCTAACGGCCGGAACTACTTATGGCACTATATGTTGTATATGGCACACTGTTTATACATGTCGTTTGTGTTAGGTATTACAACGTCACACACGATTTCCGCACCAAACCGCGTGAGAAGACAACGTAGGTTAGACATGGTGGTCATTACATAACCGTATGTGATGTACTACCCTGTCCATATAATTGAGTTACAGTGATACCGTGTAAACAGCCGCTCTATGGATATCCGTAAAAAAAATAGCCTCTCTGCATATAGAGATGGCGGCGGCGGCCTAGGCAGCGGCTACCGGAGAAGAGGTCAACCATGGGTCGGTGGACGGTGGCAGCTACCGGAAAGGAGCTCAACCATCAAGGTCGGCGGCGGGGTGATTCGAGCACATCCATCGTGGTCCATGGCGGGATAGTGGAGGTCGAACTTCAGGCGGCAGCCGCACTAAGCTTTGCTCCTCGACCGTGTTGTCTCGGCGTGCCGCCGCATTGCGCTTCTTTGTATGCTGGGTGGAGGTCGCCGTGTGGCTAATTAATTAAGGTATTATTTTCGTGAGTGGCTTAGTTAAGGTATTCAATTCCTAAGGGCAGTGTTGTACTAGTACTCTGTGTGTAAATTGATTGGCCATTAATTTTTGTCATTGCACGTCTGGATAACAACATGGAGCGCCCTCAGTAATTATGAAAATAAAACCTTGTGATTTATGCACGCATCTTTGGGCAGCAGTTAATCTGTGTATTAATGTTGTTGTTTTCTTTTTAATTACCATTTGCGTGGTGCAGATGGAACGATCTCGATGGATGAAGAATCAGAAAACCGCAGATTTTATTGGTGGCATGACAGAATTCATGAATTTGTTTGAAAGTACGAAGAGGAGAATTGGTGATGCGGATTACATCCTGTGTCCATGTACTGATTGTGCCAATACAGAGTCACATGAATTGGTGATTGCACTTAGTCTCTAGGGGATTAATGGATGGATATACATGTTGGACCAGACACGGTGAAGAGGAGGTCATGGATGAAGATACCCAGGGCTGCGAGATGCCAAACCCCGATCGGTGTCACATGGATGTTGAATCTAACATCAGGGCACATCCGTCAAGATACCAATGGAACACTGGAAAGCCAAAACGCCCACTGGAAAACCAAGACGTCGACGCAGATGATGACGATCTTGATATGCCAGATTTTGCTGCTATGATTGCAGATCTCAAGGGCCCAAAAAAGGATATGATTGGGTACAAGGATTTGCCAACCATTGAAGCGGACTCCAAGAAAGAATTGTATCCAGGTTGCAAAAAGACAAGTTGAGTGCCACCCTGGCGCTTCTTAGATTTAAAGTAGCAAATGGTCTATCAAACAAGGGCTTCACAAAGATGTTAGGTCTTTTCAAAGAAATTCTTCTAGAAGATAATGTGCTCCCTAGAAGCATGAATGAAGCGAAAAATTGTTTGGCCATTGGAACTTGAAGTACAGAAGATACACACTTGTATGAATGATTTTATATTGTACCGTGGTGAGTACAAAGATTTGCGTGCATGTCCCACATGCAAGCATGCACGATACAAGCGCATGAGAGCAAAGTTCAAGTACAAATTGGACGATGAGATCATGACAGGAATCCCGTTCAAGTTTTTTTGGTACTTGCCTTTAATTCCAAGGTTGAGGCGTTTGTTTGCAAACCCTAGAGAGGCAAAGAGGTTGAGGTGGCATCATGATGAGTGAATTGGGGATAAGTTTATGAGGCACCCGAAAGATGGGGCTCAGTGGGAATTAATCGACAACAAGTTTGAAGACTTTGCCAAGGATCCTAGAAGTATGAGGCTCAGGGAGTGTGCTGACGGGATGAATCCTTTTGGCGGTATGAGCAGCAATCACAACACATGGTCGGTGCTTCTGTGCATATATAACCTGGCTTCTTGGTTGTGTATGAAGAAAAAATACATTATGATGTCGATAATTATCCAAGGCCCGAAGCAACCTGGAAATGACATCGACATTTACTTTCAGCTACTGGTAGAAGAACTACTGACGGTGTGGATAGATGCGCCTGCTATAAAATGTTATGATGCTTACAGAAAGGAGATTTCGATCTACATGCAATGCTGGTGCACACCATTCAAGATATACCGGCATTAGGCCACAAATCGGGGCAGAAAACAAAGGGAGATGTAGGGTGCGTGACATGCATGGATAGGACAGCTAGTAGAAGACTTCGCAACACGCACAAAACAGTGTATTTGCGTCATCGTAGGTTCTTATGGAAAACTCACCCTTACCGAAAGATGAAAGCTGAATTTGATGGTACGGCAGAGGCAGGTATGGGCCCAAGACCCTATGAAGGGGAGGTGGTCCACAACATGGCTAAAAAATTAATGTTGTGCTTGGCAAAAACCACCATTTAACGGTGAAACAAACACCCAAGGGTCAAGTGTTTAAGAAGAATTTGGTGTTCTGGAATTTACCTTACTGGGAGATTCTACATGTATGTCACTTCATCGATGTCATGCACATAGAGACGAACATATGTGAAAGCATCCTTGGTACTCTACTCAAGATTAAAATTAAAAGAAAGGAGGGCGATGGTTCACGGCTTGATATGCTTGCTGATCAATCAAAACGCAAGAGTGAAGCAGAAGATGATGAAAAATTCATCAAAGCTCGCCAGAGTTACAATTTCAGTACAAAAGAAGCAACACAGTTCTTCACCTATTTGGTTTCAGTTAAGACACCCTCTTCCGACTTCACAAACATCAGAAGTCTCGTGGATGTGAGCTTAGGTAAAATGAAGTTGGGAAACATGAAGTCACATGATTTCCATGTAATGTTGAAACAAATCCTCCCGGGGGCCATCAGGAATCTGATGGACAAAGATATAAGAAACACACTCATTGACCTCTGTGATTTCTTCAACCAACTATGGCAGAAAGTTGTAGATCCTGAAGAGTTGGATCATATGTAAGATGATATTGTAAGAATATTGTCCAACCTAGAGATGTTTTTCCCACCATCATTATTTGATGTCATGGTCCATCTCACTGTGCACCTTGTCGACGAGATAAAGTATTGTGGTCATGTGTTTCTTCGCAACATGTATCCCTTTGAGCGGTTCATGGGAATATTGAAGAGCTTTTGTCAGAATCGAAACCATCAAGAGGCAAGCATCCTACAAGGTTATACCGCGGAGGACGTGGTTGAGTTTTGCACCGAATACATGAAACAAAGGCTTATAGGTTTTCCCCTCTCTCGCCACGAGGGAAGGCTGAAAGGTAAGCCGGTCCTTGCTGGCATGCAAATGGCTGCACCTAGAGAATTGGCAGAGAAAGCCCATTTGACGGTACTGCTTAACAACCCAGTTCTCAGCGCTTATGCCGAAGAACACTTGGCAGAGATACGCCAAAGCTTCTTACCAATGGTGCCTTCATCAGATGTGGAGATGAAGGAGCACACTAAGAACTACACGAATGGCTGAAGAATCATTTGGCACAAGGATCCATCGATGACATTGCTACGTGGTTGGCACAAAATCCATCACCTACGGTGTTGACGTACAAAGCATATGACATAAACGGATACACATTATACACTGAGGAACATGATCAGAAGACCTCATATCAGAACAGTGATGTTCAAGTAGAATGCATGACTGTACATGAAGTTGATAAAAGGGTATACTATGGAAACATTAAAGAGATTTGGGAGCTTGACTATGTGAAAGTTAAGGTGACATTATTCAGGTGCGCATGGATCCCTCTTGGTCAAGTAAGGGTTGATGATTACAGGAAGACCTGTGTTAACAGGACAACGATGGCATATCACGCAGACCCGTTCATTCTTGCTAGTGATGCTACCCAGATTTTCTTTGCGGAAGACCCCTTGCATAAGAACTGACATGTAGTGATGCATGGGAAGATAAGGGTACTTAATGTCGACGATGATGCCGATGGGGACGAGTACAATGAATTTGATGAGTTGCCAATCAAGGGATCATGCACCCGTGTAATAGAGAAGCGTAAAATCATCAGAAAACCTAAGTTCATTCGGGGTCAATGTAATGATCCCAGTTCCCCCATGTACATGGGAATTAAGCCGTAATACTAGTATTTATGCCTACCCTGCAACTTAATTCGTTCAATTTAGAACTGCCGCGTGTAATGAATTTGTGAGTTATGCCCGGTTTTCTGTTGATTTAAGAACTGTTAATATGTTGACCTTGATATGCTATCAGCTCAGGCAATGAATATGAACTGTTTTTTGTTATTATTATTATTATATCATAGAGGTATCATACTCAATTGATCTCACTACAGTATGTGTGAACAAAAATATGCAATCTAGTTTGCGAATAGCACACGGTTCGTTGATGGAAGTCGTGTGCCGACCAAACCCCGCCCACGATCTGATTCGTGCTTTCTGATTGGACAGAACCCAAACCCCATGGATCGTACATCTGCACCGTTGGATGCTCCCAGATTGAATGGTGATCCTCATCCCTTTCGACAACAGATGTCGTTCTGGTTGTAATTTTATTTTTATGCACAAAATGCATGTTAAACTCAAAAATGTCTTTAATATAGCTAATGATATCTGAAATGCGCCAGAAAATCAAACCCGTGGTATAATGGTGATTGTGTACCATGTAAATTTTTATGAGTCCAAATGATGAAGTCACCAGCCATAGGAGTTTGAATTGACACATCTCCTTTCGGCAACCATGATCCTTCATGTGAGATGCTCCGGTTTGGAAGGAGCGGTCATCAAAACTTGTGCCAAACTTTACCAATTTTTTTCCATGGGGTCATGAGAGCACGCCGCGGGCACACATCGATTTTGATGATGTCCGAACTCCACCTAAATTTCCTATAATTATAATGCCAACTAGGCCTACGCCAGTGGCTGCACCTCGCGGCAGAAATGTTTGAAACTTCTCCCCACTTCTCGAACAAACAGATGAAACTCACAAAATGACGCACAAATGATCTGTACACCTTCTTTGCTAGGCTGATAGTTAGGGGGTATCATAGCTAGTATCATGCATGCCAACTAGGAAATTTTGATGAGCTGTCATAGAATAAAATGAAGAAAGAGAGGGTTAAGTATCATATCATGAAACCGCATCATAATAAATGATATGCTACTATGTGTCATGGATGACAATAAATAAAGTACTACATGATACTACTCTATGATACTATGCATTAGAGCAAGTAGAATAGAGTGACATAAGGAGGCTATAAGGAATAGAATAATATATATGTGCTTAGTTGGAGGAAAGAGAAGAGAAGAGAGAAGAGAAGCGGGCTCTTGGTTAGTAGAGCCAGCTACAACACGAGACCCAAGACACTTTGTGAGAATGTAAGGTGGGCCAACTATTGATAAACTAGTACATATTTAAAACTTATTATTGTATATGCCGGCTAAGAGGTTGGTTGTATATGACATGGCAACTTCTTATAGCCGGTCGTTGGCTGTATTATTAACCATGCTTTTAGTGAGGTATCTAGTATATCATAGACTAGCTAGTATCATATATATGCATGATACTAGTATATGATCGGTAATACCTCCGTAATGCGCGCATGCATAATATCATAAGTTAGTATCTTAGGCTGCCTTATTAATTGCCATGCATGACACAAAGTAGTACACCATTTAATATGATACGGTATCATGATATGATACCACACCCTCTCTTTCCTCATTTAACTATGTGCCACATCATCCAAAAAGTCTAGTTGGCGTGCATGATACCGCTTGATACTCCCATATTACGACCAGCCTTAGGGTGGCCATAGTGGGGGTATCATAGTCGGTATCATGCACTCGGTAGTAGCAAATATGATGATGTGGCAAAGAAGTAACATAGGTAGATACCATAACATATATAATAAATGCTATACTACTTTGTGTCATGCATGGCCATAAATACGGTTAGCTATGATATATACTACTCTATGATACTATATATGCACTATGAAGGTACGTACGTAGTATCATACACTAGTATCATATGCATGATACTATATATAGTATATGATACTTCCCACTATATAAGGCTGGACATAGTGTTGGTATCATAGCCGACGATATCATGCACTTAGAAATAGAAAGTATGCCGATGTGGCAAAGAATTAAACATATAGAGAGAGGGTTAGAGTAACGTATAGGTAGATACAGTATCATGTTAAATGCGATGCTAATTTGTGTCATGCAAGGCAATAAATATGATCTATGATACTATACTCTATGTATTATACTATGCGCTATAATTAATTAAAGGTAGTATCATACACTAGTATTATATATATATGCATGATACTAGTATATGACACTCTCCACTATGAGTAGCCTAAGTATATATAGCCTAACTAAAACACCCACATGTAGTTGTAGTAGGGTTTTTGACTTTAATTATATGCACTAAAATGCAATGCAAGTTTAGTGCAAAGAATGACTTAAACAGAGCAGACGACCTGAAATGGGTCGGGATGATGTAGCTAGTGATTGATGATTTGTAGTCCGAAGTGCCGCGTCTCCTTTTGGAAATTATGATCCTTCTTGTGAGATGCTTCGGTATGGAAGGTGCTAACGAGATCTTTTTTGAATATTCAAAGTTTGAGATTGCTAGCGAGGCCTGCCGCCTGGTAAAATGTACCAGAAAATCGAACCATAGGGTACAATTGTGATTTCTTACGATGGAAAAAAATTGGAGGTGAAACGATGAACTCATGTTTTCATTCAAACAAAAATATGATGTTAGGTAATGTAATGTTTTCAAATAGCACATGTTTCACTCAAGAAAGCCGTGTGTCCACTAAACCGTGGCCGATGCCCCCCCTCTGCCACGTGCGTGATCTGAGTCGTGTGTTCTGATTGGCTAGAACCCAAACCCCACGGATCGTACGTCTGCACCGTTGTATTCTCCTTGATTAAATGGCGATCCTCATCCCTTTCGACAGCACATGCAGTTCTGGTTGTGATTTTATTTATATCCACAAATTGCATGTTAAATTCAAAAAATGCCTTAAATATAGCAAATGATTCCAGAAATGCGTTAGAAAATCAAACCCGTGGTATAATGGTGAATGCGTACCATGGAAATTTTTATGAGCCCAAACGATCAAGTCACCGACCGCTGGAGTTTGAATTGACACGCCTCCTTTTGAAAACCATGGTCCTACATGTGAGATTCTCCGGTTTGGAAGGAGCGATCATCAAAACCTGTGCCAAACTTTACCAAAAAATTTCCCGGGGGTCGTGAGAGCATGCCACAGGCACACACCGATTTTGATGAAGTCTGGACTTCATCTGAATTCCTAGTAATTAAAATACCAACAAGGCCTACGCCGGTGGCCGCACCTCGCGGCCGAAATGTTTGAAACTTCTCCCGTTTCTCAGATAATGGATGAAAACTCGCAAAGCGACACACAAATGATTTGTACATCTTGTTTGCCAACTAACACCCCAGATGTAGTTGTAGAACGGTTTTGAATTTAATTATAATATGCACTAAATGCAAGCTAAGTGCAAAAAATGACTTGAATATAGCAACGAGACCTGAAATGGGCCAGAAAATCAAACCTAGGGTATATACGTGATTGTTTACCATGAAAATAATTCAAAGCGGAATTATGTAGTCACTGACAATTGGAGTCCGAAGTGCCGCATCTCCTTTTGGAAACTATGATCCTTCTTTTGAGAAGCCCCAATTTGGAAGGTGTGAGCATCAAAACTCGTGCCATCTTTCCCAAAAAAATCCATGTGATCCTGAGAACACGACAGGGGTGACACACCGATTTTCGTTATTTCCAGACTCTATATGCATTTCCTGTAATTAGAATACCAAGAAGGCATATGCCTCTGGCCACACCCTGCGGCCGAACTGTTTGAATTTTTTCCTGTTTCTCGAATAATGAATGAAAACTCCCAAAGCAACACACAAATGATCTTGCTAGCTAGCTAGCACCCACGTGTAGTTGCGACTATAGCAAACGACTCAAATATAGCAAACGATACCTCAAATGCACGCGAAAATTAAACCATATGGTACAATGGTGATTTCTTACCATGGAAACAATTTGGAGGCAAAACGATGAACTCTTGTTTTCATTCAAATGAAAATGTGTTGTTAGAGCATGTAAATGTTTTCAAATAGCACACGGTTCACTCACGAAAGCTGTGTGCCTACCAAACCGTGGTCAATGCCCCCCATTGCTATGTGCGCGATCTGAGCCATGCGTTCTGATTGGCCAGAACCCAGACCCCACGGATTGATGCTCCCAGATTGAACGACAATCCTCATCCCTTTCGACATGAAATGCAGTCCGGCTAGGAATTGATTTATATGCCAAAATGCACGGTAAATACCAAAAAATGTCTTACATATAGCACACGAGACCTGAAATGTGGCAGCAAATTAAACCCGTGGTATAATGGTGATTGCTTAACATGGGAAAAATTTAGAGGCTAAACGATGAACTCACGTCTTCATTTCAAAATTAGTACGTCTTCATTTCAATCAAAATTATTCTCTTTGTGCACATGAGCGCTTAGAGGCAACCGTTTGCTTAGGCCTTTCCGCGCAGCGACCGGGGATATTTTTCACCCTTTTCACCTAGGCTGCCTGTGGCACCCTGGCTCAGAGCGACCGGTTTACCTTGCATTGCTAGCCCAGAGACCATGTCTTCTGGCAACACACAACATCTTGGGTACAAAAAACGACCGCTTTATTGATACTAGTGGCTCAAAGTTTACATTACAATAGGTAGCTGTCGGCGTTCTGGGAACGGGGGTCCCCAGACTTGCCTGCCTGTGGCCTGCGGTGTGGCTCAAAGGGGGGCCCAGCACGGCCCATCTTCACCAACACAGACCCAAGACCCTTGCGAGGGGCCAAGCCTCGCGGGGCGGACGACACGGAGATTCCTCAGGCATGGCCTCATCAGGCTGGCTCGCGAGGAGGCGGAGAGAGCAAGGCGGGGTACCTCACGAGGTGCCCGTGACGCAAGCCATGACGACCAAAGGCGCCAGGCGGGTGCCAGCCCACGCAGCGTCCTCCTCTCCTCTTTGGTGCAAAGAGAGCAAGCGCAGCCGCGGAGTACCGAGGCATCAGTCAAAGGTTGCCATTTTGGTGCAACAAGACCAAGACCAGGAGGACTGCAAGATAGAGGTCATTGTGGAGCCCAAGACAGCGTCACCACCAGAGCTTTGTGCAGGCGAAGACTACTTTTGTCAGGATAGCTGGTACTAGCTGTCCCCCTTAAAATTAGCCCGCCATTGTTGGCTCCCTTCCCGCTCGATATTTGGGAAGAGGACCAGGGCCTCTATAAATAGGACCAACCACCCATAGAACGAGAGGGAGAGACGAGGGAAGAGGAAAAAGACGAGAGACGGAAAAGAGAAGGAAGGAGAGAGAGAGAGAGAAGGGTGACTGAACTCCTCCCAGCAGTTCATCGCCCCAGCCAAGAGCAGACCCTCGCGAGGCTGTTCTTCCTTGTATTGTTCATCATCATCGGCCCAACAGGCAATCCACCACGCCACACACTGGAGTAGGGTATTACACCACAACGGTGGCCCGAACCAGCATAAACCCTGTGTCATTCGTGTTGTTCTTCCCATTGCTTTGATCCTAGCGAGGCGGAGGGGTGCAGGTAGGTAGGAGGCAAAATCTCCGCCCGCACCCCTGTGTTCGAACCTCAAGGGTCTGCCGAAACCCGAAATCCGACAGTAGCGAGGCCAAGCGGCACACCCGGTGCGGCTGAACAATATGTACATTATTTATTGAACATAAAAGGGCCTCGATCATAAAAGGACACCGATGAGGACACGATCTAGACTCGAGCAGCACTCCTTTCCACGAGACTTTCCTGAAATCTGGCATGACACTCCAGGTCAGTTCATTGAATGTACTTGCAAGCTCACAACAAGCATAAACATAATGACAAACAATATCATGATAATTAACCAATTATTAGTAATTCAACAATGTAACCAACATGCTGTGATCACGCTCTTATGAGCACAGTCCCTCGGACTAGCTTACCACGGTGATCGCTTCTGGATCACAAATGTGCCAACCACATGATCTTAACTCGGGATACCTTGTGATCATTTCGGCGACCACAACCACGACCACTATTTGGTCTCAAATGGTGATTCTTCCGGAGATCACAACCACGACCAACACTTGGTCTCAATCGACAGGATGACCTTCCCACCATCCACAGCAGTGCAAGGTTCATGACTTAGTGTGCAAGATTAATTAAATGTTGACACATGGTGTGACCTACTTTCGAGGTGTCCGTAACCGTGGACTCGACTATTGATAGATTAATACACTCTTCAGAGGTAGCGCACTGTACCCACACCACGGAACCCATGGCCTCATACTCCCATCCGGGTGGACCAACGACATTTCGATGAAACCCCTCCATTGCCATGACACTCTCTCGGCCACTCCGACCCACTTCCCAAGTGGGCTAGTCCTGGGTGGCCTCGTGTCTACCAAAGACACAACGACCACCGTCGTGGCCAACGTCCCTCACGGGGACCGTCCCGCATGGGGACTGGTACCAAAGTCTCAACAACGGGCTCACAAGGTTATGTCTGCTTAACGGGCCAGGGTACCGCACGCCCATAACCTTTCCTAGTTGGAGGCACCGACCAGAGGCATGACAACGGACCAAATAAAGGCCTTCCCATACAGACAAATGTGGTTGCACTGGGAAAACTCGATTCAGTGGCACCATGACTCGGTCAACGATAAATTCAAGTTGTATTATTATCAGGTTCAACTTAAATTGAAAATAACTGGTGTCATAGTATGCCATGAAATGCAATTAGTGACATCTGCTCCACATAATAACGGAAATGACCGAGTCAACTGAATCCACACTAAGCATGAACATCAACAACACCTCATACTTCTCTGGTCAGGATATAAACTCACATGAAACATAATCTTTCTAACAAATTTTGCCCTCTTTCTCATGCAAAAAATGGTTCTAACAAACTACTTATATCAATAGCCATATTATTTTTTATTTTTTATCATAGCAAAGATAACTTCTAGTTTCTTTAACCACTTAGTAGCTACAACTTTCTGGTAACATAAGCATGTAAACTTATACAAATACTAACAGAATATAAATAACCTAATGATGATGATTTAAATGCATGGGTTAAACCATTCATTCAAGTAAAAAAATATCACAATTATTGAAGTGGCATCATGAAAATATTATTGTGGCTTGCCTTAGTGCAGATGAGGCTCACAAGCCCTCTGGTGTTCTTCAAGACAAGCTTCACTCTTTGAAAATAAATTTAAACACAAAAAGAAAATATCAATAACCCTTCTGAAATTTACCAAAAAATCTAGACATCAGGGAAAATCCCATTTTTGGTGAGCTGTTAGATTTCCTTGCAAAGAACACAATGCAAAAAGAATCAATTCATTTGGACTTATGGTTGAAAAGTTATAGTTGTTTGAATCTCTCTGGAAGTTTGAATTTTAAATAAAACAGACAGGGGGTGACGTCGAAGGCATAAAGCCTCGGGGCGCCACCACTCATACCACTTCACGCGCGTACTGGGTGGCTGACTAGCGGGCCCCGCTAGTCAGGTGGGGGAAGAGGGAGAAGGAAACAGAGTGGGTCGCGACTTCGCGGGAGCTCACGCCGGTGACGAGGGCTCCTTTGCGGAAACTAGAGGGAGGGATCGAGAGAGGGGATGGAGGTGCACCAGCCCGTACCCGTAGCGTAGCTAGGGGTGGTTGGACGGTGTCGGAATCAACCTCGCAAGCGGAGGCAGAGAGCGGGGGTCGCCGAAGACAAAGACGACAGCAAACTGCAGCGACTCCAGGGGCTCCAAGTGGACGGAACGGCTTCATCAAAGAGTTGCAGAGGCTCTGGAAGGGTTGCCTAGGCCAGGGAGTGGCTGGAGCTACCGCGACGACCCAAGGGGATTGTCGGCGAGCTTGAGCTCGGGGACGGAGGCCGCTGCCTGCCCGGCCGGGCTACGGCTATCTACACGTTTGTGGAGTGTGTGGGAGTGGAGGATGGTGCTCGAGGAGGCTGGGGGTGGCTCCATTTATAGGCGAGCGGCAGGGGTGGATCGGGCTCCGCCGGCAACACCTAGACACTGCACCCGGTGACGAGCGGCGTCAGTGAGAGAGGGAGGAGGTGAGGCAGCTCACGCGGGGACTGTGGTCTAACGGAGTCGAGCATATGATCGACGAGAAGGCTATGAGCACAATGCGCACCGCAATGTTACGCTGGCCGGACCGCGCCCATGCTCGCTGCGGCCAGCTCCGGCATCGGCGAGTGCCAGGAGGGATTTCCGGGAGTTGAGACGAAGATGATGGCGCGGTTTGGCATTCTAAGGCAGTCGGGGAAGCAAGCACGCGTGAAATAGAGCTCTCAGCGGCACTCAGAGCGCGTCGACACGGAGCCTGGCATCATGGACACGCTTGGTCACCGCGTGAACTCTACCCTCAGGCCGACCAACGTCCAAAGATCATGTCTGGCTTGTAGTTTGTGGTAGTTTTGAAGATTACCACGCTTTGGTTTGGCTCCAGATGGAGTAGAAAAAATTTCACACGTTTGGTAAGTTTCTGACCAGTAACTTTGAGAGGTTACTAAGGTTAAATGGCTGGGAGTTGGAGGCTGTCCTTTGGAGGTTAGCAATCATCCACTAAGGTGATGATGCACAATAAAAATCAGGCACAATGGAGCAAGTAAAGTGGTAGTTGTTGTAGAAACCACCATTTCTGTCCATAACAGAAAATATTTTCTGTAGCAAAAATATTCCAAAAAGTGGTACAATATTTTTGCTCAGGAAGGTGCCCTAGGGTTCAGAGAATATTTGTGAATTTTCTTAGATTTTTATGGGCAAGAAAAATTGGGGTTGCTTTGGAGCACATTGAATTGGGTAGGATTTTGGAGGGGAAAATGAATATTTTTCATTAAAGAAAAATACTCCAAATATTATTTTGGGTAGAACCAGAGAGTGAATGATGATTAGAGAGGGAAATGAGGCACTTGGGTGAAAGCCAAGGTGTAACACCCCGGATGTAACTTTCCCTATTTGTACTCCAACTCTTGTCGTTTCCGGCGTTAAGTTATTTTATTTTCTCGGGTTCGGGTCTTTGTCTCCATGTGTTGTTGTCGTTGTCATGCATCTCATATCATGTCATCATGTGCATTGCATTTGCATACATGTTTGTCTCATGCATTCGAGCATTTTCCCCGTTGTCCGTTTTGCATTCCGGCGCTTCGTTCTCCTCCGGTGGTCATTTCTAGCTTTCTTTCATGTGTGGGGATTAAACATTTCCGGATTGGACTGAGACTTGCCAAGCGGCCTTGGTTTACTACCGGTAGACCGCCTGTCAAGTTCTGTATCATTTGGACTTCGTTTGATACTCCAACGGTTAACCGAGGGACCGAAAAGGCCTGGTTTGTGTTGCAGACCAACACCCCTCCAATTTGGCCCAAAACCCACCAAACTCTGCTCCATGTCCTAGAGCGTTCGATCACGATCGCGTGGCCGAAAACCGCACCTCATTTGGACTCTCCTAACTCCCTCTATGCCTATAAATAGACCCCCCCCCCATTCCAAATCCCGGGTCTCCTCCCCCGAAACCCTAAAATCTCATATCCG
>NC_041382.1:227760998-227770567 GCF_002162155.2 Triticum dicoccoides
CCGCAGCCGGCCCTCCCGGCCTGCATCGCCCCGCCGCCGCCTACCGAAGCCGCCGCCCTCCTCCACGCGCAGCCGCCGCCACCCACGCGCCGGTCGCCGTCCTCCGCGCCGCTGCCGCGCGCCGGTCGCCGCCCCGCAGCCCGCTGCCACGCGCCGGACGCCGCCCCGCCGCCCGGCCGCCTCCGCCCCGGCCCCGACAGCTCCGGCCGCCACGAGCTTCTCCGGCGACTTCGACATTCCGGCGGTGAACAGTAACTCGGGCGGCCTCGTAATCCGCGCAGATCTCAGATCTGAAATCCTAACCCTAGGTCATTTTTCGTCTAAGTCCTCAGGATTTTAGCTCATATGCACATGTTCACGGCTCCGTAACTTTTCATCCGTAGCTCCGATTTGGGAATATAACATATCAAAATGTTCACCTCAGAGAGTACATCATTTCATTCCATTGCGTCATTTTCATTTGAGCTCATATTTATGCCTGAAATGCTGTTAGAAGAGGGATTCGTGAGTTAATTGTCAGATCTGCTAGTTCATCTTAGACTTTTGTCATTTTAGCCATGATTAATGTGTGCATGATATGCCCGTGAGTTCTTCATATGTTTTGTTAAGGGTTTTGTCATCTATCCAGAGGTGCAACCCATGTATTTTTAGGATGTGTGTGGTGACTTGTGCAATCTTGCAAAGTGGTGCACTTGCTAATTCTGTTTTCAGGGACTTAGTGATTTCACTAGGTCCTGGGATTGTTTAGTTCGCGATGCCATATGTTCATGTTGTTTCCTAGTGATTCGTGCCTCTTTGAGGATGATCAGTAAGGGAGTTTTGTTAATATTGTAGTGCTCTATCAATCCATGTCTTTGTTTACAATTATGGAGAAACCTAGCTTGAGTCAATCGAGCTCTACTTTTGCTTCGTTGCGAATCTGGGCACATCATTAACTTGTTTGCGATTTTGCCGATGTTATTGTAGTTGATCCGTGCATGCTATGCCATTGTTATTGCCATGTATAGCTTGTATTTTGTGCCTTATTTATGGGTGTATGATTGTCTTGCCATGACTTTCACCGTGGTGAGTGCATCGAGCTCATAAACATGCCTTCGTGAGTTATCTTTCAGCATGTCCCAGTTTTCACTAAGTCTGAAAACTGATTATGTTTTTGCTATGTTCGTGTGCTTGTTAGTATATTTTGTGATCCCTTTTGGCTCAAGGTCAGTAAGGGACTTTTGTTAAGCTTGTTGAGTAGTTCCATGCCATGTCTTTCTTTGTCATGTTCAGGTCCTGTAGCATGTTGTTTTGTTGCTCCGAAGAGGGCTATATGGTCTAAAATTCCAGACAAGTGTTAATTTCACTAAGTCTGAGATCTGTTTTACCATTTGCGTTTTTGCCATGCTTGTTCGAACCTGTTAATGGATGAATTGGCCGTAGCTCAGTGCTAGACTTTTGTTAAGCATCTTGAATGCTTCCCTGCCATGTATTTTGATGTCATGTTTGGGTGCTATAGCATGTTCATATCATTGCATTTTAGATGCCTACTTGCTGTAAATCGCAGACCGGTGTCATTTTTGAAACGCTTGCCATTTCCAAACCGTAACTCCGATTCCGGCGTTCTTTATATCGTTTTCAAGCGATTTCATCTCATCTTTCCAGTGGCACCCTTGGAATTCCAAGTTGAGTCCAGGTTTATACATTTCCTGTGATATCTTGCATTTTGCATCCCGCATCGCATCCCGCATAGCATATCATCATTTCATCATATTGCTTGGTCTTGCACGTGGTTGATTGTATCCTTGTTACTTGTTTGTCTTGTTTGGGTAGAGCTGGGAGATGAGTTTGCTACCAAGGAGCCCGTTGAGTTTGCTTTCGAGGATTCAGTCAACTCTGACAACTGTGCAGACAAGATGATCATACCCTCGAAATCACTACTATCTTTGCTATGCTAGTTTGCTCGCTCTTTTGCTATGCCATTGCTACGATGCCTACCACTTACTTGCAAGCCTCCCAAATTGCCATGTCAAACCTCTAACCCCCCATGTCCTAGCAAACCGTTGATTGGCTATGTTACCACTTCGCTGAGCCCCTCTTATAGCGTTGCTAGTTGCAGGTGAAGATTGGAGGTCGTTCCTTGTTGGAACATCTTTTATTTACTTGTTGGGATATCATTATATTGCTATGTTATCTTAATGCATCTATATACTTGGTAAAGGGTGGAAGGCTCGGCCTCTCACCTAGTGTTTTGTTCCACTCTTGCCGCCCTAGTTTCCGTCATATCGGTGTTATGTTCCCGGATTTTGCGTTCCTTACGCGGTTGGGTTATAATGGGAACCCCTTGATATTTCGCCTTGATTAAAGCTTTTCCAGCAATGCCCAACCTTGGTTTTACCATTTGCCACCTAGACTTTTCTTTCCCTTGGGTTCTGCAGACTCAAGGGTCATCTTATTTTACCCCCCCCCCCGGGCCAGTGCTCCTCTGAGTGTTGGTCCACCTGTCAGCTACCGGTGGCCACCAGGGGCAACTCTGGGCTGGCCTACCCGTACCTAGGACAATCTGAGTGTGCCCTGAGAAAGAGATATGTGCAGCTCCTATCGGGATTTGTCGGCACATTCGGGCGGTGTTGCTGGTCTTGTTTTAACCTGTCGAAGAGTCTTGAGTTACCGAGATATCGAATCTGATCGGAATGTCTTGGGAGGAGGTCTATTCCTCCGTTGACCGTGAGAGCTTGTCATGGGCTAAGTTGGGACTCCCCTGCAGGGATTGAACTTTCGAAAGCCGTGCCCACGGTTATGGGCAGATGGGAATTTGTTAATGTCCGATTGTAGATAACTTGAACCTTAATTAATTAAAATGAATCAACTTAGTGTGTTACCATGATGGCCCCTTCTCGGCGGAGTCCGGGAAGTGGACACGGTGTTGGAGTAATGTTTGCGCAGGTTGCTCTCTAGGTTCTCGCTCATGCTTTGCCTCCTCTTCTCGCTCTCATTTGCGAATAAGTTAGCCACCATAATTGCTAGTCGCTTGCTGCAGCTCCACTCATATTTTACCTTGCCATACCTATAAGCTCAAATAGTCTTGATCGCGAGGGTGCGAGATTGCTGAGTCCCTGTGGCTCACAGATTACTATTACACCAGATGCAGGGCCTGATGATTCCGCTCCAGGAGACGTGTATGAGCTCAAGTGGGAGTTCGACGAAGACTCTCAACGATACTATGTTTCCTTTCCCGATGATCAGTAGTGGTGCCCAGTTGGGGGTGAACGGGACCGTGTCGCATGTTGGGTTCTCTTTTACTTTGGCGCCGTAGTCGGGCCATGAGTGTTTTGGATGATGTAATGTTATTTATGTACTTGATTGACGTGGCGAGTGTAAGCCAACTATGTTATCTCCCCTTTTATTATTACATTACATGGGATGTTTGTGAAGATTGCCTAACTTGCGACATATGCCTTCAATGCGATTATGTCTCTAAGTCATGCCTCGACACGTGGGAGCTATAGTCGCATCGAGGGTGTTACAAGTTGGTAATCAGAGCCTTCCCCGACCTTAGGAGCCCCATTGCTTGATCGTTTTTAGTGGCCGAGTTGTGTCTAGAAAAATGTTTTGAGTCTTTAGGAATTATATATCGGAGAGTTTAGGAATTATTTTACTTCCCAGTCTCCTCATCGCTCTGGTAAGGCATCCTGACGTAGAGTTTTGACTCTTCTCTTCTCAAATTTCACTAAAAAAAATTTTAGGATCACGCGGGTATCTTGGAATCGTTCTGATGGTTTTATGATGAGAACATTGTCTTGGTGCCTCCTGTCAGGGGTTTAGTGGAAGTGTCCCGGGGAGTTGAGCTCTGAGGTGTTGTCATCATAATTTTATCGTTGCAATTCTGGAATACCTGAGTCTAGTACGCCGACATCGAAAATCTCTTTTATGCAGTTCGTTGCTGAGATAACCTCGACGCCACCCAGTACTGGGGCGGGAGTTCGGGAGTATCGCCATAACTTGTATAACGGATGCTTTTCGAAGGTTGAGGTAGATGGTTTCCGAAGGTTTCTTGGTTATGTGTTGAAGGATGGATACAGCTGGATGTAGGATTTGCTAGTTTGGGTGAGATATTATGCTTCCCCTGTATCCCCAACACCTGATTGCATAACTGGAAAGGTTCGGGAGTTTCATAGGTGGGAATTCTAGTAGCTCTAGTTCTTCTTCCACGGATATTGGTTTGAGAATGGGATTTCTTACCGATTATTCGTTCTTGATCCGTACCTTGTTGATTTATTTCTCTACCTTAATTCTACGTGGCTTCTCAATTTATGGATATGTGACCATTTCAAGAGGAATGCATTCGTTCATTTTGTTCGGATGTGAAGACTATATGTTGCAATTTTCATTCCGTTGGATTCAGCTTCAATATTTATCTGTCAATGTGCTAATGGTGGTCACCCTCTTCAGGATGGCTCCTCCAACGCGCACGACTCTGAATCCTGATCTGCCACCACCTCCACCTCCTACAGAGGCATGGCAAGCTGTGATGGCCGCAACCAATGCAAACACATAGCTGATCATGCAAATTCTTCAAGAGCAGAATCAAGGCAGTCATGGGAATCAAGGCAGCAATCAGAGTCACTTTGCTACACTCAACCAGTTCCTTGCTAACGGGCCAAAGACTTTCAGCAATTGTGTTGAGGCAACCGATGCTGACGATTGGCTTGTGGATCTGTGCAAGCATTTTGAGTGCAGTAATGTCAGGCCTGAGGACTTTGTCAAGTTCGCTTCCTTCCAACTCAAAGATCAAGCTGCAGAATGGTTCCAGTAGTACAAGGACTCCAGAGGTGGACGTGTTATCACTTGGGATGATTTCCGTCGGGATTTCCGAGCTCATCATATTCCGTAGAGTGTGGTTGAAAGCAAGCGTGAGGAATTCCGCAATCTGAAGCAAGGCTCTTTGTCTGTCTATGACTACAACAAGTTGTTTCAGAAGCTCGCCCGCTTTGCCAAGCAGGACGTCCCTGATGAGAAGAGCATGATATATCAGTTCACGGGTGGTCTCAGAGAAGAAATTCAGCTCGCTCTTGCCCTCTTTGAGCCCTTGAGGTAAGATGAGTTCTACAACATGGCATTGAAGCAAGAGGCTGCTCAGTTGAGGTGTGATGCTTCCAAGAAGCGAGTCAGAGATGTTACTCCTTCTTCCTCTACTCAAGTGGCCAAGCAGCACAAGTTTTGGCTTCCTCCTCCTCCGTTCCGTCAGCCGTATCAGCAGAAGAGCAAAGGTGGCAGTGGTTCTTCCCAGCCACCCAACCCTGGCTTTCAGAACAAGACTTCGTCTCAAGCTCCAAGATCGAGTGCTCCGTATCACCGTCCGCTTTCAGAGGTCACGTGCAACAAGTGCCAACAGAAGGGTCACTATGCCAACAAGTGTCTCAACCAGAGGCGTCTTCCTCCTCCTCCTCCTGTCAGATCGGCAAGTACAGCTGTGGTCAAGCATAACCCCAAGCATGCCAAGGTCAATTTGATGAATGCAGCTCAGGCAGAGGACTCGTCAGATGTGATCATGGGTAACCTTCCTGTTAATGATATTCCTGCAAAAGTTCTTTTTGACACTGGTGCATCGCATTGCTTCATCTCGAGACCGTTTACAAATAGGCATGATTTGGTTTCGCAAGTTTTGCCTAGTCCTTTAGCAGTTGTCTCTCTTGGTAAGCGCATGCAGGCTAACTCCATCGTTCCGGATGTTTCTATCACTTTGGGTGACTACAAGTTCTTGGCTTCTCCTACGGTTCTCGGTGACTCGGATATTGATCTTATTCTCGGAATGGATTGGCTTTCTAAGCACAAGGCTCAGCTTGATTGTGCAGCCAGGCAGATTCAATTGACTCATTCGTCTGAGGATGTAATTGTCTTTGCCGCTCGTGATGATACTATCCGTCTGTTTTCTCTCAATGAGAAGGGTGAATTGGATGCCATCTCTCAAATTCCAGTCGTTTGCGAATACCAAGATGTCTTTCCAGAAGAGCTCCCAGGAATGCCTCCGCACCGGCCAGTTGAATTCGTTATTGATCTTGAGCCCGGCACGGAACCTGTGTGTAAACATACTTACAAGCTCGGACCCTAAGAGTTGAAGGAGCTGAAGAAGCAACTCGATATGCAAGAGAAAATGGGTCTTATCCGGCCTAGTTCTTCTCCGTGGGGTTCTGGTGTTCTTTTTGTGAAGAAGAAGGATGGAACGGACCGACTTTGTGTTGATTACCGTCCAGTGAACAAGAAGACCATCAAGAACAAATACCCACTTCCCAACATCAATGAGCTGTTCGAACAACTCAAAGGTGCTCAAGTATTCTCCAAGCTTGATCTCCGTATGGGCTATCACCAGATTCGCATTCGTGAAGAAGATATTCCCAAGACAGCATTCAGAACAAGCTTTGGTTCATATGAATACATTGTCATGTCTTTTGGCCTCGCCAACGCTCCTCCGACGTTCTCTCGCATGATGAACTTCATCTTCAATGCCTACACCAATGACTTCATTTTGGTCTATCTCGACGACATTCTGGTTTTCTTGAAGAACAAGGAAGATCATGCCAAACACTTTCGTTTGGTTCTTGATAAGCTCAGGGAACATCAGTTCTATGCCAAGTTCTCCAAGTGTGAATTTTGGCTTGATGAGGTCCTTTATCTTGGTCATATCATCTATGCCAAGGGCATTGCCGTGAATCCTGAGAAGGTGTCTGCAATTGTGAATTGGGAACCTCCTCAGAACGTGAAGCAACTCCGCAGTTTTCTCGGTCTCGCAAGCTATTGCCGAAGATTCATTGAAAACTTTTCTAATATCGCGAAGCCTCTCTCAAATCTTCTTCGGAAGCACGTCAAGTACGTTTGGTCTCCGGAGTGTGATATTGCTTTCAACACTTTGAAAGAGAAGTTGATCACTGCTCCAGTTCTGACTTCGCCTGATGAATCCAAGCCGTACGAGGTCTTTTGTGATGCCTCTCTCCAAGGTCTTGGCGCAGTATTGATGCAAGAGAAGAAATTTGTTGCTTATACATCTCGCCAGTTGAAGCCTAATGAGTAGAACTACCCCACTCATGATCTCGAGTTGGCGGCAGTTGTGCATGCTCTTTTGACTTGGAGACATCTTCTATTGGGAAGAAAAGTGGACATTTTCACTGATCACAAGAGTCTCAAGTACATCTTCACTTAGCCTAATCTCAACCTCAGGCAAACTCGATGGGTCGAAATGATTCAAGAGTATAATCCGGATATCGAGTATACTCCAGGCAAGGCCAATGTGATTGCTGACGCTTTGAGCAGGAAGGCTTACTGCAACAGTCTGATTCTCAAGCCTTATCAACCCGAGCTTTGTGAAGCTTTCCGCAAACTTAATCTGCAAGTTGTTCCTCAAGGTTTCCTCACCAACCTTCAAGTTTCTCCTACCTTAGAAGACCAGATTCGCCAAGCCCAGCTTCTTGATGCTATGGTGAAAAAGGTGAAGATTGGGATTGCCAAGAGTCAGTCCAAGTACAAGTGCTACCGCCTTGATGACAAGGACACTCTCTTCTTCGAGGATCGTATTATTGAGCCCAAAGGTGACCTTCGTAAAGTGATCATGAACGAGGCTCACAATTCTCTCCTCTCCATCCACCCTGGGAGCACGAAGATGTATTAGGACCTTAAGCAAGCTTATTGGTGGACTCGAATGAAGCGCGAGATCTCTCAATTCGTGAATGAATGTGATGTCTGCAGAAGAGTGAAGGCAGAACACCAAAGGCCAGCTGGTCTCCTCCAACCTCTTGCCATTCCAGAATGGAAGTTTGACCACATTGAAATGGACTTCGTGACTGAGTTTCCAAAGTCCAAGCGTGGCAATGATGCTATATTTGTTGTCATCGACAAACTCACCAAAGTGGCTCACTTTCTGCCTATCAAAGAGTCGATCACTGCAGCTCAATTGGTGGAACTCTATACCTCTCGAATTGTCTCTCTGCACGGTATTCCACAAGTGATCTCTTCAGACCGTGGCAGCATCTTTACCTTGAAGTTTTGGGATTCTTTTCAGAAGGCCATGGGCACTAACATCCGCTTCAGCACAACTTTCCATCCTCAAACTAGCGGTCAAGTCGAGCGTGTCAACCAGATTCTTGAAGATATGCTCAGGGCTTGTGTGATCTCCTTTGGCATGAAGTGGGAGGATTGTCTTCCTTATGCTGAATTCTCCTACAACAACAATTTTCAACCAAGTTCGGGCAAGGCCCCTTTTGAAATTCTGTATGGCAGGAAGTGCCGTACCCCTCTCAACTGGTCTGAAACCGGTGAATGTCAGCTTTTGGGTAATGACTTAATCACAGAAGTAGAAGAAATGTGCAAAGTCATTCGAGATAACCTCAAAGCAGCCCAATCCCGTCAGAAGAGCTACTATGATAGTAAGCACCGTGATTTGGCTTTCGAGATCGGAGATCATGTTTACCTCCGTGTCTCTCCTATGAAAGGTACTCGTCGCTTCGGTATCAAAGGGAAGCTTGCCCCCAGATACGTGGGACCTTTCAAGATTGTCAGCAAGAGAGGCGACCTCGCCTATCAACTCGAGCTTCCTTCAAACTTTGCAAATGTTCATGACGTGTTCCATGTCTCTCATCTTCGAAAGTGCTTCAAGACTCCTGACCGCACCGTCAACTTCGAGGACATTGAGCTCCAAGAGGATCTCTCTTATCGTGAGCACCCGGTTGCTATTCTTGAAGAGACTGAATGCAAGACTCGCAACAAGTCAATCAAATTTCTCAAAGTCAAGTGGTCACACCATTCCGACCGTGAAGCTACCTGGGAACGCGAGGATCACCTCCGTTCTGAGTACCCGACGTTCTTTCAGTCCTAGATCTCGGAACGAGATCCTTTCGTAGTGGTGGAGTGTTGTAACACCCCGGATGTAACTTTCCCTATTTGTACTCCAACTCTTGCCGTTTCCGGCGTTGAGTTATTTTATTTTCTCGGGTTCGGGTCTTTGTCTCCATGTGTTGTTGTCGTTGCCATGCATCTCATATCATGTCATCATGTGCATTGCATTTGCATACGTGTTCGTCTCATGCATTCGAGCATTTTCCCCGTTGTCCGTTTTGCATTCCGGCGCTTCGTTCTCCTCCGGTGGTCATTTCTAGCTTTCTTTCATGTGTGGGGATTAAACATTTCTGGATTGGACCGAGACTTGCCAAGTGGCCTTGGTTTACTACCGGTAGACCGCCTGTCAAGTTTCGTATCATTTGGACTTCCTTTGATACTCCAACGGTTAACCGAGGGACCGAAAAGGCCTCGAGTGTGTTGCAGACCAACACCCCTCCAATTTGGCCCAAAACCCACCAAACTCTGCTCCATGTCCTAGAGCGTTCGATCACGATCGCGTGGCCGAAAACCGCACCTCATTTGGACTCTCCTAACTCCCTCTATGCCCATAAATAGACCCCCCATTCCAAATCCCGGGTCTCCTCCCCCGAAACCCTAAAATCTCAGATCCGCCACCGCTGGACACGTCCGGACGGCGCCGGACACGTCCGGCCAGCCCCGCCGCTGCCACTTGGCGCCGCGCCACTCGCCGCCGCTTGCGC
>NC_041382.1:227770933-227852659 GCF_002162155.2 Triticum dicoccoides
GGTCACCGCTCCGCCGCCCGCTGCCGCGCGCCGGCCTCCGCCCCGGGCCCGACAGCTCCGGCCGCCATGAGCCTCTCCGACGACCTCGACATTTCGGCGGTGAACAGTAACTCCGGCGGCCTCGTAATCCGCGTAGATCTCAGATCTGAAATCCTAACCCTAGGTCATTTTTGGTCTAAGTCCTCAGTATTTTAGCTCATATGCACATGTTCGCGGCTCCGTAACTTTTCATCCGTAGCTCCGATTTGGGCATATAGCATCAAAATGTTCACCTCAGAGAGTACATCATTTCATTCCATTGCATCATTTTCATTTGAGCTCATCTTGATGCCCGAAATGCTGTTAGAAGAGGGCTTCGTGAGTTAATTGTCAGATCTGCTAGTTCATCTTAGACTTTTGTCATTTTTGCCATGATTAATGTGTGCATGATATGCCCGTGAGTTCTTCATATGTTTTGTTAAGGGTTTTGTCATCTACCCAGAGGTGCAACCCATGTATTTTTCGGATGTGTGTGATGACTTGTGCAAGCTTGCAAAGTGGTGCACTTGCTAATTCTGTTTTTAGGGACTTAGTGATTTCACTAAGTCCTGGGATTGTTTAGTTCGTGATGCCATATGTTCATGTTGTTTCCTAGTGATCCGTGCCTCTTTTGAGGATGATCAGTAAGGGAGTTTTGTTAATCTTGTAGTGCTCTATCCATCCATGTATTTGTTTGCAATTATGGAGCACCCTAGATTGAGTCAATCGAGCTCTACTTTTGCTTCGTTGCGAATCTGGGCAGATCGTTAACTTGTTTGCGATTTTGCCGATGTTATTGTAGTTGATCCGTGCATGCTATGCCATTGTTCTTGCCATGTATAGCTTGTATTTTGTGCCTTATTTATGGGTGTATGCTTGTATTGCCTTGACTTGCACCATGGTGAGTGCATCGAGCTTGTAAACATGCCTTCGTGAGTTATGTTTCAGCATGTCCCAGTTTTCACGAAGTCTGAAAACTGATTATGTTTTTGCTATGTTCGTGTGCTTGTTAGTATATTTTGTGATCCCTTTTGGCTCAAGGTCACTAAGGGACTTTTGTTAAGCTTGTTGAGTAGTTCCATGCCATGTCTTTATTTGTCATGTTCAGGTCCTGTAACATATTGTTTTGTTGCTCCGAAGAGGGCTATATGGTCTGAAATTCCAGACAAGTGTTAATTTCACTAAGTCTGAGATCTGTTTTACCATTTGCGTTTTTGCCATGCTTGTTCGAACCTGTTAATGGATGAATTGGCCGTAGCTCAGTGCTAGTATTTTGTTAAGCATCTTGAATGCTTTCCTGCCATGTATTTTGATGTCATGTTTGGGTACTGTAGCATGTTTATCTCATTGCATTTAGATGCCTACTTGCTGTAAATCGCAGACCGGTGTCATTTTTGAAACGCTTGCCATTTCCAAACCGTAACTCCGATTCCGGCGTTCTTTATATCGTTTTCAAGCGATTTCATCTCATCTTTCCAGTGGCACCCTTGGAATTCCAAGTTGAGGCCAGGTTCATACATTTCCTGTCATATCTTGCATTGTGCATCCCGCATCGCATCCCGCATAGCATATCATCATTTCATCATATTGCTTGGTCTTGCACGTGGTTGATTGTATCCTTGTTGCTTGTTTGTCTTGTTTGGGTAGAGCCGGGAGACGAGTTCGCTACCGAGGAGCCCGTTGAGTTTGCTTTCGAGGATTCAGTCAACTCTGACAACTGTGCAGGCAAGATGATCATACCCTCGAAATCACTACTATCTTTGCTATGCTAGTTTGCTCGCTCTTTTGCTATGCCATTGCTACGATGCCTACCACTTACTTGCAAGCCTCCCAAATTGCCATGTCAAACCTCTAACCCCCCATGTCCTAGCAAACCGTTGATTGGCTATGTTACCGCTTCGCTCAGCCCATCTTATAGCGTTGCTAGTTGCAGGTGATGATTGGAGGCCGTTCCTTGTTGGAACATCTTTTATTTACTTGTTGGGATATTATTATATTGCTATGTTATCTTAATGCATCTATATACTTGGTAAAGGGTGGAAGGCTCGGCCTCTCGCCTAGTGTTTTGTTCCACTCTTGCCGCCCTAGTTTCCGTCATATCGGTGTTATGTTCCCGGATTTTGCGTTCCTTACGTGGTTGGGTTATAATGGGAACCCCTTGATATTTCGCCTTGATTAAAGCTTTTCCAGCAATGCCCAACCTTGGTTTCACCATTTTCCACCTAGCCTTTTCTTTCCCTTGGGTTTTGAAGACTCAAGGGTCATCTTATTTTACCCCCCCGGGCCAGTGCTCCTCTGAGTGTTGGTCCACCTGTCAGCTACCGGTGGCCACCAGGGGCAACTCTGGGCTGGCCTACCCGTACCTAGGACAATCTGAGTGTGCCCTGAGAAAGAGATATGTGCAGCTCCTACCGGGATTTGTCGGCACATTCGGGCGGTGTTGCTGGTCTTGTTTTAACCTGTCGAAGTGTCTTGAGTTACCGAGATACCGAGTCTGATCGGAACGTCTTGGGAGGAGGTCTATTCCTCCGTTGACCGTGAGAGCTTGTCATGGGCTAAGTTGGGACTCCCCTGCAGGGATTGAACTTTCGAAAGCCGTGCCCGCGGTTATGGGCAGATGGGAATTTGTTAATGTCCGGTTGTAGATAACTTGAACCTTAATTAATTAAAATGAATCAACTGAGTGTATTACCGTGATGGCCCCTTCTTGGCGGAGTCCGGGAAGTGGACACGGTGTTGGAGTAATGTTTGTGCAGGTTGCTCTCTAGTTTCTTGCTCGTGCTTTGCCTCCTCTTCTCGCTCTCATTTGCGAATAAGTTAGCCACCATACTTGCTAGTCGCTTGCTGCAGCTCCACTCATATTTTACCTTGCCATACCTATAAGCTCAAATAGTCTTGATCGCGAGGGTGCGAGATTGCTGAGTCCCTGTGGCTCATAGATTACTATTACACCAGATGCAGGGCCTGATGATTCCGCTCCAGGAGACGCGTATGAGCTCAAGTGGGAGTTCGACGAAGACTCTAAATGATACTACGTTTCCTTTCCCGATGATCAGTAGTGGTGCCCAGTTGGGGGTGAATGGGACCGTGTCGCATGTTGGGTTCTCTTTTACTTTGGCGCCGTAGTCGGGCCATGAGTGTTTTGGATGATGTAATGTTATTTATGTACTTGATTGACGTGGCGAGTGTAAGCCAACTATGTTATCTCCCCTTTTATTATTACATTACATGGGATGTTTGTGAAGATTGCCTAACTTGCGACATATGCCTTCAATGCGATTATGTCTCTAAGTCGTGCCTCGACACGTGGGAGCTATAGTCGCATCGAGGGTGTTACACAAGGGTACTGTCGGATTTCGGGTTCCGGCAGACCCTTGAGGTCCGAACACTGGGGTGCGCGCGGAGATTCCGCCTCCTACCTGCCTGCACCCCTCCGCCACGCTAAGATCTAAACTCCCGAAAGAACAACACAAGAGACATAGGGTTTATACTGGTTCGGGCCACTGTTGTGGTGTAATACCCTACTCCAGTGTGTGGTGTGGTGGATTGCCTCTTGGGCTGATGATGATGAACAATACAAGGAAGAACAGCCTCGCGAGGGCCTGTTCTTGGCTGGGGCGATGACCTGCTGGGAGGAGTTCAGCCACCTTTCTCTCTCTCTCTATGCTTCCAACCTCTCTATCGAGCCTCTTCCTTCCTACTTTCCATCCCCCTTGCTCTATGGGTGGCTGGTCCTATTTATAGAGGCCCTGGTCCTCTTCCCAAATATCGAGCGGGAAGGGAGCCAACAATGGCGGGCTAATTTGAAGGGGGACAGCAAGTATCAGCTATCCTGAAAAAGTAGTCTTCACCTGCGCAAAGCTCTGGTGATGACGCCGTCTTGGGCTCCACGGTGACCTCCGTCTCGTAGTCCTCCTGGTCTTGGTCTCGTTGCACCGAAATGGCAACCTTTGCCTGATGCCTCGGTACTCCGCGGCTGCGCTTGCCCCCTTTGCACCAAAGAGGAAAGGAGGACGCTACGTGGGCTGGCGCCCGCCTGGCGCCCTGAGTCGTCACGGCTTGTGTCACGGGCACCTCGCGAGGTACCCCGCCTTGATCTCTCCGCCTCCTCGCGAGCCAGCCTGACGAGGTCGTGCCTGAGGAAGCTTCGTGTCGTCTGCCCCGCGAGGCTTGGCCCCTCGCGAGGGTCTTGGGTTTGTGTTGATGAAGATGGGCCGTGCTGGGCCCCCCTTTGAGCCACGCCGCAGGCCGCAGGCAGGCAAGTCTGGGGACCCCCATTCCCAGAACGCCGACAGGTACCCAAGTGTTTAAGTCCATAAGAAAAGATTCAAAAACTCCAAATTTCAAAATCAAGCCAAATGAAATTCAAGCAAAAACCAGGCTGTCACAAACCTCCCCCACTTAGAATGAATCTCGTCCTCGAGATTCGGTTGCTTGGGAAAACCATTCGGGATAATGTGCCCTTAGAAATTCGTCTCGTTCCCAAGTTGATTTTGACTTGGTGTGATGTGCCCACTGGACTTTGTAGAACTTCTTCACTTTACTGTGAGTGACCCTTTCCATCTGATCCAAAAAATTTATCGGCCTCTCTTCGTATGTTAAATCCTTTGCCAACTCTATTTCGGTCGTAGCAGTCCTTTTCTCAGGCGGCGATATGCATCGCCTCAACTGGGATACATGAAACACGTTGTGCACGTCTGACAATTCTGGGGGTAGTTCCAACTGATAAGCAACTGTACCTACTCGGGACATGACTGGAAATGGACTGGTAAACATAGGTGCCAACTTTCCATGTGTGTGAAACCTCTTGACTCCTTTCATAGGAGTGACTCAGAGATATACATGTTCTCCAGGTTCAAAACTAATCTCTCGGTGCTTTGCATCATAATAACTCTTTTTCGAGACTTGGCCAATTGCAACCTATCTCTGATTTCCCTAACTTGTTTCTCAGCTTCCATCATGAGATTTGTCTTGAAAATGCGGCTATCTCCAGTTTGAGACCAATTTAATGGAGTGCGGCACTTACAGCCATACAAAGCTTCGTATGGTGACATCTTTAGACTGGTCTGGAAGCTGTTGTTATAAGAGAACTCGGCATACGGGAGACAACCTTCCCATTTAGATCCTTGGGCCAAAGCACATGCTCGTAACATATCTTCGAGTATTTGGTTTACCCGCTCTGTCTATCCATCAGTCTGAGGATGATAAGTGGTCCTGTATTTCAGCACTGTCCCCAAGGCTTGATGGAGACGTGACCAAAAGGCGGAGGTAAAACGTGAACCTCAATCAGAAATGATGGTCCGAGGTACTCCATGCAGACTGACTATCTGGGATACATACAGCTATGCGAGTTGGTCTGCTCGATATGTGGTTCTGATCGGGATAAAGTCAGCAACCTTGGTTAAGGTGTCCACTATGACCCAGATTGCATCATTGCCTCGCTGAGTCTTGGGTAGTCCGGTTATGAAATCGATGCAGACATCATCCCATTTCCATTGTGAGACTGGCAGTGGTTGGAGAAGTCCGGCTGGCTTCTGATGCTCTGCCTTTACCTTGTTGCATATGTCGCAACATGCCACAAAATAGGCAATGTCCTTCTTCATTCCATCCCACCAAAATATTTGTCGGAGGTCTTCATACATTTTTGTACCTCCCGGGTGAATGCAATATGAAGATTCGTGTGCCTTAGACAGGATTTTCTGCTTTAGCTCGGATTGATTGGGTACACAAATCCCTCCCCGGAAACGGAGGGTACCCAATTGATCGGTCGAGAAGTCTAAAGTATGTCCTGCTATCATGGCACATTTTTGCAGAATGGTGTCAGTTGGCTGGGCCTTGCAGATCTATTCCTCAAGGGTGGGGGAAACTTCCAAAATATTAGAAAGGCTAGCATCAACTATGACCAGGTTGAGCTGAGCAATGTCCTCTTGAAGTTCAGGGGACAAGGATCCCAATATGACATTTAGGCTGACAGGCTTTCGACTGAGCGCATCGGCAACCACGTTGGCCTTACCCGGGTGGTAATTTATTCCAACATCATAATACTTGACTAACTCAATCCACCTTCGTTGACGGAGATTTAAATCTGGCTGGGTAAATATATACTTGAGGCTTTTGTGATCGGTAAAAACATGGCACCTCTTCCCAATGAGGTAGTGCCTCCAAATTTTTAGAGCGTGAACCACCGCGGCCAATTCCATATCATGAGTGGGATAATGTCCCTCATGGGGTCGTAGCTGTCACGATGCATATGCTACTACCTTGCCGTCTTGCATAAGTATGCATCCAAGTCCTTGTCTAGAGGCGTCACAATACACATCAAAACTGCGGTAGATATCTGGAAGAGTAAACACAGGTGCGGTCGTCAGCCGTATCTTTAGCTCATTAAAACTTTTCTCACAGTCCTTGGTCCATTCAAACTTCTTATCCTTCTTGAGAAGCTCCGTGATGGGCTTAGCAATCTTGGAAAACCCTTCAATGAAACGACGATAATATCCGGCTAATCCAAGAAAACTCCGAATATGTGATACGGTTGTGGGTGGCAACCAATCGAGCACATCCTTTACTTTGCTTGGGTCCACGGCTATTCCGTCGGCAGATAGAACGTGTCCAATAAATCCAACTTGTTTGAGCCAAAACTCACACTTACTGAATTTGGCGTATAGCTGATGGTCACGGAGTCGTTGTAGCACTGCTCGGAGGTGATCCTTGTGATCTTCTTCACTCTTGGAGTAAATGAGTATGTCATCAATGAAGACTACCACGAATTTATCTAGGAAGTCCATGAATACTTTGTTCATCATATGCATGAAAAAGGCAGGGGCATTGGTGAGACCAAAGGACATAACTGTATATTCATAAAGACCGTACCAAGTAGTGAATGCGGTCTTAGGAATATCTTCCTTTTTAATCTTGATTTGATGATACCCTGTCCTTAGATTAATCTTGGAGAATACTTTGGCCCCACTGAGCTGATTGAACAGATCATCAATCCTTGGCAGTGGATATTTATTTTTGATGGTGACATCGTTCAGCTGTCGGTAATCCACACACATGAGGAGGCTGCCATCCTTTTTGTCCACGAATATAGCAGGTGATCCCCACACATGAAGAGCTGGGACGGATATATCCTTTCTGGAGCATTTCGTCAAGCCGTTTCTTTAGCTCCACTAATTTTGATGAGGGCATCTGGTAATACTTCTTATATAATGGTGCGGTTCTGGGCAGCAGATCTATTGCAAACTCAAGTTCGCGGTCGGGTGGCATGCCTGGCAATTCTTCGGGAAATACATCCGGAAACTCACTAACCACATGAATTAATTCCAATTCAGCCACAGCGGTGAAGGCCATTTCTTTCTTGGGTATGCTTCTGCGAGCATAGAATTTGGTAGTCTGCCCCTCCAGACTAGTCAAAGTAACTTCTTGGGTCGCGCAATTTATGCAGACTTGATATTGGGTCAGCCAATTCATACCCAAGATAACATCCAACTTATCTGACTCAATGATTATCAAAGAAGTTGGAAAACAGACTCCGTTGATATTGATTTCCGGGTTATGGCAGACCAGATTGCTCCTGATTAATGATCATGCGGTTTGTACCAGCATATTCTTGCCCAAAAGCAAACAAGGAATTTTTTTTTGGGGCAACAAAACTCCGAGAAATAAAACAGTGGGAAGCCCCAGAGTCAAATTCCATTACTGCGGGTATGTTATTAACAGGGAACATACCAATGATGACTTCGGGGTTCTCTTGAGCTTCATCGGCAGAGAGGTGATGAACGTGCCGCAAGATGTTTTGTTGAGTCGGGGATGACTCCATATAGTTGACTTGTGGTCTGTATAGAGCGTTTTCCTTGCTGTTCTTGGGGCACTGTCTGGCATAATGTACGGTTTGCCCACAACTGAAGCAATCATTGATGTGCTGGCGCTCCTCGTGCACAGGGTTGGACACAACATTCTTGACTTGAGTAGTGGTCTTGTTAACATTCTGCTGCCAATTGGGCTTGTACTCCACCCGAGTCTGCTGCCAGGTACGGGCCTTTTGTATGGGTTGCCCATCCTTCTTTGGCTCAAACTTGTGCTTGTGATTGTTGTTGACACGCCTGATGTCTGATACGAGCTTGTGCTCCCTTTCAGCAATGAAAGCTTTGTTCACCAACGTTTGGAAATCTGGGAAGTCAAACATGCTGAGAGTACACTGGAGTTGCGAGTTTAATCCACCAAGAAATCTATCAATCTTTCTTTCTTCGGTGGACACGTCATGAAGGGAGTAATGGGCCAGGTGATTGAATTTTTGCAGATATTCACCCACAGACTGATTCCTTGGAGGAGAGAGAGAAATTTGCGCTGCTTAGTCTTCATAATTCCAGTAGGGATATGATATTTCTGGAACTGATCTTTAAATTTTTTCCAGGTAATTTCTTCATCAGCGGGCCACATGGTTTTTGCATTTTCCCACCATATGGCAGCAGCGCCTTCAAGATAATGAGTTGCGAACGGAACTTTATCATCCTCTTCCATACTAGCAATCTCAAGCTTTCTTTCATTGGTTCGTAACCAATCGTCTGCGTCCAAGGGATCAAGGACCTGGCTTAAACTGGGAGGCTTGGTCCTCTGAAAATCAGACAGCTTGGAGTGGTGACCATTTTGATTTCCATTCTGACCAACCATAGCTTGCACACTTCTTAATATTTCAATCAGATCATTATCCCTTCTTTCCTCAAACATTCATAGAATTTGCTCGGTGGAGGGTGGATTTGGCGGTGGAGGCGGTGGTGGAACGTATGACTCGGGGGAGTGTCATGCCTGTCGTGCGGAACGACGAATATGGGTACCCTCATGAATGTTTCTATTGCTACCTCCCCACGGCAGCCTATTATGATTTTTCCCAAGGCAACGCAACCGAGATGAGAAACATTCAAAACCAATTGGGGAAAAGCCAGTAACAAAGCCCGAGAAAAACCGAAATAACGAAGAAAACACGGCGAATAGAGTTCCAACATAATTATACATAGACTCATACATAAAAGATAACCATCATGCCAGGTTCACTACTCTCATACAGAAAACAAAACATCATGACTCGTACTACTACATCCGGACATCATCCCGATAACTACAGATACTCAGGGGCCCTACTGCTCTGCTGGTGCTGTGGGGTCCTCTCCTGAAGTGGACTCGGATTCGGAACTGACAAGGTTAACTGAGACCTCCGGGTTAAAGGTAACACGACGACGCTGCCTGGAGGGCTCTCCCTCAGGAGCAGGTGTAGGATGAATCATCGGGGTTCCATGAGTAGTGAGAAGTGAAACCCACTTAGCAGGAGCACTGATAGGATTCACGGTCGAGGTGCCCGAGCTACTCGGAGGAGTAACCGGTGAAACAGGGGAACTAGAACTGACCGGAATATAAGGAGTAAATCCCAGAGAGGATGGATTAGTGGCAGATCTAGTAGTGACTAAAGTAGCGGCTAAAGTAGTACGAGCACGAGTCAGCTCTCGAGCCAGCTCATGGATCATAAGATAGCTAGCAGTGATGTAACGAGCAAGATGACTAGCAACACTATCAGACTCCGAATCAATGGTAGAGAAACGGACACGACCATTGTCGTGCAGAGAAGGATAGTAGTAGAAACCTGGGTGGTTCTGCATCCAGACCTCGTGGTAACGAAGCTCGACAAGGACCTCGAATGCAGCAAACTGGACAGCCTGAGAAGCGGTAGAAGCGTAACCACTCCAAGAGGTACGAGTGTAAGTGCAGGAATCGGAACTGGTGCGCAGAGTAACCACTGCGGGATACTCATACACTGAGTCAGCTAGACGCTCCCTGTACACACAATAAAATGGGTCATCACCGAGGGGGTACAGCCGACGCCACATGTTACGAAGAAGATGTGGCGATGTGTACGGCATCAGCTGCAACTGGCACGGATACGGCACTGGAGCCATCTACACTCACAACCATTAGTAGGTTAGCATAAAAATAAGACAAGTAAATGCAATGCAACAACTAGCTACCAATGCTACCAGCACTCAACGGAATCTCGTATCTACCGTCCAGTCAACACGTCGTAGTCTAGCATGGCCTACATTCAGCGCGGCTCTAATACCAAGCGTAGTGGCACCCCGGCTCAAAGCGACCGGTTTACCTTGCATTGCCAGCCCAGAGACCATGTCTTCTGGCAACACACAACATCTTGGTACAGAAAACGACTGCTTTATTGATACTAGCGGCTCAAAGTTTACATTACAAACTGGTAGCGAGGCCAAGCGGCACACCCGGTGCGGCTGAACAATATGTACATTATTTATTGAACATAAAAGGGCCTCGATCATAACAACTATGCGGCAGCGGAACAACGTCATAGCGGAACTCCATAGCACAAGGACACCGATGAGGACATGATCTAGACTCGAGCAGCACTCCTTTCCACGAGACTTTCCTGAAATCTGGCATGACACGCCAGGTCAGTTCATTGAATGTACTTGCAAGGTCACAACAAGCATAAACATAATGACAAACAATATCATGATAATTAACCAATTATTAGTAATTCAACAATGTAACCAACATGCTGTGATCACGCTCTTATGAGCACAGTCCCTCGGACTAGCTTACCACGGTGATCGCTTCTGGATCACAAATGTGCCAACCACATGATCTTAACTCAGGATACCTTACGATCATTTCGGCGACCACAACCACGACCACTATTTGGTCTTAAACGGCGATCCTTCCAACAATCACAACCACGACCAACACTTGGTCTCAATCGACAGAATGACCTTCCCGCCATCCTCAATAGTGCAATATTCATGACTTAGTGTGCAAGATTAATTAAATGTTGACCCATGGTGTGACCTACTTTCAAGGTGTCCGTAACCGTGGACTCAGCAATCGATAGATTAATACACTCTGCAGAGGTAGCGCACTGTACCCACACCACGGAACCCATGGCCTCATACTCCCATTCGGGTGGACCAACGGCGTTCCGACGAAACCACTCCATTGCCATGACACTCTCTCGGCCACTCCGACCCACTTCCCAACTGGGCTAGTCCTGGGTGGACCCGTGTCTACCAAAGACACAACGACCACCGTCGTGGCCAACATCCCACACGGGGACCATCCCGCACGGGGACCGGTACCAAAATCTCAACAACAGGCTCACAAGGTTATGTCTGCTTACCGGGCCAGGGTACCGCATGCCCATAACCTTCCCTAGTTGGAGGCACCGATCAGAGGCATGACAACGGACCGAATAAAGGCCTTCCCATATAGGCAAATGTGGTTGCATTAGGAAAAACTCGATTTAGTGGCACCATGACTCGGTCAACGATAAATTCAAGTTGTATTATTATCAGGTTCAACTTAAATTGAAAATAACTGGTGTCATAGTATGCCATGAAATGCAAACACTAACATCTGCTCGACATAATAACGGAAATGACTGAGTCAACTGAACCCACACTAAGCATGAACATCAACAACACCTCATACTTCTCTGGTTAGGATATAAACTCACATTAAACTAAATCTTTTATAACAAATTTTGCCCTCTTTCTCATTGAAGAAAATGGTTCTAATAAACTAATTATATCCATAGCCATATTATTATTTATTTTTTATCATAGCAAAGATTACTTCTAGTTTCTTTAACCACTTAGTAGCTACAACTTTCTGATAACATAAGCATGTAAACTTAGACAAATACTAACAGAATATAAATAACCTAATGATGATGATTTAAAAGCATGGGTTAAATCATTCATTCAAGTAGAAAAATATCACAATTATTAAAGTGGCATCATGAAAATGTTGTTGTGGCTTGCCTTAGTGCAGATGAGGCTCACAAGCCCTCTGGTGTTCTTCAAGACAAGTTTCACTCTCTGAAAATAAATTTAAACACGAAAAGAAAATATCAAGAACCCTTCTAAAATTCACCAGAAATCTAGACAGCAGGGAAAAATCCCATTTTTGGTGAGCTGTTAGATTTCCTTGCAAAGAACATAATGCAAAAAGAATCAATTCATTTGGACTTATGGTGTAAAAGTTATAGCTGTTTGAATCTCTCTGGAAAATTTGAATTTAAATAAAACAGACAAGGGGTGATGTCGAAGGCGTAAAGCCTCAGGGATCCATCACTCGTACCGCTTCGCACGTGTACCAGGTGGCTGACTAGCGGGCCCCGCTAGTCAGATGGGGGAAGAGGGAGAAGGAAACAGAGTGGGTCGCGGCTCCGCTGGAGCACACGCCGGCGACGAGGGCTCCTTGGCCGAAACTAGAGCGAGGGATCGAGAGAGGGGATGCAGGCGCACCTGCCCGTGCTCGTAGCGTATCTAGGGGTGGTCGGATGGCGTCGGAATCGACCTCGCAAAAGAAGGTAGAGAGCAGGGGGCGCCGGAGACGAAGATGACGGCGAACTGCGGCGACTCCCGGGGCTCCAAGCGGACAGAGCAGCTTCATCGAACAGCGGTGGAGGATCTGGAAGGGTCACCCAGGCCAGGGAGGGGCTGGAGCTACCGCGATGACCCGAGGGGATCGTCGGAGAGCTCGAGCTCGGGGACAGCGGCCTGCGGCCTGCCCGGCCGGGCTACGGCTATCTACACATTTGTGGAGTGTGTGGGAGTGGAGGATGGTGCTCGAGGAGGCTAGGGGTGGCTCCATTTATAGGCAAGCGGAGAGGGGTAGATCGGGCTCTGCCGGTGACACCTGGACACTGCTCCCGACGATGAGCGGCGTCAGTGAAGGAGGGAGAAGGCGACGCAGCTCACGCGGGGACTGTGGTGAACGGAGACGAGCAGATGATCGAGGAGAAGGCGACGAGCACAGTGCGCACCGCACTATTACGCTGGCCGGACCGCGCCCGTGCTCGCTGCGGCGAGCTCTGGCGTCGGCGAGTGCCAGGGGGAGTTAAGGGAGTTGAGACGAAGATGGTGGCGCGGTTTGGCACTCTAAGGCATTCGGGGAAGCGAGCGCTGCCTGCGGCCTGCGGCGTGGCTCAAAAGGGGCCCAGCACGGCCCATCTTCACCAACACAGACCCAAGACCCTCGCGAGGGGCCAAGCCTCGTGGGGCGGATGACGCAGAGCTTCCTCAGGCACGGCCTCATCAGGCTGGCTCGCTAGGAGGCGGAGAAATCAAGGTGGGGTACGTCACGAGGTGCCCGTGACGCAAGCCATGACGACCAAGGGCGCCAGGCGGGTGCCAGCCCGCGCAGTGTCCTCCTTCCCTCTTTGGTGCAAAGGGAGCAAGCGCAGCCGCGGAGTACCGAGGCATCAAGCAAAGGTTGCCATTTCGGTGCAACAAGACCAAGAACAGGAGGACTGCAAGACGGAGGTCATTGTGGAGCCCAAGACGGCGTCACCGCCAGAGCTTTGTGCAGGCAAAGACTACTTTTGTCAGGGTAGCTAGTACTAGTTGTCCCCTTCAAATTAGCCCGCCATTGTTGGCTCCCTTCCTGCTCGATATTTGGGAAGAGGGCCAGGGCCTCTATAAATAGTACCAACCACCCACAGAACAAGGGGGATGGGGGACGAAGAACGAGAGAGAGAGAGAGAGGGTGACTCAACTCCTCCCAGTAGTTCATCGCCCCAGCCAAGAGCAGACCCTCGCGAGGCTGTTCTTCCTGGTATTGTTCATCATCGCCAGCCCAAGAGGCAATCCACCACACCACGTACTGGAGTAGGGTATTACACCACAACGGTGGCCCGAACCAGTATAAACCCTGTGTCATTCGTGTTGTTCTTTCCATTGCTTAGATCTTAGCGAGGTGGAGGGGTGCAGGTAGGTAGGAGGCGAGATCTCCGCGCGCACCCCAGTGTTCGAACCTCAAGGGTCTGCCGAAACCCGAAATCCGACATTTGGCGCGCTAGGTAGGGGGGCGCCGGAGTTTTCTCTTCCGCCACCGCCACGACCTGCCTCGCAATGAGTAGCGCGTCGCCCGCTCCGGCCGCCGGCACCAACACAGGGGCCAGGGGGCTCCGAGCCCTGGCACCAGCCCTGCAACGGGTATGGTGGCCAGACAAGTTCAGGCCGACAACGCCGCCACGCTACGGCGGCGCGACAGATCCGCTGGCCTTCTTGCCGGCGAGCGAGGAGGCCCCCCTCGAAGCTAAAGGAGACGATAGGGTCATGGCCAACTGGCTCCCCATGACCCTCACCGGCGCTCTGCGCCCATGGCTGCTCCACCTGCCGGAAACCTCCGGGGCCTCTTGGGAAGAGCCCCGCAGCCTCTTCCCCGCCCGTCGCGCTACACCAACACCCCTGGTCATCGCGGCCCTCCTGGGCGGCTCGCAGGCGCCGCCTACAAGTAACCACGTCAAGCCGTTCATCCGCCGGGTCAGTGCCGCTTCCACGCGGCAGGAGGCTCTCCTGGACCGGGCGGCGTCCAAGGCCGGCCCGACCTTCAGCTCGGAGGACCACCCCTCCAACTCGGCCTGCTCGGGTGCGCTCCCCATGCTGTGCACCCCCACCATCTGCCAGGTGGCCGTCACCAGAACTCTCATCGATGGCGGTGCAGGCCTCAGCGTGCTCTCGGTCGAGGCCTTCAACCTCCTTTGCATACCCCTGGAGCGGCTGCAACCCAGCCGGCCCTTCTCTGGCGTTGGGGGCGGATCATCCAGCTCCTTGGGACAGATCCGGCTCCCAGTTACCTTCGGCACCTAAAACTTCCGCACGAAGCTGGTCGATTTCAACATCGCCCCTCGGCCTCCCCTACAACGCCATCCTCGGCTACCCAGCACTGGCCCAGTTCATGGCCGCGACGCACCCGGCGTACAACCTCATGAAGATGCCCGGGAGTAGCGGTGTCCTCACTATGCACGGGGACACCGGGGACGCGCTGCGGGAACTCAAGCTCGCCTTCAAGACGGCAGCGTCGGCACAGCCCGCCGGCTTGGAGACCCCCGAGCCCATGGGGGCTGCACCCGCCAAGAAGAAACAGTTGTTCACCCAAGACAAGGCAGAAACCAAGAAGATACCCGTCGATGAGGACGGGTCCACCAACGCCACTTTCACCATAGGCGTCCTGTGAAGCAGAAGGCAAGGCGGCAGTCCACAGAAAAGCAGGCCTTCATCGTCCAAGAGACCCGCAAACTAGAAGCCGCTGGGGTCATTCGTGAGGTCCGATACCCGGATTGGTTGGCCAACCCTGTCGTTGTGCCAAAGAAGGGAGGGAAGGAGCGCATGTGTGTTGACTTCACCAACCTCAACAAGGCGTGCCCGCAATATCCGTTCCCGCTCCCCCGCATCAACCAGATCATCAATTCCACTGCAGAATGCGACCTGCTATGCCTCCTGGATGCCTTCTCTGGGTATCACCAGATCAAGATGGCGGTAGAAGACGTTGAAAAGACAGCCTTCCTAACCCCGTGTGGGGTGTACTGCTACACATGCATGACATTTGGGTTGCGTAATGCAGGGGCGACCTTTTAGCGGCTGATGCACATCACTTTGGGCCCGCAGCTCGGGAAGAATGTTGAGGCTTACGTCGATGACATTGTGGTGAAGTCTCGGGAGGCCAGGACCCTGATACAAGACCTGGAGGAAACCTTCGCGAGCCTCAATGCAGTGAACCTGCGGCTCAACCCAGAGAAGTGTGTGTTCGGAGTCCCCTCGGGCAAGCTCTTGGGTTTCCTCGTGTCCCACCGAGGCATCGAGGCTAACCCAGAAAAGGTCAAAGCGGTCGAGGACATGAGCCCGCTGAAGACCCTCAGAGAAATGCAGAAGCTCACTGGGCGCGTGACCGCGCTAGGGCGCTTCATCTCCAAGTTGGGGGAGCGAGCGTTGCCCTTCTTCCAGCTAATGAAGAAAAAGGGGCCCTTTGAATGGACCGAAGAGGCCGACGAGGCTTTCCAAGATCTCAAGAGATACTTGACCAGCCCTCCGGTCATGGTGGCTCCGCGCCCTCAAGAGCCCCTGGTGCTTTACCTCACCGCCACTCCCTACTCCCCTAGCGCAGCCCTGGTGGCGGTTAGGGAGGAGCGTCGAATCAAAACCATAGCAGCAGCTCGGGGCAAGGCAAAATGGGAACAAGGCCCATAGAAACCGCCACCGCGGCTGAGAAGGATCAGCCGCCGCAGAGGAGTGCGCCGGAGGTGGAAGAGGCCCCTCTCCCAGATGGCCAGCCTCCAGAGGCCTCATCGCCTCAGGAGGCGCCATGGACTCCGGAGGGCGCCACCAGCACTGACGCACCCAACCTCGTTGAGCACCCGGTGTACTTCGTCAGCATGGTGTTACGGGACGCGAGGGCACGGTACCCCATGCCTCAGAAGCTCCTCCTCGCGCTACTGGTGGCCTTGCGCAAGCTGCGGCACTATTTTCAGGGTCACCCCATCAAGGTCGTCTCGTCATACCCCTTGGAGAGGGTGCTCAGGATCCCTAACTCAGCCAGAAGGGTCGCTGAGTGGAACATAGAACTGCAAGCGTTTCAGCTCGAATTCAGGACGACCAGAGTCATCAAGGGAGCAGCATTAGCGGATTTCGTGGCAGAGTGGACGAGGCACCAGGCCTCAAGGCCGACGAGGATCGGTCCCTCTCCCCGGGTAGCGAGGCGCTAGAAGGCTGGGTCATGTACTTCGATGGGGCATTCTCCAGGCATGGCGCTGGAGCTGGGGCGGTGCTTATATCGCCCACTCAGGACAAGCTCTACTATGTTGTGCAGCTCTGTTTCCAGCAAGGTGAAAAGGTCTCCAACAACATAGCGGAGTATGAAGGTCTAATAGTAGGCTTGAAAGCCGCAGCTGCCCTGGGGGTGAAACGCCTCACCATCAAGGGCGATTCGCAGCTCCTTGTCAATTTCTCCAACAAGGTGTACGAGCCGAAAGATGAACACATGGAAGCCTACCTTGCGGAGGTCCGCAGGATGGAGAAGCAGTTCTGAGGGTTGGAGCTGCAGCATGTGCCCCGTGGCACCAATCAGGAGGCCGACGACATCGCCAAACGGGCGTCCAGGCGGTTACCTCAGGAGCCTGGCGTTTTCGAGGAGCGGCTCTTCAAGCCCTCAGCCCTGCCGTCATTGTCAAACACGGCTCAGCCACGGGAGGAGCTCCCCCAGCCACCTGCCTCAGGAGCTCCGGCCTGTGGCCCGGCCTCAGGAGCATGCCTGATCCTGACGATGGAACCTCAGGAGAGATGCTGGATCACGGAGCTCCGGAGTTACTTAACACAAGGGACCCTGCCGGAGAAGGAGGAGGAAGCGGAGTGAGTGGCACACCAGGCCACGACATACTGCATCAAGGATGGAGAGCTCTACCGAAAGCGACCAAACGATGTGTCCCTGCGCTGCATCTCCAGGGAGCAAGGGAAGGAATTGCTAGAAGATATACAGGGCGGAGATTGTGGACATCATTCATCGTCACGGACCCTCATCGGCAAGGCGTTCCGCAGTGGGTTTTATTGGCCCACCGTACTCAACGACGCCGTCGAACTAGTGAAAGCTTGTGAGGCCTGCCAGTTCCACGCCAAGCAGATCCATCAGCCAGCAGGAGGCCTGCAGACTATCCCCCTTTCGTGGTCATTCGCAGTCTGGGGGCTAGACATCTTGGGCCCGTTTCCTCGGGCGCCTGGGGGCTACCGCTACCTCTACGTTGCCGTGGACAAGTTCACTAAGTGGGCTGAAGTAGAGGTTGTCCGCACCATTCCCGCGGGTTTCGCAGTCAAGTTCATCAAGGGCATCGTGAGCCGGTTCGGGGTTCCGAACCGCATCATCACGGACAACGGTTCGCAGTTCACCAGTAACCTCTTCAAAACATACTATGCTACCTTGGAACGCAGATATGCTACGCTTCGGTGGCGCACCCCTGAAGCAATGGCCAGGCTGAGCGAGCCAACGCAGAGGTCCTGAGGGGTCTCAAGACCAGGACGTTCAAGAAGAAGCTGGAGGCTTGCGGTAGAGGTTGGTACGACGAGCTTCAGTCCGTGTTGTGGTCCATCCGCACAACCGCGACCAAGCCGACTGGAGAGACCCCATTCTTCCTGGTCTACGGAGCCGAAGTGGTCGTCCCTCACGAGGTCAGACGTCGCTCCGCACGGGTCCTGGCGTTCGACGAGGCGCAGCAGGACGCCATGCGGGGGATGGACCTCCTGTTGGGGGAGGAACGTCGCCGAGAAGCCACGCTGCGAGCGGCGAGGTACCAACAGGCACTACGGCGATATCACTGCTGCAACATCCGCCCCAGAACTCTCAAGGTAGGAGACCTCGTGCTCAAGTGGGTTCTCTCCAGGGAGGGGCTGCACAAGCTCTCTCCCATGTGGGAGGGCCCGTTCAAAGTTGTTCATGTTTCCAGGCCCGGCTCCGCATGCTTGGAGACTCAGGAGGGGGTGCCGGTCCAGAACGCATGGAACGTCCAGCACCTCCAGAGGTTCTACCCCTAAAAAGGCCCAGAGCCTGTGAAGAAGGCGAATGCCTGTGAAGCTGTCGCGTTTTGAAAAAGGCCCAGAGCCTGTGAAGAAGGCGAATGCCTGTGAAGCTGTCGCGTTTTGGAAAAGGCCCAGAGCCTGTGAAGAAGGCGAATGCCTGTGAAGCTGTCGCATTTTGGAAAAGGCCCAGAGCCTGTGAAGAAGGCAAATGCCTGTGAAGCTGTCGCGTTTTGGAAAAGGCCCAGAGCCTGTGAAGAAGGCGAATGCCTGTGAAGCTGTCGCGTTTTGGAAAAGGCCCAGAGCCTGTGAAGAAGGCGAATGTCTGTGAAGCTGTCGCGCTTTGGAAAAGGCCCGGAGCCTATGAAGAAGGCCAACGCCTGTGAAGCTCGCCGCCCGTGACACTCTCACGTAATAATGAGTTGGGGCTGTACACGCCCTGGAGTCTCAGGAGCGCCGGCCTCAGGCCCTGGGGCTCCCTCCCATGCCCAGTGGCAGCACTTAGCTCCACGCTGGTGAGAAGACGTCGAATACTAGATTAGGTGCCGGACGCGGCTTTTCATTTGCTTTCCGCAGTTGGCTTGTTCCTTCTCATTCGAAGTTTTATTGAAGTTGTTGTCGTCTTTGGCTTGTGGTTCTTCGAGTTTTCACTCTCCTGCCTTGATTTCTCTTATGCAAGGCCTCGGAAGGGGGGGCTGCCGAGCGCCCTCGTGAGTGTTCCGTTCCTAGTCGTTCAAAGGGTTCGCAACCTGGGTCCATTATAGGAGAACCCCTCCAGTCCGTGCCCCACGGGCATTGCGACACGAACATGGGGCCTGGGTCGGTCGCCCCCCCACGGCTGGGGCCGAGAACTATCCACACGCGGGCTTGCAGCCGGAAGGCACGATAACGGAAGCAAAACGATGATTAACAACAATAACCCAAACACGCCCCCGCAGGGCTCCACACTACTGTCTTTTTTTTATGCAGGAAAAAAGGAAAAGAAAGAATAGATCAGGCACAACTCGCCTCACACCGGCCTGCAGGGAGGACTCGAGCTGCCCCCGGGGCTCAGGCAGACTCCCTCTCGCGCTTCACCGGGGCACGACGGCGGGCGGACATGCTACCACCCCTCAAGCAGATGCGACGGCGTGGAGGCTGATCGCGGCCACCGCTGGAAGAGTCATTGCCTAAAGAAGAACTGGAGAAGCTTGGGGAACCCCGAGCGCCGCCAATCACGCGAGCGCTGTCTTCTCCATCGTCGCCGGAGCTGGGCTCCCGGCCGCGGTCGTCGTCCTCGGGGCAGCACACTGCGCGGCGACCATCTTCCCCAAACACCCTCACGTAGAGGGTGGCATCACCGTCAAACTTGAAGTGCAGGGTGCAACGACGGCTCAGGACACGCTCGCGGGCAAACGTCTGCCAACCGCGGGCCAGGGCCAGGCTCCCGGCTGCGGAGACCTCCAGTGAAACCCATGAGGCCTGGCTGCAGCAGCCGTCGGCCTGAAGCCAGAGGCCGCCCAGAGTGCCGACCGGGATCTCGCCAAGGAGGAAGCGAGGAAGCGGAAGCTGGGTGCTAGTCGGCTCTGTGGACCACACGACGAACTCCGGTAGCACCTCTGCAGCATGAAAGCGCGGCCTAGGGGGAAGTGCAACCGGAGTGCGCCCCCCGGCCGCAGCGATCCGCCCGCCGCCGCGCTGGAAATCGTCTCCACGGCCGCGGGGAGCAGCCATGGTGGCCACAGGATGTTTGCGAGGGCGCCCTCGGCCGCGCTTGGGCGGGGGAGAGGCAGGCCCAACCTGGTGAGCCTTCCCCTTCTCTGTGGCCATGAACCTCTTCGACGGGGCCATGAAGAAGAAGGAGAAGCAAGGGGGATGAGCTGGAAGGGCGCGCGCCGTTCCGTACTTATAGCTGGCGAAGGCCAACCGCCGACCTCCACGATCGCAGGTAATCATGACCCACTTTGCATGCAGGGACTTGTCCAATCCGTGCAGTTACCGAGGCGCCATGGGGAAGTGGAGACGCCCACGTCCAATCAACCGCCACGTGACGCCCAAGGCCGCAGGCTGTTAGGGCCCGTGGCGCTTCGCTCTTGCCCTTCTGCCTCCCTGCACGGCCAAGTCCGGGCGCGCCTTGGGCCCGGGGGCTACTGTCAGCGTTCTGGGAACGAGGGTCCCCAGACTTGCCTGCCTGCGGCTTGTGGCGTGGCTCAAAAGGGGGCCCAGCGCGTCCCATCTTCACCAACACAGACCCAAGACCCTCGCGAGGGGCCAAGCCTCGCGGGGCAGACGACACAGAGCTTCCTCAGGCACGGCCTCATTAGGCTGGCTCGCGAGGAGGCGGAGAAATCAAGGCGGGGTACCTCACGAGGTGCCCGTGACGCAAGCCATGACGACCAAGGGCGCCAGGCGGGTGCCAGCCCGCGCAGTGTCCTCCTTCCCTCTTTGGTGCAAAGGGAGCAAGCGCAGCCGCGGAATACCGAGGCATCAGGCAAAGGTTGCCATTTCGGTGCAACAAGAACAAGACCAGGAGGACTGCAAGACAGAGGTCATTGTGGAGCCCAAGACGGCGTCACCACCAGAGCTTTGTGCAGGCGAAGACTACTTTTGTCAGGGTAGCTAGTACTAGTTGTCGCCCTTCAAATTAGCCCGCCATTGTTGGCTCCCTTCCCGCTCGATATTTGGGAAGAGGGCCAGGGCCTCTATAAATAGGACCAACCACCCACAGAACAAGGGGGACGGGGGACGAAGAACGAGAGAGAGAGAGAGAGAGAGAGAGAGAGAGAGAGAGAGAGAGAGAGAAGGGTGACTGAACTCCTCCCAGCAGTTCATCGCCCCAGCCAAGAGCAGACCCTCGCGAGGCTGTTCTTCCTTGTATTGTTCATCATCGCCAGCCCAAGAGGCAATCCACCACACCACGCACTGGAGTAGGGTATTACACCACAACGGTGGCCCGAACCAGTATAAACCCTGTGTCATTCATGTTGTTCTTTCCATTTCTTAGATCTTAGCGAGGCGGAGGGGTGCAGGTAGGTAGGAGGCGAGATCTCCGCGTGCACCCCAGTGTTCGAACCTCAAGGGTCTGCCGGAACCCGAAATCCGACAAACTATGCGTCTAGGATCGATGGTAATAGGAGACAAGGAACACGATGTTTACCCAGGTTCGGACCCTCTCAATGGAGGTAATACCCTACTTCCTATTTGATTGACCTTGATGAATATGAGTATTACAAGAGTTGATCTACCACGAGATCGTAATGACTAAACCCTAGAAGTCTAGCCTATGGTAATGAGTATATGTGGTATCCTTTCCGGACTACCCCCTTCGGTTTATATAGACACCGGGGGGATCTAGGGTTTACATGGAGTCGGTTACATAAGAAGGAATCTTCGATCGCTAAGCTTCCTTCCACGCTAAGTAGAGTCCAATCCGAGCACCATGCAGTCTTCGGCCTTCATGTCTTCACAGCCCATCAGTCCGGCACAAAGGATAATAGGTCGGACGCCCGAGGACCCCTTAGTCCAGGACTCCCTTAGTAGCCCCTGAACCTGGCTTCAACGGAGAGGAGTCCGACGCGTAGATTTTTCTTCGGCATTGCAAGGCGGGTTCCCTCCTTCTGATCCAGAATAGTCTTCGGACGAAGTAAGTATATCCGGACCTGTGTATATAATGGCGGAGGACATAATACCCCACGAGCCCAACTTGTTGACAACCGTTCATGACATCATACCACGCCTGCCTGGTTGCTATTTCCAACCGTCGGCTAGCGAGCCGCCCCACGTCTTGGGGTGTGGTTTTACTGGCACGTCTCATCAAAGCAGAGAGCATGTCCCTTTATTTACGGGATTTTCATTAATGCAGGCGTAGGGAACCTAACCGTCCCCTGGGTACAACTCCTTGGTGATAGGTAAGTTTAGAGACCCAGGGGGAAACGCCCGGTATTCTGGGCCTTTATATAGAGATCCTAGTCTCGTCTTCTTCCCTTGCGCTCGCTCCTTCCTCAACCCCGGCCACCCCAAGTTCCAACCCTCGGGTCACAATTGCCACCAGCCTTAGTCATGTCCGGATCCAGCCGTCAGGGCCGGTGGGTGGCTTCTTCTGTCATGGAGGAGGATATTGCGAAGCTCCGCATAGCGAGGTATCTGACCCCAGAAATCTTTCATCAGCTTCCGGCACAAGGGAAAGTCATACCGACCCACAGATCTGGCAAGAGGGTAGTATTTGTATCCCACTTCCTTCATGGGCTAGGGTTCGCGCTTAACCCCTTTGTCCGAGGGCTCATGTTCTATTATGGGCTAGATATTCACGATCTGGACCCGGACTCTGTTCTCCTCATCTAGATGTTTATAGTCACGTGCGAGGCCTTACTCCGGACACCTCCGCACTTCGGTTTGTGGCTCAAGACCTTTGACGTGCGGCCGCAGGTGGCAGAGAAAGAGCAGGAAGAGTGTGGCAGCGTCACAATAGGCAAGCTGGCCGACGCAGTTTGGCCCGAAGGATCTTTCACCGAATCTTCCGACTTATGGCAGCAGGGGTGGTTTTATATTAACGAGTCGCGGAGCCCCAAGTGGGCGGCCACACCTGTGTTCCGACCCGTCCCTCCAACTCTACTCGCTTCATGGGTCAATAAGGGATCGGACACGGGATCCGTCGATGAAGTGCAGACTCTGCAAAGTTGCATCCGAAGCCTTACCGAGAAGGGCATCGATCTTGTGAACGTTTCCGAGTAATGCTGGTCCGCCGGATCACGCCATGTCAGCGGCGGCCTCTTCGTATGTGGGAGTTTAACCCAGAAGGGAAATGGCCGGACACTACTGAAGATGTTGACCTTGACTGCAATCGTCCAGCTACTTCGGTAAGTACTCGAGCACCTTTCATCTCAGCATCTTTTAACGAGATACTAAACAACCCGTCCCTGCTCAGGACTGGATAAACAAGGCGGTGCTATTCTGGTGTCCGGCGCCGCTTCCTGAAGACCTAGCGACTGTCCTGCTGACGAGAATGCTGATTCCGGTACCGTACCAAGTGGCTGTGTTCGGGGAAACCGAAATCCCTTTGCCCAAGGGCAAGGGTGCAGAGGGAGTCCTCCAAGGAAAGAAAAGGGCTGCATCCAAAGATCAGGAGGGGAAGCCTTCAAAGAGAGGAAAAAAGCCATCGTCAAGCGGCTTGGGCTGGGCGAGCGAGGTTGTCGTAGAGCTTGATGATGAGGACGAACCTTGAGGCAAACCGTAAGTGAAGCTGGGGCACTTTGAACGTACCTCGTTCTTTTCCTACTAGTGAAGTGATCATATGTTCATCCATGCAGGTTAACACCTGGTGTTTCTCAATCGTCCTCCTCCTCGGGAGATCTTCTTCCAGAGATGATGGAGACTGACACGCCTCCTCTGGCCTCAGCGCCCAACAGAGGAGATGATATCGAGGTATCGTTCCGAAGGGCGCCCGAAGGGGGTACCTCCATCACTCGAGGTTCCGGGGTCGAGACTGGTGTTCCCGAACCGTCCGATTTATAGCCGGAGACGGTTCTGGAGGCAAGCAAGCGGGTTCCTTCACTGGAATGCCGTACTCCGGCGGTGGTTTCCGAAGACCCAGGAGCACCGGAGATGCTGATAGACATGCTACAATGAGCATCCATTTCAGAAGAGCACCGTTCCTTGATGGTTACGGTGGTCGAAAGGGTTCTATCCGCAAAGAGTGGATTTAACGAGGCCTTTTACGAGCCTTCTGAGAGGTTTTGAGGTTTGTGATGTAGTGTAGTCAATTGAATTTTATTGACATAATGCACCTGTTGTATATGCAGTAGCCCCTGAGACTCGGATTGTCTTCCGAAGGAAGCGATCGGGGGATCAAAGAGATATGCTCAGGTATTAACCTTGGTTTAATTTGAAATATAGGTTGTTTCCCCTCTGCAGCTGCCCGAAATATGGAAGTGGTCGAACTACAGAAAAAGCTGGATATCGCGGAGGATGACATTGAATTAATCAACAAATGTCTTGATGACTCACAAGGTATGTGTTTTGAGCATTCTTTACACCAGTGTGCTTGACGCGGGAAAGTGATGTATATTAAATGTGCATACAATGCAGATGGTGCTGCCACCGTGGAGGCTCTTCGGATGGAGCTAGTCCGAGCCAAGGAGCGGGTCCGACTTAGTGATGTTGCTGCTAAAGAGGCATTGGTAGAACTGAAGGCCGAACAAACTGTGCGATGCCGGGGCGAGGAAAAGGTATCCATGATGACACTCGCTTTGGAGTATGCTAGTGGCCGCTGTGAATTCCTTGAAAAGGAGAATGAAGCCTTAACGGCTGAACTGGACAAGGCCCGACAGGAGGCAAGAGAAGCGCGATCAGAGTCCAGAGCACTCCGTGAGGAGGTTCGGCAGGCGAAAGAGATAGTGGCTGGAAAGCCTTTTCTGCTGCAGACTAAGTTCGGCGACCCGGACTATGCTCAGCTGAACCAAGTGTGGAGTTCTCCGGACGAGTATTTGGACTTCCCGAAGAGTTCTTCTGATGCGGCGCGGTATTACCAAGAACGAGCTGGATATGCAACGGAGAAGCTTTTTTGTCATAGTTCGGTCCATCTAAGCGTCCGCTGCTGCTTAATGAACAGATGTACCAATGGGGGCTGAACTTCATAGGGTATCTGGCGCTGCCATGAAGGATGTTATAATCCGGCTATGGCCAACTGAGCCTGTGCCGAGTAGCTATTTTAGTTTGGTGCAGAAGCTCGTCGATGTGGTGCCGCAAATCGATGTTGCGAAGCGATCGGCATGCATTGAAGGTGCACGGATGGCCCTTGCCCGAGTCATGATGTTCTGGGGAAAGATGAAGGCCATTAACATCGTCACGAAGGGTCCGCCTGGAGGCAGGGACCATCCAGAACTGGAGAGCTATTTTGAAGATGTCCTGGAGGTCGCCCGCTTGATGGAGGGTCAATGCTCAAAAAACATAATGTTTGAGTGAGGTGTATGATGATTGTAAAAGACAACTTTATGGTTAATCTATTTATGTTTTGCTCGAAAGCTTGAATTCCACCTTTGCGGCTGTTTTAATATAATCTGAAAGCTTTCCAATTGTTGGCTTCAGCCCCCTCGTAGGAAGTACGGGGGTGTTCGTCAAAGCATTTAATCACTCTTTATCCAACGTCATGGTCCATGAAGGAGGTGATAGTGCGGTGAACCAGTGAATCAGACTATAAGGTGTTAACACTTTCACTTAACCATAGGAGTTTTATGGTGGGGCTACGACATAGCCCCTGGTGTGTATGCAGCGTGTGGTGCCTTGCATATCTGATCTGAAAAAGATCCTTCGTGTTACACGGAGAATCGCTAAGGATTACAATAAGTCGTCAAGTGGTTGACCAGCTCTCGCCGCATCATGACAGTCAATTTTCGGCTTTCTCTAGTGAGGTCCTCATCCGGTCTAGGCCAGGGCACAATCGCAGTAGTTCTCCCTTTACTACCCTAGCCGATAGGGCGAAACGTAGGGTAGCAAACACAGGAGCCGGGCAACCCAACTATTGACCCAAGATAATGATTTGGAGCTGATGCATATAAGGCTAAACTAGCCACACCGAATTACGCTATAGAGCTCTTCAGACTTTTTACTGGCAGCTCATTCGTTCCAATGCCGAGCCCCTAGCAGGGTATGCTGAGGTGTATCTGCAGAGCAGCCGTTAAGGCCGTACTTATTGTTGAGAGAGTATGAAAGATCGGCTCGGATGAGACTTACTGAGAACGGAGAGATGTGCCAATAATAAATTTATATAATAATAATAATAATAATAATAATAATAATAATAATAATAATAATAATAATAATAATAAAGGAACCATGAACCCGGCTATTTGACATGCTCGGGGTCGGGATCGGAGGAAAAAGGGCATATTATAGGCTCGGAATAAAGAGTATGGTCCACAAAATGTTATTTTGGACCTCCTATTGCACGTCTGTGTCGCCCGTCCTCGGGGAGGGGAATCCTTAACGAAAGTAGCCCCTTAGGTGAGCATACGGATCCGAACTCCGATAGAGTCCGTTGTAGGTGTTTTCCCACTGGTCACCTATTATTTAGGGATGATATAGAAAAATAAAGTAAGCAGATAGAAAACGTTACAGGAATGCTTGCAGGGTTGTCCGTATTGTGCTTCCACCGATGCCCATGGTATCTTGAGTGCGTAGTGATGTGCGCGAGGTGCAAATTTTGCCAGTACAGTACGTGGGTGGCGGAAGATGGACTGCTATTCGCGTTCCCGGAGTAGTCGAACGTCAGAGGGAAACTGTTTCTAGCCCCTGGCGTTCTGCTGGTGATCTGATCCGTCGTCTTTATCGCCTGGTGGCCTCCTCCGCTTGTAATCAGTGTTAAGCTTGCCTGCCTGCTTGAAGACCAAATAGTTTCAGTTGGTATGATTAGCTGGCATATCGGGGTGACCGTGAATCTGACAAGGTCGGTCCAATATCCTGTCAAGGGTGGATGGTCCATCCTGGTTTGCCTTTAGTGGCTTCTTCCGTTGACCGGGCTTCGGATTGTGAAATCCAGCGTTCACCACTGTGTCGCGTATATTACTGCGACTGTTGTGTTTGGTTCATCGTGGCTTGCCGTTGCCATCTCGGATTTCGGAAGTGCCCGGGCTGCTGGCGTCGTTGCTTTTACGAGGAAGCCAATTGTCTTCTCTCACGCAGAAGCGGGTCATTAGAGCGGTAAGGGCTGCCATGGATTTGGGTCCTTCCTAGCCGAGGTGACGCGCTAGCCATTTGTCCCGGACGCTGTGTCTAAAGGCCGCAAGGGCTTCTGCGTCCGGACAGTCGACAATTTGGTTCTCTTTGACTAAGAACCTGGTCCAGAGCTCCCTGGCTGACTCGCCGGGCTCCTACAAAATGTGACTTAAGTCATCGACGTATAATGGCCAGACATATGTTCCCTGGAAATTGCCTCTAAAGGCATCTTCCAAATCATCCCAGTTGCCAATGGAATTTTCTGGCAAACTGTTTAGCCAGTACCGAGCTTGCCCTTTAAGCTTGAGGGGTAGGTATTTAATGGCGTGGAGGTCGCCTCCACGGGCCATGTGAATATGAAGGAGGTAATCCTCGATCCATACCACGGGATCTGTTGTTCCATCGTATGATTTGATGTTGATGGGTTTAAACCCGTCTAGAAATTCATGTGCGGCTCCTCTATGTTGGGACACACTATGAAGCACCTCTGACAGGTTCCGTTTTACGGTGTTCGACCCGGGCATGGTCGGCTTTATAGCGTCCGAATAGGCGACCATCATCATCGGTCGGGGTATATCTTTGTGATCTGTATGTCGCTCGTGTACGTCCTGCTCTACCCTCAGTGTATTGGTTGATATCGTGGGTATTCCTCCGAGCTGTTTTGTTTTGACAGCCGGATGGGTTGGTATGGTGCTCTGCTTGGGCTGCTGCTTTGACTGGACCGAACTGTGGTCGGCCCACTGCATTATTCGATGGTGGTATGAGCTCCATCGCCCTGCCATCGTATTGAGGGAGCCACCTATTCTTGGGGTGGCTTTTGACTGGGCTGCTAAGGCCGTATTCTTCGACGGCCAAGACCTCGGTCCATCTATCATTGAGAAAATCTTGGCTTGCTTGAAGCTGCAGTTGCTTCTTTCTTAGGCTCCTTGCAGTGGCTATAAGCTGGCGTTCAAAGCGCTCCTGCTTGAGAGGTTCCTTAGGCATGATAAAGTCTTTGTTGCCGAGGATCTCCTCTTGCTCGGAGGGTGGGAGATAATTGATGTCCTTCGAGTCCCCATATTTGGTCTATTCATTAGAGTTGTCCTGCCCGCCTTCCTGCCCGTCCTATTCGGATTCTACCTCAATAGGGTCTTTGTTGTCTGGAGTGTCGTCTTCTCCTGTGCTGGCAGTGTTTTCTCTTGGGCGATATGACCTAGGGTGCCGGTGTCCAGGTTGTGTACCAGGCGGTTTATTCTCGACCGGATCCTCCTTATCATCGCCGAGAGCACCGTAAGGTGTGTCTAACATACACACGTCATACCAGGAAGTGGTCATCCTATGCTGAGCGGGTAGGAAGCTCTGGCCCTGCCCCTCATCGTCGTCCACACCGTCGATGTCTTCGGAGCGGGGGTCGGGCGTGTTGTTTAGGTCTTCAACGGTGGCCACGGAGTGGGTGGCGGGTGGGAAACAAAATTCTCCATCGTCCATCGAAAGTTTGAACCGAACATAGTTCGGCGACGGGTCATTTGCCAGTGATAGGTTTTTTAGCGAGTTTAGCATGTCACCCATGGGCGAGTGTTAGAAGACATATGCGGCACTAAACCTGAGGATCGATAACCAATAGAGTTCGGTATACGCGGGCTCGCAGGGCTCGAAGTTCGACATCGGGGGTGAGTCCGAGGTTCCATTGATGTGGATACCGTATGAAGTGGAATCTGTGTGCGGCTCCAGCATCGCACAATCCGTAGCCCCCATGATGGGGTCGAGCTTCCTGTCTTCGGGCGACTTGATCTGCTCCGGATTTAAGGCCAAAGTTGTTACAGGAGCTATCTCCTGGATGCGGCCCGATGACAGGTTTAAGCCATGTTCATCGAGGCGATGGGGAGCGATTGCCGGGGTCTCGAACCCGTCGAAGATCAAATCTCCATGGACGTCCGCAACGTAATTCAGGCTTCCGAATCTGACCTGATGGCCAGGGGCGTAGCTATCGATCTGTTCTAGATGACCAAACGAGTTGGCTTGCAGTACGAAGCCGCCGAACATGAAGATCTGTCCGGGGAGAAAGGTTTCTCCTTGGATGACGTCATTATTGACGATCGAAGGGGCCATCGAGCCTTTTGTCGATGACACAGTGGAACTCTCAATGAAAGCTCCAATGTTGGTGTCAAAACCGGCGGATCTCGGTTAGGGGGTCCCGAACTGTGTGTCTAGGATCGATGGTAATAGGAGACAGGGAACACGATGTGTACCCAGGTTTGGGCCCTCTCTATGGAGGTAATACCCTACTTCCTGCTTGATTGACCTTGATGAATACGAGTATTACAATAGTTGATCTACCATAAGATCGTAATGACTAAACCCTAGAAGTCTAGCCTATGGTAATGAGTATATGTGGTGTCCTTTCCGGACTACCCACTTCGGTTTATATAGACACCGGGCACGATGCAGTCTTCGGCCCTCATGTCTTCACAACACATCAGTCTGGCCCAAAGGATAATAGGCTGGACTCCCGAGGACCCCTTAGTCCAGGACTCCCTCAGCACTCTTTGAAGTTCTTTGTGTTGGTTGAATAGATGAATCTGAGATTGTGTGATGCATATCGTATAATCATACCCACGGATACTTGAGGTGACATTGGAGTATCTAGGTGACATTAGGGTTTTGGTTGATTTGTGTCTTAAGGTGTTATTCTAGTAAGAACTCTATGATAGATTGAACGGAAAGAATAGCTTCGTGTTATTTTAGTACGAACTCTTGAATAGATCGATCAGAAAGGATAACTTTGAGGTGGTTTCGTACCCTAGCATAATCTCTTCGTTTGTTCTTTGTTATTAGTGACTTTGGAGTGACTCTTTGTTGCATGCTGAGGGGTAGTTATATGATCCAATTATGTTATTATTGTTGAGAGAACTTGCACTAGTGAAAGTATGAACCCTAGGCCTTGTTTCAACTCATTGCAATACCGTTTGTGCTCACTTTTATCATTAGTTACCTTGCTGTTTTTATATTTTCATATTACAAAAACCTTTATCTACCATCCATATTGCACTTGTATCACCATCTCTTCGCCGAACTAGTGCACCTATACAATTTACCATTGTATTGGGTGTGTTGGGGACACAAGAGACTCTTTGTTATTTGGTTGCAGGGTTGCTTGAGAGAGACCATCTTCATCCTACGCCTCCCACGGATTGATAAACCTTAGGTTATCCACTTGAGGGAAATTTGCTACTGTCCTACGAACCACTGCACTTGGAGGCCCAACAACGTCTACAAGGAGAAGGTTGTGTAGTAGACATCACCGGCCAGGTTCTCCGACCAGACGACGAACTCCAGTAGCATCTCCGCCGAGTGGAAGCATGCCCGGGGAGGCCACGCGACTACGGCGCGCCTCCCCTCATCGATGGGACCACCACAACCGGAGTGACCCCTGCCCCGCGAAGCGGCACCACCGTGGCCGCATGGAGCCGCGGCGGTGGTTCCGGAGTGCTTGCGGGGATGGCCGCATCCACGCTTGGGCACCGGAGAGCCGGGCCGCTCGCGAGGGGCCTTCCCCTTCTCCGCGGCGGTGAACCTCCTTGACGGCGCCATTGGTGGCACGAGAGGAGCAAAGAAGGAGAAGAAGTGGAAGAGACAGAGGAAAGATGGGCGACGGGGGCTCCGCCCCCTCCCATTTAAACCAGGAGAAGGCCAACAGGGACCCCCCACGATCACAGGCAATGATGGTCTTCCTTGCATGTCATAGGGACTTGTCAGGTCGGGCAGTTGCTGAGGCAGCGTGGGGAAGCTGAGATGCAAACGTCCAATCAACTGCCACGCGTCGACCGAGGCCGCAGGATATTGGGGCCCGCGGTGCTCCGCACTTGACCCTTGGCTTCACCTTGAAGCCAAGCCCGAGCGCGCCTTGGGCCCGGGGGCTACTGTCGGCGTTCTGGGAACGGGGGTCCCCAGACTTGCCTGCCTGCGGCCCATGGCGAGGCTTTGCTGGCAGGCCTGTACGACCCATCTTCATCAACAAGGAATCAAGACCCTCGCTAGGGGCCAGGCCTCGCGAGGCGGATGACATAAGACCTCCTCGGGAGCAGCCTCATCAGGCCAGCTCGTGAGGGGCGGAGAGTTCATGGTCGGGCAAACCTCGCGAGGTTCTCATGACGTAAACCATGACGATCGAGACCAGGCGGGCGCCAGGGCGCGCAGTGTCCTTGTTTCCTCTTTGGTGCTAAGGGGCAAGTGCAGGCGCGAAGTACCGAGGCATCAAGCAAAGGTTTCCATATTGGTGCAATGAGACCAAGACCAGAAGGACGGCAAGATGGAGGTCACCATGGAGCCCAGGACGGCATCACCACCAGAACCTTTGGCAGGCGAAGACCACCTATTGTTAGGATAACTTGTACTAGCTGTCCCCTTTCAAATTGGCCGTTGTTGGCTCCCTTCCCGCTTGATATTTGGGGAGAGGACCAGGGCCTCTATAAATAGGACTAGCCACCACCATAGGCGGGGATCCAAGGTCATCCTCAGCCACACAAGTGCACCAAGCACAAGAACACCTCAACCTAAGGAGGTTGTTCTTCCCCTTGTACTGTTCATCCTCAGCCCAAGAGGCAGTCCACCACCACCACATTGGAGTAGGGTATTACACCACAACGGTGGCCCCAACCACTATAAATCTCATGTTCTTTGTGTTGTGAGTTCGTTGAGTTAGTTCGTGAGATCTAGGCTAAGTTAGGATGTGGCTCGATAGGGGGGAGATCTTCGTGCGCACCCCAGTGTTTGAACCTTAAGGGTTTTGCTGGAACCCGTGATCCGACGAAGTCGGTCAAGGGAGCCACGAGGGGCCCACGAGGGTGGGGGTGTGCCCAAGGGGGCAGGCGTGCCTCCCTGCCTCGTGGCCACCTCGAAGCTTCCCTGGCGTCTACTCGAAGTCTCCAGGATTGCTTTTGTTCCAAAAATACTCTCCTGAAGGTTTCATTCCGTTTGGACTCCGTTTGATATTCCTTTTCTTTGAAACACTGAAATAGGCAAGAAAACAACAATTTGGGCTGGGCCTCCGGTTAATAGGTTAGTCACAAAAATAATATAAAAGTGTATAATAAAGCCCATAAACATCCAAAACAGATAATATAATAGCATGGAACAATCAAAAATTATAGATATGTTGGAGACGTATCAGCATCCCCAAGGTTAATTCCTGCTCGTCCTCGAGTTGGTAAATGATAAAAACAGAATTTTTGATGTGGAATGCTACCTAACATATTTATTCATGTAATTCTCTTTATTGTGGCAAGAATATTCAGATCTGAAATATTCAAGACAAAAGTTTAATATTGACATAAAATAATAATACTTCAAGCAGACTAAGAAACTAATCATGTCTTCTCAAAATAACATGGCCAAAGAAAGCTATCCCTGCAAAATCATATAGTCTGGCTATGCTCCATCTTCATGACAGAAAATATTTAAATCATGCACAACCCCGACGACAAGCCAAGAAATTGTTTCATACTTTTGATGTTCTCAAACTTTTTCAATCTTCACGCAATACATGAGCGTGAGCCATGGACATAGCACTATAGGTGGAATAGAAGGGTGGTTGTGGAGAAGACAAAAAGGAGAAGATAGTCTCACATCAACTAGGCATATCAACGGGCTATGGATATGCCCATCTATAGATATCGATGTGAATGAGCAGGGATTGCCATGCAACAGATGCACTAGAGCTATAAGTGTATGAAAGCTCAACAAAAGAAACTAAGTGGGTGTGCATCCAACTTGCTTGCTCATGAAGACCTAGGGAATTTTGAGGAAGCCTATCATTGGAATATATAAGCCAAGTTCTATAATGTGAAATTCCCACTAGCATATGAAAGTGACAAAATAAGAGACTCTTTATCATGAAGATCATGGTGCCACTTTGAAGCACAAGTGTGGAAAAAGGATAGTAACATTGTCCCTTCTCTCTTTTTCTCTCATTATTTTCTCTCTCTTTTTTTATTTTTTATTTGGGCCTTCTTTTTTTGGCCTCTTTTCTCTATTTTTTTCTTATTATTTTTCGTCCCGAGTCTCATCCCAACATGTGGGGGAATCATAGTCTCCATCATCCTTTCCGCACTGGGACAATGCTCTAATAATGATGATCATCACACTTTTATTTACTGAAAACTCAAGAATTACAACTCGATACTTAGAACAAAATATGACTCTATATGAATGCCTCCGGCGGTATACCAGGATGAGCAATGAATCAACAGTGACACGTATGAAAGAATTATGAAAGGTGGCTTTGCCACAAATACGATGTCAATTACATGATCATGCAAAGCAATATGACAATGATGGAGCGTGTCATAATAAACGCAACGGTGGAAAGTTGCATGGCAATATATCTCGGAATGGCTATGGAAATTCCATAATAGGTAGGTATGGTGGCTGTTTTGAGGAAGGTATATGGTGGGTGTGATACCGGCGAAAGGTGTGCGGTATTAGAGAGGCTAGCAATGGTGGAAGGGTGAGAGTGCGCATAATCCATGGACTCAACATTAGTCATAAAGAACTCACATGCTTATTGCAAAAACCTATTATTTATTGAAACGAAGTACTACACGCATGCTCCTAGGGGGTAGATTGGTAGGAAAAGACCATCGCTCGTCCCCGACCGCCACTCATAAGGAATACAATCAAAAAATAAATCATGCTCCGACTTCATCACATAACGGTTCAACATACGTGCATGCTACGGGAATCACAAACTTTAACACAAGTATCTCTCAAATTCACAACTACTCAACTAGCATGACTCTAATATCACCATCTTCATATCTCAAAACAATCATCAAGTATCAAACTTCTCATAGTATTCAATGCACACTATATGGAAGTTTTTATTATATCCCTCTTGGATGCCTATCATATTAGGACTAGTTTCATAACCAAAGCAAACTACCATGTTGTTCTAAAGACTCCCAGAATAATATAAGTGAAGCATGAGAGTTCATCTATTTCTTCAAAATAAAACCACCACCATGCTCTAAAAGGATATAAGTGAAGCACTAGAGCAAATGACAAACTACTCGAAAGATATAAATGAAGATCAATGAGTAGTCAAATAATTACGCAACTATGTGAAGACTCTCTATCATTTAATAATTTCAGATCTTGGTATTTTATTCAAACAACAAGCAAAACAAAAGAAAATAAAATATAGCTCCATGTGAAGTTACCGATAGACGAAGACGAAAGAGGGGATGCCATCCGGGGCATCCCCAAGCTTAGGCTCTTGGTTGTCCTTGAATATTACCTTGGTCTCTTGCCACTCCATATTCCATAGTCCATCGAATCTTTACCCAAAACTTGAAAACTTCACAACACAAAACTTAACAGAAAACTCGTAAGCTCCATTAGTATAAGAAAATAAATGACCACTTTTGGTACTGTTGTGAACTCATTCTAAATTCATATTGGTGTAATATATACTGTATTCCAACCTCTCTATGGTTCATACCCTCCGATACTACTCATAGATTCATCAAAATAAGCAAACAACACATAGAAAACAGAATCTGTCAAACACAGAATAGTCTGTAGTAATCTGTATGTTTTGACTACTTCTGGAACCCCAAAAATTCTAAAATAAATTTCTGAACGTTATGAATTTGTCTATTAATCATCTGCAAAAAGAATCAACCTAATCGCACTCTTCAGTAAAAAAATGGAAGCAAAACTCGTGAGCGCTAAAGTTTCTCTTTTTTACAGCAAGATCGCAAAGACTTCACCCAAGTCTTCCCAAAGGTTCTACTTGGCACAAACACTAATTAAAACATAAAACACATCTAAACAGAGGCTAGATGAACTATTTATTACTAAACAGGAGCAAAAAGCAAACAACAAAAATAAAACTGGGTTGCTTCCCAACAAGTGCTATCGTTTAATGCCCCTAGCTAGGCATGATGATTTCAATGATGCTCACATAAAAGATAAGAATTGAAACATAAAGAGAGCATCATGAAGAATATGACTAGAACATTTAAGTCTAACCCACTTCCTATGCATAGGGATTTTGTGAGAAAACAACTTGTGGGAACAAGAATCAACTTGCATAGGAAGGTAAACCAAGGATAACTTCAAGATTTTCAACACATAGAGAGGATACTTGATATTATTGCAATATGTAAAAGCATGTGTTCCTCTCTCATAGTAATTTTCAGTAGCATCATGAATGAATTCAACAATATAACCATCACATAAAGCATTATTTTCATGATCCATAAGCATAGAAAATTTATTACTCTCCACATAAGCAAATCTATTCTCATCAATAGTAGTGGGAGCAAACTCAACGAAATAACTATCATGTGAGGAATAATCCAATTGAAAATTAAAATCATGATGACAAGTTCCATGGATATCTTTATTCTTTATAGCATATAAGTTATCACAATAATCATCATAGATAGCAACTTTGTTCTCATAATCAATTGGAACCTCTTCCGAAATAGTGGACTCATCACTAAATAAAGTCATGACCTCCACAAATCCACTTTCATCAATATAATCATCATAAATAGGAGGCATGCTATCATCGTAATAAATTTACTCATCAAAACTTGGGGGACAAAAAATATCATCTTCATCAAACATATCATCCCCAAGCTTGTGGCTTTGCATATCATTAGCATTATGGATATTCAAGGAATTCATACTAACAACATTCCAATCATGCTCATCATACAAAGATTTAGTGCCAAACATTTTATGGATTTCTTCTTCTAACAATTTGGCACAATTATCGGAATCCTTATTTTCATGAAAGATATTAAAAAGATGAAGCATATGCGGTACCCTCGATTCCATTTTTTGTGTAATTTTCTTTTATAAACTGAACTAGTGATAAAAAAAGAAACTAAAAGATTCAATTGCAAGATCTAAAGATATACCTTCAAGTGCTAACCTCCCCGGCAATGGCGCCAGAAAAGAGCTTGATGTCTACTACACAACCTTCTTCTTGTAGACGTTGTTGGGCCTCCAAGTGCAGATGTTTGTAGGACAATAGCAAATTTCCCTCAAGTGGATGACCTAAGGTTTATCAATCCGTGGAGTGTAGGATGAAGATAGTCTCTCTCAAGCAACCCTGCAACCAAATAACAAAGAGTCTCTTGGGTCCCCAACACACCCAATACAATGGTAAATTGTATAGGTGCACTAGTTCAGCGAAGAGATGGTGATACAAGTGCAATATGGATAGTAGATATAGGTTTTTGTAATATGAAAATATAAAACAGCAAGGTAACTAATGATAAAAGTGAGCGTAAACGGTATTGCAATGCTAGGAAACAAGGCCTAGGGTTCATACTTTCACTAGTGCAAGTTCTCTCAACAATAATAACACAATTGGATCATATAACTATCCCTCAACATGCAACCAAGAGTCACTCCAAAGACACTAATAGCGGAGAACAAACGAAGAGACTATTGTACGGTACGAAACCACCTCAAAGTTATCCTTTCTGATCGATCTATTCAAGAGTCCGTAGTAAAATAACATCAAGCTATTCTTTCCGTTGGATCTATCATAGAGTTCGTACTAGAATAACACCTTAAGACACAAATCAACCAAAACCCTAATGTCACCTAGATACTCCAATGTCACCTCAAGTATCCGTGGGTATGATTATACGATATGCATCACACAATCTCTGATTCATATATTCAACAAACACAAAGAACTTCAAAGAGTGCACCAAAGTTTCTACCGGAGAGTCAAGACGAAAATGTGTGCCAACCCCTATGCATAATTTCACGAGGTCATGGAACTCGCAAGTTGATCACCAAAACATACATCAAGTGGATCACGTGATATCCCATTGTCACCACAGATAAGCTCATGTAAGGCATACATCAAGTGTTCTCAAATCCTTAAAGACACAATCCGATAAGATAACTTCAAAGGGAAAACTCAATTCATCACAAGAGAGTAGAGGGGGAGAAACATCATAAGATCCAAATATAACAGCAAAGCTCGCCATACATCAAGATCGTAGCACCTCAAGAACACGAGAGAGAGAGAGAGAGAGAGATCAAACACATAGCTACTGTTACATACTCTCAGCCCCGAGGGTGAACTACTCCCTCCTCGTCATGGAGGAGCGCCGAGATGATGAAGATGGCCACTGGAGAGGGATTCCCCCCTATGGCAGGGTGCCAGAACTGGTCTAGATTGGATTTCGGTGGCTACGGAGGCTTCTGGCGGTGGAACTCCCGATCTATTGTGTTCCTCGATGTTTTTAGGGTATATGGACATATATAGGTGAAAGAAGTCGGTCAGGGGAGCCACGAGGGGCCCACGAGGGCGAGGGAGCGCCCAGGGAGGCAATCGCGCTTCCCTGCCTCGTGGCCACCTTGAAGCTTCCCTAACGTCTACTCCAAGACTCTTGGATTGCTACCGTTCCAAAAATAACTCTCCCGAAGGATTCATTCCGTTTGGACTCCATTTGATATTCCTTTTCTTTGAAACACACAAATAGGCAAGAAAACAACAATTTGGATAGGCCTTGGGTTAATAGGTTAGTCCCAAAAACAATATAGAAGTGTATAATAAATCCCATAAACATCCAAAACAGATAATATAATTGCATGGAACAATAAAAAAATATAGATATGTTGGAGACGTATCACGGTCCGGCATAGATGAACCGTTTTCTAAGCAGTTCGTCGAAGCTTCAGCGTCTGCTCGGCAGTCTACCTTGCAGCCAACCAGACGTTCTGCCAAATTAGCTTCAAGTACCAAGAAGGAAGTGGCCAAAAAGGCTACACCCACGAGGAAGTGCAGCGGGAGAGTGAAGAGGAAAGAGAACGATTGCCTCTTACTTAAAGCACTCATCGCCCAGAACCAAATTAACAGCAGCTTGTTCGAATCGGGGAGTAATATTATTTCTGACGCCATGGATGATGAAGATGTACATTTGTTTCTTGCTAAAAGTAAAGCAGGCGTACTTCAAGCACGCAATTACGTCCATGGCCAGCAATTTCTTATAGGCAAATACTTTGATGAGTGCATCTCCAGTTGCCGCGAGTTAAATGAATATTGCATGGATCTAATGTCAGAAGGTGATCATGGTTTGCTAGTCCACTACAGCATAGATCATTTCTGACATAATTCTGGTTCCATCAATGTGAGTTTCGAGGAGTTACATCTCTTCTTCAACTTCAACGAGCTCGATGCCACTCTTGTTAGATACCTGATTTTGTAAGTACTTAACAAACTCTGATCAACTTCTCCATACAAGGCTGTAAATGATAAACAGCTAAGTGCATTTTATTCCTCTCAGGGGATTGAACGCGCAGAGAAGAAAAAGGGAGAGTGTGTATTTTGTAGATCCTGAATTAGCAAATGGCACAACAATACATGGTAAGGACCTACGGGACTGGGTCGTTAACACGGTCGTCCGTCTCTTCGAAAAGACATCCCATGCAGAATCATTTCTCTGGCCATATCATGAATAGTAAGTCAAGTAAACAACCACGCATACACTGATTGTCTTTCAGATTATGAAATAATTCATAAGTTCATGGCTTCCTTAATATGTAGAATTCACTGGATATTGACATTCATTGTTCCAAACGCTCAGGATCTGACGCATCTTCAGTAATTCATGGATAGGTATTGAATTCTATGATGTTGAAATTAATTTGCATTCATACCTGGTTCAATAATTGATGTTGTCAAAATTCATCTTCATTTGAAGTGTGCTCGCATGGTGGAAAACTAAACAAGGGAACCTGTTGAAGAGGGAACTACCTCTATAGCACGAGATCATTTCTTCGGTAACACACCGAAATCCATTATTTTCAGAAAATTTATCCAACAGTCTGCAAATACCTATTCTTACGCTAGTCAAATGTTCAAACTTCTAAATAAACCTCTTTCTATTTTGTCCAAAGAAAAAATAATACATCTAACACCGTTTAGGTTGTTCATAATAGGACAAATATATGACTAATTATGTACAAAAAATTTCAGTGTCCTCAGAAAGAAGTAGGGACCAACCTTTGCGGATACTATGTTTGCAGACACATGATCTCCATCTGCAAATATGCTGATAGTTGTGACGATCCTTGCAAATTCGTACCAATAAGTTTATCTTAATTAGTATCTTCTACTCCACTCATATGGCACATTCTGATCTTACAAATATTGTAGCTCATCTTAAAACCGAGGACCCCTGAACTGCTCCCAGCTGGTGAATTGCTGATGGTTCGGAGATTTATCGGCGACTTCTTCCTGAATCACTACATCAATCCCACTGGTGATAATGAAGATTTCAGCATGCGTTCTTCTGAAACATTGAGTAAGAGTTAGCCACTAAACATATATATACGCATGGATTCATTGTTTTCCATCTGATGAGGTCTTCGTATTTCGTACACTATGATTAATTATGTAATGCATATATGTGTGGACAAATCATTGGAATTTAACTACCATATGTTCAATTGTAATTGTTGCGAAATCTGATGAATGTTCTTCCTATGGACAATATTTGTTCAATTGAATATTGTGCCAATTCAAAATGGGATATTTTTTTATTTGTTCAACTGAATATTGTGGCGGATTTGCTTTCTGCCTGCCGATTCAAAATGGGATTTTTTTTATTTTTTCAATTGAATATTGTGGCGAATTTGCTTTTTGGATGCCGATTTAAAATGGGATATTTTTGTTTTAACCTGGCAATTGCTCCGCACACGATTCAACTAAATGAGTGTGTGCGATCCACATCGGAAAGCATACATCAATCATGGCGCAACCGTCGGTGATACACAGAAGATCGCAAACGATTTGCAGCGCTACTACGTGTGGGTAGGGTCTCTGGAACCATTTGTGACATCGTGTTATCGCACACGAGAACTCGGATAAACCGTGCCCAATGTAAAATACAATCCCAGTCGTAATTTTTTCAGGAAACGTGTGGGATCCCAAACGAAAAGCACACGTCACTCTTGCCGCAATCGTCGGTGATACACAACAAATCACGAACGGTCTGCAGCACTTTTATGTGTGCGAAGTGGCTCCTGAACTGTTTTTGATAGAACATTATCGTAGATGGTAATTGTTGGGAAACATGTGCGATGGAGTCTTGCATGGCAGACGCGTTATGCAGAAAACTCATGTGCGATGGGGCACAAATCGCACACAATTCATATGTTGGCTCGTGTGCCTTACATACTGTTTCCCAAACGGTTCATTACGACACACCATTTGGTTTCACTACGTCATTAGAAACATTTAATCACCGATCTGGCACGTGCAAAAGAATTTAGTGTGTGTTGCATCGCACACGATTACATTTTAGAAGGCCTCTAGATCGTTGCTCCATATCCCCGACGGTTTCTGGGTCGTGTGGGAAGGACCCCCTATCGCCTACACTTACTTGGCGACGGTTTCAAATGTCTTTGCTGATAGGGGTTAAAAACCGTTTGTATAGCACCAACGCGTACCGGTGATTGTACTCACTAGGCACTCAGCTTGGTAAGCTACCAACAAAAAATTGCAATCACAGACTACTATTGTACTCCCTCCGTACTAGTGCACTATTCACGTTACGAAAACCAAATAATCCCAAAACTTTTAGGTGCGGTGCATTAACTACCCATCTCGTTCCCTGTTTTTTGCCACGAAAAAAGAAATCACCAAATAGGAGACATGGGGTGCGTATGCACTCAATGACTTGAGACTACTTAGCACAACATTTTTGGTTACATGCATTAACATTTTATTATTTAAATCTAAGGTCAAAACTTGGTGCAAAATGCAAAGGGAACCAATAAACCAGTAAACATCAAAGTTCTCTTGTTTTGCCCCAATTTGGTCTCAGTGAGATGACTATAATGCACCGGCACGGAGGCAGCTTCTGTGACTTACTGCACCTTCGTTTGAGCGTATGACAGGTGGGCCCAAAAGGTGGCTGGCCCACCTATCATACAGGCAAAGGCAGGTCCAGTTAAGGCACCAGAGATCATTCCCACGGGGGGAGGGCCGAGGAGTCGATGGCCAACACACACGTGAATGCAATGCAGTCTGCACTTCTCATATAAAGGCTCCCCGACAGTCCAATCTACGAAATCCTACGCACCAACGCACCCTAACAAAGGGCAAGAGTGATCACTCCAATCAAAAGATCAGTTGACTAGAAGCTAGCTAGACCCATGGAGGCGATGAGCGCGCGCATCAGCCGGCTGTGCCAGATGGTCCACGATGCCGGCCTGCGGCCTGGCACCGAGGAACATCTCCAGGTCGTGCTTGAGGCCGCCAGGGTGAGAGGCCTTTTGGACGACATATTTGTCTCCTTGTTTGATGGGGTCCTCGTCGGCTTCCTTGACAAGTTCACTGTCGTCAAGAAGCTCGCAGACGACCTTGAAGTACGCCTCCAGCCCACATGCCCAGGCTCTATGATGCCCACCACCCTCAACGGCCTCTATGGTGACAACCTCTTCGACACACGGGTGGCCCTGCGACTGCCCGCCGTCACGCCGGAGAATGTCCACCTCGAGGTCGCGCTCGCTGCACTGCGCCTGGCGCAGCAAGACACCATCGACATAATCACCCACGTCTACGTGCAAATCATGCACAAGGACTACTATGTGCAAGAGTAGGATGATAGGACGCTGGCCTTCTTGGACTGCAGGGCAACTTGGACAACATTGTTGAGAAGCACGTTGAGCTCACCACCAATGTCGCTGCTCCTCACACATCGTTTGGTGACCCGGCACACTAGGGCGTGAGGATGCCGCTGATGGATCCGTATTTATCTTTATCTTCCCGTCAAATCCATGTAGTATTATGTTGTACTACTAGTAATTATCTATGTCAGTATACAAAAGTAGGGGCTCTCTTTTTGCATCCTTTACTTGTGCACGGACAGTTAGAGCCGCGCCCACGGCCACACTAAGCAGGGCAGAGGAGGGAAGGCGGAGCACAAGATGACAAAAGCAACGCCAAGACCAGAGACGCAAAGAGAGCGAGAGGGCGAGGTGGACTCCCCCGGCAAGACCCTTGCCGGGGTGGCTTCCGCAGCCTCAGCAAGATCCTTGCCGGGACAACTTGCCTGACGCCAGTAGAGCGCGCCACCCTTGAGCCCAAGGGGTTCCAACACCATCAACCATATTGGAACCAAGGCTCGGGAGGCACCTCCGTGGTGGCATGCAGATCTTTGTCGAGATCATAGATACACAAGATCAGATGAGAACCAGAAGACGACGATCCTTGGCGAGATCCTTGCCAAAGAAATCCACGAGACCCCCCCAGCAAGATCCTTGCCGGGGGCAACCGTGGTGCCGCAGCGAGACCCTTGCCGGGCCCTCGACAAGACCCTTGCCGAGGACGCCTGCAGGGCCGCATCCAGGCCCGCGTCTGCCAAGACTCCATCGCCGCTCCCATACAGCTGCCACCTCGACCAGCTGGGCGGGCATCTGTGTGGCAGCGCGCGGCCTCTACACCAACTCAGCAAGCACCTGCGTGGTGGCATGCAGATCTTCGCGAAGGCTCCACCACCGCGCCACCCCAACAGCCAGCCAACGTGGCGCTACAACGCCTCATCAGCTTGGACGTGCATCGGAGCGAGGCGAGGCCACGATAGCTGGGACGAGCTTCTTTGCCGTCCCCAATAAAGCAAGAGGGGCACGTCGGCAGCTCATTAAATGCGTTTGTCCGATGATGCCAGGGGATAGACTCAGCCCCCGTACACCTTTCCACCTTCTGTGTGCCACTATGGCAACCCCTTTTTGTCTATAAAAGGAGGCCCGAGGAGTACTAGAGGGGGATTCAGATCTTTTGGACTAGGGAGCCACCACAACTACTTCAAGAACACAAGAACACCTAAATATACATCAAAGCAGGACTAGGGTTTTACGCGTCTCCACGGTCTGAACCTGGGTAAACGATTTGTGTGCTGACCACCAGACCCGCTCTTTGCACAACCCCGCGCCCGCCAACCGTAGAAGGGATCCCAGTGACCCCATAGGTGTCGTTTCCCACCGACAATCTAACCTTTCATATCTACTTCATAATTTTCGTACGTACTCCATGCATGAACCGCGCCAGAACCAAACTTCTCATTACTCTAGGGAAAATCTTTATTTCTATCTATCGGTTGTGCCATGGAGCAGAACCAAATTTTAAAAGTTACAAGTTCAAAAGGTAAAGCCTGCCATGTTCGTGTCGCACCCCCACACGCTTGGTGCGGCACACCGCTCAAGGTGGAATGCGTGCATTGTTGCATTTTCACTTGCAAGTGGGACCGTAGTTGAGCAAACCGACTATCGGCAAACTCCCACCCCGCCCACCGCGCGATGGCTGAGAAAACAGGAGCGAGAAGAGATGGATGTAGCACGAACTCCAAGAAAATTGGTGTCATATGTGACTCGTGTGGGTGGCGTGTGTCGTACTGCTAGACGGGAATGCTAGTTATGGCCCATGCCACCCCACTATATCGAGGTGTTGGTTACATAGAGCAAACAGATTATCTCTCCAGGAGTATGGTACACCACCAGTACTACTCACATTGTCGTGAAATTTCCTGGAGTTCGTATTCAGCCCTCCTCTCTCTCTCTCTCTCTCTCTCTCTCTCTCTTCTTAGCCAGCTAGTAGACACACGGAGCCCATCATCTGTTTGCTCACATGCGGTCCCACATGTCAGTGAAAACACAAGATGACCCACTTAACCTGCACATCCTTCACCTCGACGTGCTGGTGATGAAAAACAAATCCAATAAAGATCTTCGGTGGCCGCTTTTGGAGTTACTCAATAGTAAGATTCTATTTACAGGTTAACGCAAAATGCACATCATGTGGCTTCAACTAGTACTCCATTTCCTTGCATGACACGACCTGGATGCTGGATGTCCCACGTGTGGGCAAAAGGAGGAAGAACTCGACCAAATCTTCTCCACATTCAGACCGGAGGAGTAGGAAACACGGCAAGCTCTGTGCCTACATCATACTATGTACAAGGCCACCTCACGCAGTAACCCTGTCACCATATTTCTCGGCCTCCATGCGACACCTAGCTCTAGTTGATCTAACTAGAACTAACGATTGTGCTAGCATAGTCCAATATTAGGTTGGCTCTATGTGATGTGGCAACTTCATATAACCGGATGCTGGCTATACTACTACGGTACTCACACTCCAAGAAGTGAGTCGAAAACCATTCATAAATTGAGTTTATGACATGCATATGCAAATGTACCATTCATTACATACAACAAGTCATCAACACACAACGAAAACAGGGATACATGTTGGATTATAGATTAGTTCCAACAAAACATTCTAGTAAATACTAAAGTTTTCATCACACAACAAATAACAAGCAATGAAATGAACTTCAGCTCAACCAATCCTCCGCATTGGAAACGCTTGCTTTGAACCATAGGTAAGCCTCTGGGAAGGGCGGGCTATTGTCAATCTCGAGACCAATGCAGTATTGATCATCCAGGCTGAAGCAGCCTATATCAGGACGCATATTGTGATAGCCATGGTAGGGAACCATAGCAATGTCCGAGGTATAGATACAACCGCTTCTCATAAATGGTAGTAACATTGTGTTAACATCATCTGGATCACCTTTCATGATCGTTGGATAGTTTTTCCCAAGGAAGAGCGAGTTTCCTCCAAGACTATCAATACTGAACCAGGGAGAAGGTGTTGGCGCTAGCACACTAGTATCCATCCCGAATACCCTGCAACGGATGTTGGAATAAGTCCGGGGAGTGCGACCATGGGAGACAACACCTGCTTCCTTAGTAACATTAGCAGTGCGCTGTATACAGACAAGAAGAGGTGATCCATCAGAATAAGTTTCGAGGCGCCACTAAGTATATAGGTCCTGCTCGTGATCATCACCATCGTCATCTCCCCCTTGGTTATTAAAATTTTCAAGTATAGGTGGTGCAATGTTCACAGGACTTTGGAAACACAAGAAGGTTAATTAGTAAAGGGAAAATAGCTAACCCGCATGCATGTGGATGAAACAATTATATTTACCGTGGAAGACAAACGTACTGAAAGCATCAGGATTCCATGCAAAAATAGTGCCACGAGTGGTGGCAGCAAACACAAGATGCTCGTATTGAATTGCATCACAGTACACATCCGTGTACATAAACTGATTTTTGAGCAATATCCATGTAGGCGTGGAAGTAAGGATGGCAACAAGCTTGTCGAAGATAGCAACAACTTGATAGTTTGTGTAATCCCAAGAGCGGTTGGGAACTCAACAAATTGCTATCTTCTATAGACAACAGTCTCCATGATCGTACTTGAACGTACGTAGACTATCTGTGTGCTCAACCTCTGGGCAGTCTGGGATTTTTGGAACTGGAACCCGGTGACGAGTGTACACATTCACAAGTTCCCACTCGCAGTTGTGCCCAATATAAACAACCCAATCTCCATTTGCGCCTGCCCATGCCTTATCCTTAAGCGATGGCATCTTAACATCACATGTATCATTATCAAGTGGCATCAACTTGCACAAGGTGAGGCTTCCGTCATCCGCACGCCAGCGAGCAAGGTCATGGCGAAGAAGATAGGGGAGATCAAACTGCTCCTAGACCCTTGGGTTCTTTGTAATGATGTTATTAGTTGAGTCGAGAATGGTCTTGAACGAACCTGCCATGCTAGCCGAGGTGATGACGTCGCACAAATCAATGAGTTCCTCCACCACATCATCTTTCAGATCGGGCCAAGAATAACGGGGTCGTTTCCAGCATGTTCTCTCCATGGAGAAGATGATCGAACAATGGCAGAATGAAGGGTGAAAACAAATGGAGGAGGGAGGAAGAGCGTGCGACAACAGTTACAATTCAAGAGGGAAAGGCGAAGAGGCGATGGACGGTTACCACGGTACACGAAGAGGCTAGTGGGGAGTGGATGGTTGCCATAGAGGTCAGACACTGATGACAAGGCTGTCCTGTCAAACCTAGCGCCCGCGCGGGATGGCCTCCGTCCCCCACACGAGCGAAGACACTTCGCACCCCCACACGGTTGGTCCGCCACGCCTCTAGGGAAATGCGTGTTGTCTTACATCTTCACTTATGACAACTCTAGTGCGTGCAACTCGAATGCACGCTCGCCCGGCCCCCTTTCCCTTGACGCCCCCGAGCTACCCAACCACGACTACCTGTGTTGCACACCCGGTGGCCGGATTTGGAGTGGATCCGGTCGGGCTTGAGCTCGCCCGGCTGTGGGAGGCCGCGCCACGCCATGGACTGGCCGGGCATTGGTCCGAAAGGCCCCGACAAGGCCGCATGCATGTACTGACTCCTCCTCTAGCCACTTGGATCTACACCGTTGGCGGTCCGCTGGCAGATACATGAATAGCGGTCGGCCAAGCTGGGTGCTGGCCCAAAAGCTCGTCGGCACACCGTTGCCACTCATTACGTGTGACGATTGCCCAAAGAAGGTCTTGCGCCACGTGTCTACAGCACCGGAACATCCCGGGTGGGTTTTCATCAAGTGCTCAACCGATGGGGTACGTGCGACTTTAGCTTCGGTTGTGCTAACTTAAAATTTTATTGTGTAGAATGGATGCCGGTTTTGGTATTGGGAAGAAGGGTACATTGATATATTGATAGAGCACAATTTAGTAGATGTCCGTGCACTTTTAGCTAGCATAGAGGCTAGAGATGAGACTAGTGCACTTGTTGCTAGAATAGAGGCTAGACATGGGACTAGATGCGAGGAAGCAACATATACTTCTTTACACTCGTAGAAGAAAGAAGCACGCAAGATCGAGCCTCTGCAGATCAATAATGAATGCATCGAAAAGGCACCAATCCAACTTACAGGAGCAGTTATGGAAGTTGGATATCTTCTAAAATGTATTCTTGTGGTTCTTGTTTTCTTTGGTCTTGCTTTTCTAGTCAAAATTTGGTGAAGTATTTCCATGTACCAAAAATCAATGATGAAAAAAGGTATGAGTTTGCAAAGAAAAATGTACGCGGTCGGGATGCGTCCGCGCGTTGGGTGCACGACCACCGCATCCGAGAAATAGCCCAGACATGACCCCATTTCCCTACCCAAGTGGACAGAATCCGGGCAAAACGGACATCCATTTGGGGTCATGCACTGGAGTTGGCCTTACAAGTGAGACCGCAGTTGAGGAAACCGACTATCGGCAAACCCCCACCTCGCCCGCTGCGTGATGGCTGAGTTAAAGAAACGAGGAGATTGAATAGATAGATGTAGCACGGACTCCAAGATATATGGTGTAAGATGGAAGTCGTGTTGGTGGCGTTTGTCATATTCCTGGACGTGAATGCTTGTTCTGGCCCATGCCACCCTACTATATATCGAGGATTCGAGGTGCTGGTTACGTACAGCGAACACATTAACATATGTCCCAACTCACACTATTACCAAATTTCCTGGCGTCTGTGCTAGGTTAAAAAGTGTTCTTTGTGAGGGTGGATGGCTGGTCTCAAGTTTAAAACTTGTTGTAGTACGTATACGTAGACGTAGAGATAGTGCAGTAGTTTTGAAAGTTTGAACCCAAAATATCAGAATGCAATTTCTACAGTTGATTGGATTCATCCGAGGACCTAGGATGATGGGATTTGCAACTACAGTAAAAACACCCGTCTGACACGTGAAGCATGTGAAGCTAGTACAAATAGTAGTACAATTGTTGATTTCAGAAAATATTTTTTTGCCTCGTCGCAGCACCACTCTAAGAAGTGACTCGAAAGCTGTTGACACCAGATTTTGACACGGCCAAGAACTTAATTAAGATGGCCTCAAATGGAGAAGTGCCAAAGTGAGAAAGTTCTATATCATCAAAAGGAGAAAGTTTCATATTTGGGCCATAGCCATCCGGTCTCATCTCTAAGGCCGAAGATGTGTTTGAAGTACTCAGATTTTATATTCAGAACACTATTCAGCTGATTACGCCCCCCAAGACGGCCTTATATGAGAAATGCTGCTACATAGATTGTCTTCGTCTCGTCGAGACAATCGATTTCGATATAAAAACGTCTAAATCAGAGTTCGTATGCAAAAGTTAGAGCCAAAATAGTGTGCTGCATAAGTTTGCCCCGGAAGTTCCGGGCAAAACTTCCGAGGAGGTTCCGGGATAAACCGAAAGTTTGCACGCGGTGCACCCCGAAGACTGGAATTTTAACATTGTTTGCAGATTTGCGGGGCCTATTTCGACATCAACATGACCTCGGATGAAGAAGTGATCAACTGAGAGTTTTTCTCCATTGCAAGATCTACAACTTTGCTTTTGGGACCATCGTCATCCGAAGTAGTATGCGGCCTGCAGATTCAGTGCAAGAGGGCTACTTGATATAATGTTAGCCCGGAAGTTCCGGGCCAGACCGGAAGTTCCGGGCCAGACCGGAAGTTCCGACCCTCATAGTCCGAATTAGGGTAACTTTTGATGATTTGGACGTGATTTGAGTCCTTCTCTTGTACGGGAAGTCCAACCGCCTCATATATATGTAAGGGGTGACGGTCGATTGAACAACACACAATCGACATATCAATCTATCATCTTTTACCTTTACCTTTATCCCTCTCCCTTGTTCTTCTTCTTCCTCGTTCTTCGTTCGTTCTTCTTCATTGCAGGGCGTCAAACCTGGAGGCCCTAGGGGCGATCCGGTCGACCTAGGGTAGCCCATAGCCGCCGCGCGTCCTGACGGGGTCCCTCCCGGGCGTGTGGGGTTTCGGGTCCTCAAAAGCACCCGCCGGAATGTCTTGCGTACCGCGCTTCCGGTGGGTCTCCTACGACGTGAGCTGCAGTGCATCACCCCCGGCGTCGAAGGTACACGGTGACATGTTCGTGTGCGAACACACTTTTTGGCGACTCCGCTGGGGAAGAAGTTTTGAACGGTCTCCAGCCCGTTCTTTCTACGAAGAGATCGTCATCAAGTTGCTGCAATCTACAAAGGTAATATGAATACCCAATTCCCCTTTGTAGATGCAAATAATCCATATGTTGTTGTTGGATCACCTAATGAGCATAATGTATCGGCTAGCCCTAGTTTTATCAATCATGCATCTAATTATGCGGAAGGGCCGATGCAAAACAATCTTCATGCTTTAAATTCTTATTATTTTAGCAACGTACAACATATGTATCCAAAGTCTAATGCATCGGCAACCCCACAAATCCATATGTCGATGGACAACCTGATGGGTTTGGTTAATCAATTTGAAACACCTCATGTTAAAATTTCCAATAGCATACAAGAAAGTGTTTCACCTTTTTATTCATCGGCAACTAATTTGCAATATGTGAATCCAACCTTGCCGATGTATGGGAGAATTGGCCATGCTACTACTAGCTATTCAGCCAATTACTCTCAACCATCATATGCTACACCTCATGTTAGTAATTTTTCAGCACCATATGCAACTGTAGATGTTCATAATTCGGCCCCGCATCTTCATGGTCATAGCCGAATAAGTGAAAAATTTACAGGAACACATGTGCCATCATCAAATACTGTAGCATATTATGCATAATCTACACAATTTGAGAATTTCGGCAACACTCGCGAATCATTGCCGAAAGAATCTGAAAGTGTTGCGGGGCAATCTCTTCCGGAAGCAGTTGTGGCTGCATTAAAAAAGATCTTGGCACAAAACAAGAGAATTAGTGCTCTCTGCCTTGAACAATATGAAAAGGGGTTGTTTCCTGATTATGCTGCAATAAAGGCTAGAGTTTTGCAAAAAGATGAAACTACATGCATTGATAGAATTGGTGAAAGAGCATATGGTTATACAGCAGTGCATACACCTCCACCTAGTATCGCAGCATATTATACACCCCCTACACAGTTGCAAAATTTCGGCAACACTAACAGTTCATTGCCGAAAGATCCTAAAAGCATTGGGGGGCAAACTACACTAGAGCGGGCTGAAATTGAGAGGGAAGTTAAAGCTTTGCTCCATAGGGTGCAAGTACTTCACCGGGAGAGAATTGATAGGGAATTGTCTCAAAGAAAAGAAGCCTTGCCAATTGATATAACCGGCAAAAAGAATGATGATTCGGAAACTAAAAGTGCTTCGGTTGAAAAAGCCGAATCAAGTAGTATATATTCTGAATCCATCAAATCCAAAGAGGCAAGCATTATTGAGAAAGGGCATGGCAAGCATAGCAAAACAACCATGTTTGATTTTTCTGAAGTTAATGGAACCTACTTCCTACCCTATGAGTTTCGTGCCATAGAAATTGACAAGCTTCAAGGACAAGAGCAAGTAACCGAACAAAGTTCGGCTGACGAAGATCTTCAAATTTATGATGCACAAAATGAAGAAGAAAATTGTGACATGGTGTTGGGAAGTCATGTAGAAGAAAAGCACAATATTATTCATCATATGCAATCATCATGCTCTCCCAACATATTCGAAGAGGTATGTCTAGCAAGTAATTTACCTATTTTCAGATTTGGTCACAACTTTATTGTTGATGCATCTATTAGAAAAATTCTAATAAGTAATTTTCAAAGACCAATGAAGAAGGGCAATTTACTTGTTAGCAATAAAATTGTTACTAAGCATATCGGTCAATATATTGTACCATTCTAAGAGACCGATAGTGACTTATTACTGCAGCCAAAGCTTTTCCCATTTCTTTATCTAAAGCTCATATCTAATTGGGTAGCTCTGCTTATTTCTTACTTGGCTTACACTTGGTCTCAATTGAGACATGTATGTTCTAGCTATTTTTGTTTCAGAAATATAAAGCCAAGGTTAAAATCTTCTGCGCAAACCGATGCCAGTATAGTTTCTTATCCAAAGACATCAGAGATAGAGTGCAAAACACAATGCATAGCCGAATGGGGTGATGCAAAATCTGAACCATTCGTTTGCTTAACTCCAAAGCCGTTCTCACAATACGATCGGCTAGAAAACAAGAAGTATACCTTCAATTCAAGCATGTGTGATCAAATATTTGATTTGTTGCTGAAAAATAATTACATTACAATTCTTGATCACCATGTTATGTCATCAATCCAAGGACGAATGTATTGTAAGTTGCATGATTCGTCCAAGCATAATTTTGAGGATTGCAACATGTTTCGTCAAATAGTTAAATCGGCCATTGAAAAAGGACGATTGAAGTTTGTTGAAATACCAAGAGATGACCAGTCTATTCCGATTGGTCCCGGTGGCAAAAAGTTTTTGCATCGGCTGCTTCAAGCCGATCCATTTAAAGAGAAGGTAAAAACTGCAGGTGATGGCATCAAGCTTTCAATTAAAGAAGTTGTTGAAGAACATAATGAACATAATCTTAAGGGCGAGAATTCCATCAAAGCTACAATGGAGACGCCAAGGACTGGGGGGCAGCAAGAAAATCCAATGATTGTTGAAAGCAAACCAAAAGAAAACAAAGGCCGAAATTAGCGCAAGTGTAAGAGATCAAAAATCACCTTCGCTGAACTATTGGATAAATATCGAAGGAAGAGTGGAGAGAAGAATGCTTATCGGCCAAATCATGCAAAGAAACCAAGATCACCCCCAAGGCACAAATATGAGGATCGGTATTGGCAAAGTGAGCATTTTAATGCAACATATTCATATCCTTATTTTGGGCCGCCAGTGCCAATGCCGTGGATGCATCCCTATGCTCATGTAGCTCCATATCCATCATGGGACAGGTATGATACAAGGGCACACTCTCCATCTTATTTTAGACCATCTAACCAATATTATGCATCTCCGAGAAGATCAACATTTGAACAATCATATGTTAAAGACCGTTTCAATCATAAGGAATCGGTCCGGAGCTCAAAGAAGAAGAAAGAGGTGGTCAAACAAGTGTACTGTGTTAAAAGAGATGGTTGTAAGAGTGCAACTTCAGATGTGATCTCAAATGAAAAAGAGCCAATTAACGTGTTGACATTGGCTACTAAAGGCAATGAGACAAAGCAACCAATTATCAAGAGTCAAATTGCCAAATCTGAAAAAAAGAAGTTGACAGTGCACAAGGTAAAACAAGAATTGCCATTGCTTCAAACAAAATCACAGCTGGGGTGCCCACTCGGCTTATCGTATTGGCGAAAGAACAAATTACAAAAACTTAGTGCACAAGAGCTGAAAAAGAAGAACATGGCATGGGTTCCCAAGAGGAGCAGTCAAAATAAAAATGATGTGCAACCTTCTATTGCAACAAGTGTTATAAAAGTGAAGAAAGATAAGGATGGAAATCAGAAGCAATTAAGCCGAAGGTTTGCATCAGCCCATCAAAATCTTCGGTTAGCACATCATCCATGTTTTTCAACCATACCATTGATGCCTTTGCCATGGAATTCAGCATCAGGTATGACAAATTACCCTCCCTGGATTTATTTTGATCCATGGAAGCGACATAATTTTCTGCATCATGAGAGGGTATTACCAAATCTCTATACAATTTATTAGCTACATTTTTTCTTGCTAATCCAAAGGGCCGAAATATTTGATTGCTATATCATTTGTTTATTTCGGCTATACATGATTTGGTGAATGAATCCTACATGGACCTCATGGTAATGGCCGATACTTATCTATCGCCCTAAGAATATATGTAAGAATGGGCGGTGTGGTACTCTAACACCGTCCTTAGTTTGAGTAGAGATTGAGATAAGTGCTTGCAAAGGAATTTGTCAAATTGATGCGATTGAGGATATTATGCATACACCAATTCACCAAAATTGCAAAGTCAACTTATGTTTTGATTGGGTGTGCTTTGGCTTGTTAGTTTTCAGAACTTACGTAAGGCCAAATCATGGTTGATTTTATTATTGAGCATCATTGTAACATCCCAAATTTTTAATTTGGAATGTTATACATTAGATCATCACTGCATACCATATTTTATTTTGCATTGTGGTTGATCCTAGAAATTCTACGCAACTCAATGACCCACGGAGAGAGAGTTGGGGATTTCATAATTTTCATATTTGAGTTTTCTCAAATTTTGAGAATAGGATCATTTGATTTTATTTATTTTATCATCAATTATTTCTATTACAAAAATATGAGAGAGGGAATAAAATGACTTTCCCAAAATAAAGAAATATTGAGGATTTAATAATAAAATCAAATAGGATTTTATTTCAGAGTTTTACGGTGTTTTATTTGAATTTAGGGAAAATGTGCGTTTTTCAAAATTGCGTTTAGGTCACAAATAAATGTTCACCTTGTGCGGCTTGATTTTATAAGCCCGTGAAAATTTATTTCAGAATTTTTGGAGTCCGTTTAGTATTTCTTTTTATTTTTCTTCTGCGCATAATATTTAAAAAAACGAACCAACCTACGGGCCATGTCCGGCTAGGACTCCGGCCCGAGGTGGCTTTATAAGCCGGCCCAGCCCCGGGGGAACCCTAGCCCCGAGCCGCCCCAGCCGCCCGACCCCGCCGCCGCCGCCTGCCCCACCGCCGCAGCCCCGCCGCCGCCCCGCCGGAGCCGCCGCCCCGCCCGCACGCTCGCCGAGGTTCGCCGCCACCTCAAAATCTATGGCCGGTTTTTTTTTAGAAAACCGATCGGTTTTCCATCGATTTTTCCGTCAGTTTTTTTAGATTCGGTTTTTTTAAATAGATCGGTTTTTCCGGTTTATTTAAATAGCGAGCGTTCGTCCGTTCGTTCGTTCTAGCAGACGTTCGTCGATTTTCTTTTCTCGGATTAAATCCGCGATTTTTTTGATCGCGATTCCTGATCAGATTTTCTTTTTAGTATAAATTTTAGCTCGTTTATCGGAATCAGGCGATTCAAGCGCCTAGAGTTTCGTCTCGAAACCCTCTATCCGTTTAACCAACTTAAACAAGATTTTGCTACTGTAAAATTTTCCCTAGATCCATATTAGTAGAACGAAGTTGTTTTCTTTTGCCGTTTGACTTTCGTTGCTTCGTTCGATTTGATTCTTTTGCCAACCGGAGTTCTTGAGTTGAACCTTCTGGTTAGATCTCTTATTTGAGTTTTACCTCTACATTAGTTGAGTACTTATTGTATGCTTGTTTGTTTGTCTGCGATAGAATACCCGGAGTGCGCCGCTTGTTACTTCGAATCGCTAGGTTTCCCGGATCATCAGCAAGGCAAGTAACACTTTGATCATACCTTTTCTACTACCCAGTTTTATTGCATTAGATCAACCCTCACACATTGCATGGTTAGGATCTAATTAAATTGTGGGATGGGAAGTAGATGAGGTAGTACCTATTACCTGTTTATTATCAAACCTTTGGGAGTTACTTCTACGTTTGCTTATTATGCCATGCTATGCTAGTAGACGTGGATTGGGTGAGTGATATCCATGACAGATGTGAGTTTTGTTAATTAATGGTTATCTAAGGTGGTAACTTAAACACACATCTAGGTGGATTAAGGCACCTGGGTATTCCAGGACTTGCCTGTTTTCTTTTGGACCGCCACCCAGGCTCAAAGGGATCATGAGACTACTCATACTAGAAACTTCTGTGTGCAGCCACAAGCTATTATGGGCTCTAGCATAGTTAACTAAGTCGTGCGAACTCTTACAGTGGTAGACTAGCAGATGTAGGGGATGTAGGTGGTACGGTCTACCCGATCGTAAGGTTCTAGCGCTTCTGAAATACTATGTCTCGGTCATCCATCTTCTCAAACACCCTGTAGTGCGAGAAGCCCAACGGAGGCAATCAAGTCTTGTGGGGAAAAGTGCGCAAACCTCTGCAGAGTGTAATAAACTAATCATGGTTAGCCATGTCCCTGGTTATGGACATCTTGAGTATCTAGTACCTGAATTATCATGTGAATCTCAACATGTTACTCTAAATTAATTTTGTTGGGTTATGTTTAATGATGATGCTTAATTGGGATTAAGAATGCTGTCAACCATTCTCAATGTTTAACAACTACCATGATAGTTAAATAAATTTTATTCCTTTGAAGTTTGGAAAAATTGGCTTTACGCAAAACTGTAACCATAGAGCTTTCGACCAGCCAAATATGCATATAGTATAGCTGTTTCATTCCATTACTCTCTATGTGTTACATTGCCAGCATATTCCATGTGCTGACCCGTTTCGGGCTGCAACGTTAATGTTGCAGACTTTTCAGACGATGATTAAGGAGTTTTAGGTCGTGGTTCTATACTCAGTGATGCCGTTGGAGTTGATGGACTCACTTATCTTCCAAGCCTTCCAATGTTATCGTTGTTAGATGGCCTTAAGCCATATTTATTGTAATAAGTTCTCTTTTGAGACACTCGATGTAATAAGTGTGTGATTGCTACTCTGCTATAAATCCTCCGAGTGATGTGTGGTGTCAGCATTACTGATCCAGGGATGACACTGGAGCACAAAGATCATACTGTTTGAGGTCTAGTCGCTACAGAGATGGTATTAGAGCACACGCTGACTGTAGGACACGACCACTAAGCTAAAAGACCTAGATCACTATTCACTCTCTTCTCTTCTGACTTTTCATATTTTCTACTCTTTTAGGATGGCGGATGCAAGGAACAAGTTCACGCAACCGGATGAAGATACACCCTTTGGACGTCACTTGAAGGAAGTCACTAGATACCTGAACATAGGAGTACCAAGCTTCACAGGAACCTATAACGCCACTTTACCTGAAGAAGAGCGCTGGATGATTCAAGTTCAAGTTCCAGGAAGGACGTTCATGCCAGTCACTGAGCCCATAGAGTTTTCTTTTGATGCACCAACTTGGAGTCTAGGAAAGAGCATGGCAGCTCACATCGCCATGGGACGCATTGGAGAAGTCTACCGCAAAGATCTCAAGGATACTATCTACCAGATTTGTGGGCGCCGAGATGAACACTGGGAGATGATCAGCACCAGGAAGGATAGATCAATTGCAGCTTTTATCCAGGAGCTAAACCAGCACATTCGGCGACAGGAGAACCAGATGTGCGCCGACATGATATATATGAAGAAGGCTAAGACTATAATCAACGAACTGGAGGAAGAACTCAAGGCTACACGTGAAGATTATGAAGAGGTAATTGAAGTATTGATGGAGAAGAATGACGACCTGATCAAGAAGATTGGAATATTTATGGGAGGCCCTACGCTAGTAGAGGGAGACGAAGAACCCAAGGAGATTAGCCCGGAAGACTACATCATCATCGACGGCACCGATTCGGATCTAGATAGTAGCGATGATGACTATGTTGATGAAGCTAGAGCAGATATCATGGAGTCTGCAACCGAAGAATATTTCTAGTAGACCACCTCATCAGTAGTAGTAGTCCACCATGTAAATATAGTAGTCCGAGCACTTTTGCGATAGATAGATCGATTGTATGCCCTTGTTTGATTGAATGAAGTGAATTGTTTGCTTTTGCCTCATGTGCATATGGGTAGTGTTTTCTCTTTAGACCCCCTCTATTCTTACATCTCATCTTTTCTAAACCCTCAGATGCCTCCGAGACGTGACCCCGGATTTGCCTTTCCACCGGAGCTCACCATGTTGATCTAGCAGTAGAACACATTGATGCAGTTGCTAGTCCAGAATCAGAATCAAGGGAACAACAACAACAACCCACCACCACCACCACCACCTGTTGATCACTTAGCCCATTTTCTTAGGCTAAATCCGCCGGTGTTTTCTAGTAGCACCGAGCCGATAGTAGCAGATGATTGGCTCCGCAAGACAGCTAGGGAGTTTACCACAGCAGGATGCACAGATGCGGAGAAGGTAAAGTTTGCCACACATCAGTTAGAAGGACCCGCAGCATCATGGTGGGAGAATTTCACAGCCACTTTCCTAGTCGACACTGTCACATGGGACCAGTTTCAGCAGGCTTTTCGTACTGCACATGTTTCATCAGGAGCTATGGCCATGAAGAAGCGTGAGTTTCGCAACTTACGCCAAGGAGGACGGACAGTTGGCCAGTATGTGGAGGACTTTAGTAAATTAGCACATTATGCCCCAGATGACGTTGCTACGGATGCAGCTAAGCAGGAGAAGTTTATGGAAGGACTGAATGATGAGTTGAGCATGCAGTTGATGGTAGCAACCTTCAACAACTACCAGGAGTTGGTAGATTGTGCTCTTATGATTGAAGGGAAGCAGCAGCAAATTGAGAATCGCAAGAGGAAGTATGGACAAGGGAAGTACAATTCAGGAGCTCAGCAGAAACCACATTTTACCCCTAGACCGGGAGGACATTTTCAGCACACCCATGGAGGAGGTAGCTCGCACAATCACAATGGCACCAAGAATGGTAATGGCAATGGAGGAAGCAACGGCCAGAACCGCACCAACCCATCAACCCCAGCCACGAAGGACCTGAGCCAAGTCACTTGCTTTAAGTGTCAGAAGACCGGAAATTATGCCAATGAATGTCCTGAAGGCCAAAATGGCAATGGAAGTTCTGGGAAGAAGCCGAACCCTTTCAACAGGGGACAGGTGAACCACGTTAGCGTGGAGGAGGTTGAAGCTCAGCCCGATGCAGTAATAGGTAAGTTTTTGGTTAAGTCCTTTACTGCACTCGTTCTTTTTGATACTGGTGCATCGCATTCATACATCTCAAGGGGATTTGTGGATAAGTATAACCTATCAACCCAAGCCCTTAGGTCACCCATGTTAGTAACCTCGCCTGGAGCAGAGTATGTGGCTAGTCTATGGTGTGATCGGTTACCATTAAGGATTGGTAACTATGTTTTTCCCTCAGACCTAATAGTATTGGAATCCCAAGGATTGGATGTGATATTAGGCATGGATTGGTTATCAAAGTATGAAGGGAATATTGAATGTGCTAGTAAGTCAATTTTGCTTACCACCCCAGAAGGGAGAAGGATCAAGTATGTATCCCAGCATGTGCCAAAGAGGACTCAAGTAAATTTCCTAACAGGAGTTGTGCAGGAGGAAGTACCAGCGGTAAGGGATTTCCCTGAAGTATTTCCAGAGGAGTTGCCAGGCATGCCACCGGATAGAGATATTGAGTTTTGGATTGAGCTATTGCCAGGCACAGGGCCAATATCAAAGAGACCATATAGGATGCCAGCAAAGGATTTGGTGGAAATTAAGAAGCAGATTAAGGAGTTACTGGATAAGGGATATATCCGCCCAAGTTCTTCGCCTTGGGGATCGCCTGTACTTCTAGTGGAGAAGAAGGATGGATCGTTAAGGATGGTTGTTGATTATCGAGGATTGAACGAAGTAACGATCAAGAACAAGTACCCACTACCAATGATTAATGATCTATTTGATCGATTGCAAGGAGCTAAGGTATTTTCCAAGATCGATCTGCGATCAGGATACCACCAGTTGAAGATTCGAGAACAGGATATTCCGAAGACAGCTTTTACCACCAGGTATGGGTTGTACGAGTATACCGTTATGTCATTTGGTCTGCCTAACGCACCTGCCTATTTTATGAACCTGATGAACAAAGTGTTTATGGAGTTTTTGGATATGTTCGTCGTAGTGTTCATTGATGATATCCTGGTTTATTCGAAGAATGAGGAGGAGCATAAGGAGCATTTGCGTTTGGTACTTGGAAAGCTCAGAGCACATCAATTATATGCCAAGTTCAGCAAATGTGAGTTTTGGTTGAAGGAAATAGGATTCCTCGGACACGTTATATCTGGAGAAGGTATAGCAGTTGATCCCACTAAAGTTGATATCGTGACCAAGTGGGAAGCCCCAACAACAGTTGGAGAGATCCGGAGTTTTCTTGGACTCGCAAGATACTACCGGAGATTTATTGAGAATTTCTCAAAGATTGCGAAGCCTATGACTGAGTTGTTAAAGAAAGATACCAAGTTCATATGGACGAAGAAATGTGAGGCTAGTTTCTAGGAGTTGAAGAAATGCTTGGCTACCTCACCAGTGTTGATTTTGCCAGACCAGACCAAAGATTATGAGGTGTATTGCGACGCTTCACGTCGAGGACTTGGAGTAGTGCTTATGCAGGAAGGGAGAGTTGTTTCATATGCCTCAAGACAACTGAAGCCTCATGAGTTAAATTATGCCACGCATGATTTGGAGTTAGCAGCCGTAGTGCATGCTTTGAAAACATGGAGGCATTTCCTCATTGGAAACCATTGTGAGGTGTACACGGATCATAAGAGTTTGAAGTACATTTTCACACAGAAGGAGTTGAATCTCAGACAAAGGAGATGGTTGGAGCTCATCAAGGATTATGATATGAGATTGCATTATCATCCCGGAATGGCTAATGTAGTAGCTGACGCATTAAGCCGTAAGAGCCATGTCAATACGTTACTGACGGGAGAAATACCCAAGGAGTTAGCAGAAAATCTTCGTGAACTATGTTTGGAAATAGTTCCGAGAGGTTATGTAGCAGCATTGGAGATTCAGTCAACTTTGATGGATAAAATCAGAGAAGCTCAGAAGACTGACAAAGAGATTGCCGCTATTAAGGAGAAACTGAGCAAAGGAAAAGCTAAAGGATTTCGTGAGGATGAGCACGATACCCTATGGTTTGAAGACCGCGTTTACGTGCCCAATGACCCGGAGATCAGGAAGTTGATTTTGCAAGAGGCACACGACTCACCGTATTCAATTCACATAGGAAATACCAAGATGTATTTGGATCTGAAGGATATTTTTTGGTGGACCGGAATGAAGAAGGATATTGCGGAGTATGTAGCAGTTTGTGATGTATGTCAGAGAGTAAAGGCAGAGCATCAGAAGCCAGCAGGATTGTTACAACCATTGCCGATACCCGAATGGAAGTGGGATAAGCTAGGCATGGATTTTATCACGGGACGAAGATGGGTTGTAGTTGATCGATTGACGAATGTAGCTCATTTTATCCCGGTAAAGACCACTTACACCAGTGCTAAGTTGGCAAAGATATACATGACCAGGATCGTATGTTTGCATGGAGTTCCAAGGAGTATCGTATCAGATAGAGGAACCTAGTTTACCTCAAAGTTCTGGAAGCAGTTGCACGAAACTTTGGGTACCAGGCTAGAATTCAGTACAGCTTTTCATCCACAGACAGATGGACAGACCGAGAGAGTCAATCAGATTTTGGAGGATATGCTGAGAGCTTGTGCGTTAGATTATGGATCTAGTTGGGACAATAATTTTCCATATGCAGAGTTTTCTTACAACAACAGTTACCAAACCAGTTTAAAGATGGCCCCTTTCGAAGCTTTGTACGGAAGGAGGTGCAGGACACCATTGTCATGGGACGAAGATGGAGACCGCCATATGATTGGACCTTACTTGATTAAAGAGTCTGAACAGAAGGTGAAGTTGATTCGCGATAGGCTCAAGGTAGCCCAGTCCAGACAGAAAAGTTATGCAGATTCTAAACGTAAGGAGACAGTTTATGAAGTTGGAGATAGAGCTTATCTTCGAGTATTTCCACTTCGGGGAACAAAGCGTTTTGGAGTTAAAGGGAAGTTATCACCATGATTTGTAGAACCATATCGAGTTTTGGAGCGTATGGGAGAAGTGGCCTACAAGTTGGAATTGCCTAAAGGATTGTCAGGAGTTCATGATGTGTTCCACGTTTCTCAGTTAAAGAAATGCCGCACGGAGATGGATGACATACCTTTGAGAGACACAGTGCCTTTGGAAACTATTCAGTTGGATAAAGATTTGACGTACGAGGAGAAACCAATTAAGATTCTCGAGTTTGCCAGTCGAGTTACCCGCAGCAAGGTTATCAAGTTTTGCAAAGTTCAGTGGAGCCACCACACAGAGGATGAAGCCACCTGGGAGCGAGAAGAAGATTTGCTCAAGGACCACCCTCACCTATTTTCTAGCCAACCCGAATCTCGAGGGCGAGATTCATCTTAAGGGGGGTAGGTTTGTAACATCCCAAATTTTCAATTTGGAATGTTATACATTAGATCATCACTGCATACCATATTTTATTTTGCATTTTGGTTGATCCTAGAAATTCTACGCAACTCAATGACCCACGGAGAGAGTTGGGGATTTCGTTATTTTCATATTTGAGTTTTCTCAAATTTTGAGAATAGGATCATTTGATTTTATTTATTTTATCATCAATTATTTCTATTACAAAAATATGAGAGAGGGAATAAAATGACTTTCCCAAAATAAAGAAATATTTAGGATTTAATAATAAAATCAAATAGGATTTTATTTTGGAGTTTTTCGGTGTTTTATTTGAATTTAGGAAAAATGTGCGTTTTTCAAAATTGCATTTAGGTCCCAAATAAATGTTCACCTTGTACGGCTTGATTTTATAAGCCCGTGAAAATTTATTTCGGAATTTTTGGAGTCCGTTTATTTTTTCTTTTTATTTTTCTTCTGCGTGTAATATTTAAAAAAAAGAACCGACCTACGGGCCGTGTCCGGCTAGGACTCCGGCCCGAGGTGGCTTTATAAGCCGGCCCAGCCTCGGGGGAACCCTAGCCCTGAGCCGCCCCAGCTGCCCGACCCCGTCACCGCCACCTGCCCCGCCGCCGCCGCCGCCCCGCTGCGCCGCTCGCCGCCCGCCGTCGCCGCCCACGCGCCGCCCCGCCGGAGCCGCCGCCCTGCCCGCACGCTCGCCGAGGTTCGCCTCCGCCTCAAAATCTGTGCCCGGTTTTTTTTAGAAAACCGATCGGTTTTTTTAGATTCGGTTTTTTAAATAGATCGGGTTTTCCGGTTTATTTAAATAGCGAGCGTTCGTCCGTTCGTTCGTTCTAGCGAACGTTCGTCGTTTTTCTTTTCTCGGATTAAATCCGTGATTTTTCTGATCGCAATTCCTGATCCGATTTTCTTTTTAGTATAACTTTTCGCTCGTTTATCGGAATCAGGCGATTCAAGCGCCTAGAGTTTCGTCTCGAAACCCTCTATCCGTTTAACCAACTTAAACAAGATTTTGCTACTGTAAAATTTGCCCTAGATCCAGATTAGTAGAACGAAGTTGTTTTCTTTCGCTGTTTGACTTTCGTTGCTTCGTTCGATTTGATTCTTTTGCCAACCGGAGTTCTTGAGTTGAACCTTCTGGTTAGATCTCTTATTTGAGTTTTACCTCTGCATTAGTTGAGTACTTATTGTATGCTTGTTTGTTTGTCTGCGATAGAATACCCGGAGTGCGCCGCTTGTTACTTCGAATCGCTAGGTTTCCCGGATCATCAGCAAGGCAAGTAACACTTTGATCATACCTTTTCTACTACCCAGTTTTATTGCATTAGATCAACCCTCACACATTGCATGGTTAGGATCTAATTAAATTGTGGGATGGGAAGTAGATGAGGTAGTACCTATTACCTGTTTATTATCAAACCTTTGGGAGTTACTTCTACGTTTGCTTATTATGCCATGCTATGCTAGTAGACGTGGATTGGGTGAGTGATATCCATGACAGATGTGAGTTTTGTTAATTAATGGTTATCTAAGGTGGCAACTTAAACACACATCTGGGTGGATTGAGGCACCTGGGTATTCCAGGACTTGCCTGTTTTCTTTTGGACCGCCACCTGGGCTCAAAGGGATCATGAGACTATTCATACTAGAAACTTCCGTGTGCAGCCACAAGCTATTATGGGCTCTAGCATAGTTGACTAAGTCGTGCGAACTCTTACAGTGGTAGAGTAGCAGATGTAGGGTATGTAGGTGGTACGGTCTACCCGATCGTAAGGTGCTATAGAAAGACTATGTCTCGGTTATCCATCTTCTCAAACACCCTGTAGTGCGAGAAACCAAACGGAGGCGATCGAGTCTTGTGGGGAAAAGTGCGCAAACCTCTGCAGAGTGTAATAAACTAATCATGGCTAGTCGTGTCCCCGGTTATGGACATCTTGAGTATCTAGTACCTGAATTATCATGTGAATCTCAACATGTTACTCTAAATTAATTTTGTTGGGTTATGTTTAATGATGATGCTTAATTGGGATTGAGAATGCTGTCAACCATTCTCAATGTTTAACAACTACCATGATAGTTAAATAAATTTTATTCTTTGAAGTAGGGAAAAATTGGCTTTACGCAAAACTGTAACCATAGAGCTTTCCACCAGCCAAATATGCATATAGTATAGCTGTTTCATTCCATTACTCTCTATGTGTTACATTGCCAGCATATTCCATGTGCTGACCCGTTTCGGGCTACAACGTTAATGTTGCAGACTTTTCAGATGATGATTAAGGAGTTTTAGGTCGTGGTTCTATACTCAGTGATGCCGTTGGAGTTGATGGACTCACTTATCTTCCAAGCCTTCCGCTGTTATCGTTGTTAGATGGCCTTAAGCCATATTTATTGTAATAAGTTCTCTTTTGAGACACTCGATGTAAATAAGTATGTGATTGCTACTCTGCTATAAATCCTCCGAGTACTGTGTGGTGTCAGCATTACTGATCCAGGGATGACACCGGAGCACAGAGATCAGACTGTTTGAGGTCTGGTCGCTACAATCATATTGACATCATGCATAATATTGATTTTAACTTGATCTCTCTAGTACCATGGAGATTATATATTGATGGTTAAATTTGTAGCAATGGCCAAGGTGTTGGTGTTGTTTATATATCTCCTTATCGTGCTATTTTGTGAAGCCTCATGCCGCTTAAAATATTTGTGCACAATGATCAAAGCCGAATATGCATTGTCATTCAGATTGGAGCTTTGCCTTGCTATAGGTGCTATACATATTGAGGCTTCCGGTGATTCGTTATTAGTAGTGCAACAAATATCCACGGGTTATCAATGTTTTGATGAATCACTTATAGTTTATCTTTTGGTATGTCTAGATGCAAGATTTACCTTGGGTTGCTTTAAAATTGTTCATATATCTAGACATGACAATTCGAAAGAGTTGGCACAGCAAGCATCCAGCTGCTATGTTAACCATGGTGTATTGTATTTCTATCAATAGCCGATGCTAGGTCTTGTCAACATAGGTAAGGCCAAATCGAAGCCCATCGCTTCGGCTACTAATGAAACTTTTATGAGGACGAAGTAAGGATTGAAGGAAGTTCATTCTTGATTATCTACAAAATCCTAGCAAAAGGGAGAACAATATGGTTCGGAGGATGGTTTTGGTCTATGGAACCTTATCACCGGATTGTTATAGAAGCTGAGAAGTTTTCAACAAAGTTTGCCTCAAGAGGATCAAACAAGCAATGTCCGATATATACTTATCATCCAAAGAACATGCAAAATGGCCGATGGAGTGTTGACATCGTCCTTAGAAAAACCATCATGCAAGTTATTTTTTAGCACACAAGTTTGCCGAAAACAGGGGGCATGTGTTGACACCAGATTTTGACACGGCCAAGAACTTAATTAAGATGGCCTCAAATGGAGAAGTGCTTAAAGTGACAAAGTTCCGTATCGTCAAAAGGAGAAAGTTTCATATTTGGTCCATAGCCATCCAGTCTCATCTCTAAGGCCGAAATTGTGTTTGAAGTACTCAGATTTTATATTCAAAACATTATTCAGCTGATTACACCCCCAAGATGGCCTTATATGAGATGTGTTTCTACACAGATTGTCTTCGTCTCATCCAGGCGATCGATTTCGATATAAAAAATGTCTAAATCGGAGTTCGTACGCAAAAGTTAGAGCCAAAACAGTGTGCTGCATAAGTTTGCCCCGGAAGTTCCGGGCAAAACTTCCGGGGAGGTTCCGGGCTAAACCGAAAGTTTGCACGCGGTGCGCCCCGAAGACTGGAATTTTAACATTGTTTGCAGATTTGCGGAGCCTATTTAGACATCAAGATGGCCTCGGATGAAGAAGTGATCAACTGAAGAGTTTTTCTCCATTGCAAGATCTACAACTTTCCTTTTGGGACCATCGTCATCCGAAGTAGTATGCGGCCTACAGATTCAGTGCAAGAGGGCTACTTGATATAATGTCAGCCCGGAAGTTCCGGGCCAGACCGGAAGTTTCTGCCCTCATAGTCCGAGTTAGGGTAACTTTTGATGATTTGGATGTGATTTGAGTCCTTTTATTGTACGGGAAGTCCAGCCGCCTCATATATATATAAGGGGTGACGGCCGATTGAACAACACATAATCGACATATCAATCTATCATCTTTTACCTTTACCTTTATCCCTCCCCCTTGTTCTTCTTCTTCCTCGTTCTTCGTTCGTTCTTCTTCATTGCAGGGCGATGAACCTCGAGGCCCTAGGGGCGATCAGGTCGACCTAGGGTAGCCCATAGCCGCCACGCGTCCAGACGGGGTCCCTCCCGGGCGTGTGGGGTTTCGGGTCCTCAAAAGCACCCGCCGGATTGTCTTGCGTACCGCGCTTTCGGCGGGTCTCCTTCGACGTGAGCTACGGTGCATCACCCCCGGCGTCGAAGGTACATGGTGACATATTCGTGTGCGGACAAAAGCCATTCATGTATTTAGTAAGTTTATCACAGGCATATCATTTAGCATTACATACAATAGGTCATCAACCCACAACGAAAACGAGGATACATTATAAATACTAAAGTTTTCATCACACAACAGATAACAAGCAATGAAATGAAGTTCAGCTCAACCAATCCTCAGTGTTGTAAATGCTTGATTTGAACCACAAGTGATTCTCTGGGAAGGGCCAGCTATTGTCAATCTCGAGACTAACGCAAGACTGATCATCCAGCGGCCTATATCAGGACGCATATTGTGATAGCCCTAGTAGTGAAATGATACGTCTCCAACGTATCTACAATTTATGAAGTATTCATGCCATGTTTACAATAACTTTATATGGTTTTGGTATGATTTTCATGGAACTAACCCAGACTGACGCTGTTTTCAGCAGAACTACCATGGTGTTGTTTTTATGCAAAAATGAAAGTTATCCAAATGATTTGAAACTTTTTGACGATTTTTTTGGAACAGAAGAGACCCCCAAAGCTTCATGGAAGGACTAGAAGGTGAAGGAGTAGGGCACAAGACACCGGGGTGTGCTTGGTGGGCCCGGCTTGCCCCGGTGGGTTGTGCTCACCTCGAGGCCCATCTTAGCGTGAAACCAATGCCAAAAAATCCTATAAATAGATATATCATCAGAAAGAACCCTAGATCAGAAGTTCCATTGCTGCAAGCCTCTATAGCCATGAAAAACCAATATAAGCCCCGTTCCGGCACTCTACCAGAGGGGGCAATCATCACCGGTGGCCATTCTCATCATCCCGGCGGCCACCACGATGAGGAGGGAGTAGTCCATCCTCGGGGCTGAGGGTTTGTACCAGTATCTATGTGTTTAATCTCTCTCTCTCTCTCTCTCGTGTTCTTGATGGCACGATCTTGATGTATCGCGGGCTTTGTTAATACAGATGGATCATATGGTGTTTTCCCCTCTCTATCTTGTTGTGATGAATTGAGTTTTCCCTTTGAGATTTCGTTTTATCGGATTGCATACTTTTATGGATTTGAGAGCACTTGATATATGTCTTGAATATGAATACCCCTCGTGACAATGGGTATTATTTTGATTCACTTGACATATGTTTTGGCACTCAACTCGCAGATTCCCGTGGTGACATTGGGGTAATCTACGCATAGGGGTTGATGCACGTTCTTGTATTTGTTTCTCCGGTAGGAATCTTGGGGCACTCTTTGAGGTTCTTTGTGTTGGATTGAGTATTATGAATCTGAAATTATTTGGTGTTATTTTAGTATGAACTCTTGGATAGATCGATCGGAAAGAATAGTTTCGATGTGGTTTCGTACCCTAGAAACAATTTCTTCTTATGTTCTCCGCTAGATAGGAACTTTGGAGTGATTTTTTGTTGCACGTTCAGGGATGGTTATATGATCCAATTATATTAGCATTGTTGAGAGATTGCACTAGCAAAAGTACAGACCCTAGGCCTCATTTTCAAGCATTGCAATACCGTTTTTGTGCCCGTTTACCATTTGCTACCTTGCTGTTTTTATTTATTCAGATTATAAAAATATATTTCTACCATCCATATTACACTTTTATCACCATCTCTTCGCCGAACTAGTGCGCCTATACAATTTGCCATTGTATTGGGTGTGTTGGGGACACAAGAGACTCTTTGTTATTTGGTTGCAGGGTTGTTTGAGAGAGACTATCTTCATCCTATGCCTCCCACGGACTGATAAACCTTAGGTCATCCACTTGAGGGAAAATTGCTATTGTCCTACAAATCTCTGCGCTTGGAGGCCCAACACATGTCTACAAGAATAAAGTTGCATAGTAGACATAAAGCTCTTTTCTGGCGCCGTTGCCGGCGAGGTGAGTGCTTGAAGGTATATCTTTAGATCTTGCAATCGTATCTTTTATTTTCTTGTTTATCACTAGTTTGGTTTATAAAAGAAAACTATAAAAAATGGAATTGAGATTTCATCATATTATTCATCTTTATTATTTATTTCGTGAAAGTGATGGAAAGGAAAATTGTGCTCAATTGATAGAAGAAGAATTCAATAGAATGTTGGTTTATAAAAGAAAACTATAAAAAATGGAATTGAGGTTGCATCATATTATTCGTCTTTTTTATTTATTTCGTGAAAATGATGGAAAGGAAAATTGTGCTCAATTGATATAAGAAGAATTCAATAGAATGTTTGGTATAAATGATGAGCATGATTGCAATGTTGTTAGTATGAATTCTTTGAATATCCATGATGCTAATGATATGCAAAGCCATAAGCTTGGGGATGCTATGTTTGATGAAGATAATATTTTTAGTCCCCCAAGATTTGATGTGCAATTTTTTATAATGATTGCATGCCCCCTATTTATGATGATTATAATGATGAAAGTGGATTTGGAGAGGTCACGACTTTATTAGGTGATGAATCCACCATTTTGGATGAGGCTTCAATTGACTATGATAACAAAGTTGCTATCTATGATGATTATGGTGATGACATCTATGCTATAAAGAATAATGATAACCATGGAACTTGTCATCATGATTTTGATTTTCACTCCCATGATAGTTATTTTGTTGAGTTTGCTCCCACTACTATTGATGAGAATAAATTTGCTTATGCGGAGAGTAACAAAATTTCTATGATTATGCATCATGAAAAGAATGATTTATGTGATAGCTATATTGTTGAATTCAGTCATGATGCTACCAAAAATTATTATGAGAGAGGAACATTTGCTTGTAGGTATTGCAATAATATCAAGTTTCCTCTCTGTGTGTTGAACATCTTAAAGTTTTGCTTGTTTTTCCTTCCAATGCTAGTTGATTCTTGCTCCCATAAATTGTTTGCTCACAAAATCCCTATGCATAGGAAGTGGGTTAGGATAAAATGTGCTTGTCACGTGATTCATGATGCTCTCTTTATGTTTCAATTCTTAGCGTTTATGCGAGTATCATTGAAATCATCATGCCTAGCTAAAAGCCATTAAAGAAAAGCGCTTGTTGGGAGACAACCCAACACTTTTACCTACTGTTTTTGTGTGTTCACATCATTAAGCTACTGTAGTAATCATGTTTTATATCTTTTGTTTCAATAAAGTGCCAAGTAAGACCTTTGGGATGGTCTATGGTGATAGTTGATTTGATCTTGTTGAAAAAGAGAAACTTTTGTGCCCAGTAAAATAATTTTCATCTTCAGAAGCGTGATAAAATCCTGATTCTTTTTTCACAAGTTTGGTATAAAAATTTCCCATGTTTTCCTAATTTTTCAGAATTTTTGGAATAGTAGAAGTATGGTTGTTCAGATCATTATAGACACTTCTGTTTTTGACAGATTCTGTTTTCAATGCATAGTTTGCTGGCTTTCTAGTTTCTATGGCTTATATTGCTCAATATAAATTGTGGAAATGATAAGGTACAGTAGGCATTGTGTGAGAACAATTATGAATCTTGTCTTTGACAGTTCCAAAGTGAATGATTTGTCTTTATCATACTAACATATCTCACAAAGTTCCGTCAAGTCTTGTGTGTTTGAAGTTCTCAAGTTTTGGATGAGATATCGATATGAGGAGAATAAGGAGTGACAAGACCCTAAGCTTGGGGATGCCCAAGGCACCCTCAAGGTAATATTCAAGGAAGATCCAAGCAACTAAGTTTGTGGATGCCCCGGAAGGCATCCCCTCTTTCGTCTCCAACATTATCGGTAACCTCACTTGGAGCTACATTTTCATTCATCACATGCTATAAGTTCTACTTGGTGCATCATTTTATTTTACTAGGATTTGCTTTCTGTTATTTAGAATAATGTTTTGCATCTTTCTTTTCAATAAAAATGTCAACGATAACCTTTACCATGCTTATTTTGCAAGTATACATGTTGCTGTTTCAAAACAGAAAGTTTATCATTGTTGTAAAAATTCCCTAGAAAAGTCACAATGTGATAAAATGCTGAATTTTTTTGCACAATAAGCCCTGATAAATTCTAGAGTGAGGTAAACTTTCATAATTTTTGGAGTTAAATAAGTATTGATACTCTTGCATTCTTTACAGACTATACTGTTTTGGCAGATTGCTGTTATGTTTGCATTGTCTGCATATGTTTGCTTGTTTAATGATTCTATTTGAGGATAGGAGTATTAAATATGCAGAGGCATTAAGTATGCAATGTTGAACATTAATTTTAGTGATTTTCTACAGTAGAGAATGATGAGGTTTTTCCATTGGTTTATATTAACTTATCTCACGAGTTCTTGTTGAGTTTTGTGTTGAAAGCACAAGTGCTCCCTGGGTGATTTTGGTAATTAATGTCAACATATCTCCTGTTGGACTAATATTTTCATCTACTATATTTCAGATGATTTCAACAGTGGAGTGGCATGGACAAGAGGATGTGGAACCCTTTCAAGAAACTAAGGACAAGGATTGGCAAAAGAGCAAGACTCTGCATTTTCATTTAGTGATCCAAGATCACACTGAGTCCATAAGAAAAGCCAATACTATTAAAAGGGGATGAGGTGTTGCTTAATGGCTTGCTTGCTCAAAGTGCTTAGTGATATGCTCCAAAGCCCTCAACCACTTTCTCATTTCCACATATGTCCCAAACCAAAAGTCAAACTCGGCCCCACCGATTTGATCTATCCGGCGCCACCGAGTTCATTTGAAAAAGCCACTGCTAGAAACCCTAATCAGTTTGATCTCACTGATGCGATCTCGGTCTCACCAAGATGGCCTTGCAAACTATCTGTTGCATGTTATAATCATTTCGGTCTCACCGAGATATGCAATCGGTCCCGCCAAGTTTGCTTGACCAACTCTCTGTTTTGCTTATTACCAAAATTGGTCTCACCGAGTTTGTGTAATCGGTGAAACCGAGTTGAGGTTTTACCCTAACCCTAGCACATCGGTCCCACTAGTTGATCATAGGTCCCACTGACAACTCTAAAGTTCACATTTTGAACCAAATCGGTCTGACGAAGTTTCTCGATTTGGTCCCACCGAGTTTGGTAAATTGTGTGTAACGGCTACATTTTCTATGGATGCTCTATATACCCCTCCACCCATCCTCCATTCGTGAAGAGAGCCATCAGAACGTGCCTACACTTTCAACATTCATTTTCTGAGAGAGAACCACCTGCTCATGTGTTCAGACCAAGATATTCCAATCGTACCACAAGAATCTTGATCTCTAGCCTTCCCCAAGTTGCTTTCCACCCAAATCATCTTTCCACCAAATCCAAATCAGTGAGAGAGAGTTGAGTGTTGGGGAGACTGTCATTTGAAGCACAAGATCAAGGAGTTCATCATCAACACACCATCTATTACCTTTTGGAGAGTGGTGTCTCCTAGATTGGTTAGGTGTCACTTGGGAGCCTCCGTCAAGATTGTGGAGTTGAACCAAGGAGTTTGTAAGGGCAAGGAGATCGCCTACTTTGTAAGGATCTACCCAAGTGAGGCAAGTCCTTCATGGGCAATGGCCATGGTAGGATAGACAAGGTTGCTCCTTCGTGGACCCTTCGTGGGTGGAGCCCTCCGTGGACTCGCCGCAACCGTTACCCTCTGTGGGTTGAAGTCTCCATCAACGTGGATGCACGATAGCACCACCTATCGGGACCATGCCAAAATCTCCGTGTCTCCAATTGAGTTTGCATTCTCCAATCCCATCCCTTTATATCCTCGCAAATCGCATGCTTTACTTTCCGTTGCTCATTTACTCTTGCCATGCTTGCTCTAAATGTATTGTGAATGTTTAAACTTGTGCTAAAACTCCACCTTAACTTAAAGAAATTAAAAACTGCTACTTTTCTTTGATGAGGGTCTAATCTCCTCCCCTCTAGACACCTCTTATCGATCCTTTCAATTGGTATCAGAGCATTGGTACGTCGGTGTCATAACCGGCGGATCTCGGGTAGGGGGTCCCGAACTATGTGTCTAAGGCGGATGGTAACAGGAGGCAGGGGACACGATCTTTTACCCAGGTTCGGGCCCTCTTGATGGAGGTAAAACCCTACGTCCTGCTTGATTTATTCTTGATGATATGAGTATTACAAGAGTTGATCTACCACGAGATCGGAGAGGCTAAACCCTAGAAGCTAGCCTATGGTATGATTGTATGTTGTCCTACGGACTAAAACCCACCGGTTTATATAGACACCGGAAAGGGCTAGGGTTACACAAGGTCGGTTACAAAGGAGGAGATATACATATCCGTATTGCCTAGCTTGCCTTCCACGCCGAGTAGAGTCCCATCCGGACACGAGACTAAGTCTTCAATCTTGTATCTTCATAGTCTAACAGTCCGGCCAAAGGATATAGTCCGGCTGTCTGGAGACCCCCTAATCCAGGACTCCATCAGTAGCTCCTGAACCAGGCTTCAATGACGATGAGTCCGGCGCGTAGTGTTGTCTTCGGCATTGCAAGGCGGGTTCCTCCTCCGAACACATCACAGAGGAGTTTGAATACCAGGATAGTGTCCAACCCTGCAAAATAAATTCCACATACCACCATAGAGAGAATAATATTTCCACAAATCTTAATCTGCTGACACACTTTGGCAACATGACATTAAGCCATGGCCCGGTGATTATTCAAACCGTTTCCTTTAACTAGCCCCACACATAACACGAGGCAGTTTTTTAACACGTCTTGTCAAAGTAGGGATCGTGTCCCCCTTATTACGGGATTCTCATCAATATGGGCGTGGGTAACCCAACCGCGCCATCGATTACGGCGCTTGGGGAATAAGCGAGTTTTACCAGGCTAGTGGGGGCGCATGGCTTCGGCCGCCCTTATAAAGGGATAAAGTTTAACCTTTTTCTACCCACGCCTTCTTCCTCCTTGCCTATCCGTTCTTGCGCACTCGAGCTCCAACGCCCAAGCCCACATCCTTCCCCTCAACCTTCCCCAATCATGTCCGGAGCGGGAGGCAAATGGATGGCTTCCTCCGTTACGGAGGGACACATCAAAAAGCTGCATGGAGCCGGATACTTGGCCGCGAATATCGCGCATCCGCTGCCCGCTGCGGGGCAGATCGTTCCTACCCCTGAACCTCACGAGAGGGTAGTCTTCCTCCACCACTTCCTCCGCGGACTGGGGTTTCCACTCCATCCATTCGTCTGTGGTCTCATGTACTACTAGGGGCTGGACTTCCATGATCTAGCCCCAAACTTCTTCCTTAACATTTCGGCGTTCATCGTCATGAGTGAGGCTTTCCTCCGCATCCGGCCCCACTTCGGCCTGTGGTTAAAGACCTTCAATATCAAGTCGAAGGTGGTGGGCGGCCAACAAGTAGAATGCGGCAGAGCCATGGTGCGCAAGATGCCCAAGATTATATGGCTTGAAGGCTCCTTCGTGGAGACCATAAAGGGGTGGCAATCGGCATGGTTCTACATCACCGAGCCGCGCGACGCCAAATGGGTGGCTGCCCCCAAGTTTCGATCCGGAATCCCCACGCGGCTCACCTCCTGGAAAGAGAAGGGCCTGTCCCGGGGTTCATCGATAGAGCTGGACGGACTCCAGAAATGTATCCGAAATATGGCCGGCAAGAAGCTCAAGTTTGTCAATATAGTCCAGTTCATGCTCATCCGCCGGATCCTCCCGTGCCAACAACGGGACTTCAACTTGTGGGAGTTCAACCTGGCCCAGCACCAGACTCCGAGCGAGCTCGTTGACACGATGCACAAGGACGTCTGGAAGGTGTTGTTCAAGGGCGCCGAGGTCCCTTCCTCCCTCACCGAGGACCGCGGGCTAAGCGCGAAGCGCCAAGCGCATTCGATGAGTTCTATACATCCGGTAGGATATTTATTTCCCCTAGCTTAACCATGTGCGGGGTCTAATCTCCATGCCTTTGACAGGACTAGGTGGAGACGTCGGGGCAGATTAACTGTCCGGCCCCTCTACCCGAAGACACTGCGGACGCTCTCCTGACAGAGATGCTGACTCCGGCTCCTTACAAGGTGCCAGAGAAGACCAAGAAGGCCAAGGGAACCCGAAAGAGCTCCCGGCGCCAGGTATTATCGGACTCATCGTCCGATAACTCCACAACGCACTCCTCCCCCGAAGACGAGGAGGAAGATGAAGATGTTCCCCCTCCAGTCGGGGGAGACAAGAAAAGGAAGGCCGTCCCTACTAGGGGGGCCGAAGGGTCCAACAAGGGAAGGACTCTCCTTCCGGACTACTCCACCACCGCCGCCGAAGGCAAAGACGAGTGGCTGCTTAGGGCCAAGCCCCTGGCGAAGTCGTAAGTATTCGGATACCAAAGTAACTCATAGCATTCCTTTGTCGCACTGCTTCTCCTAATGCCGAATTATGATTGTGCAGACCGCCCCAAACCCGTATCGACGTATCCTCGTCGGACGGCTCCCTAGGCTCGTCGGATATGGATAGCGATCCACTTCCGACCGCCACCTCCCCTTGCCCTACGGACAACGCCGAGGTGTTGTCTCAAGAGGCACTGGGTCGAGGGGAGACAGTCCCGGAGGCGCCTCAAACCGACCTTCCGGACTCCGGGAGCAGGGGGAGCAAAGCCCCCGCGGGCTCCGAGTTCGGCCCTCAGCCGAACACCGCGCCGGAACCTCCAGTGGTTCCGAACTCGGGCAGGCGGCCTCCTTCCAAGAGGGGCAAGACGCTTGTGCTGGTGACCTCTGCCCATCCAGAGGCACCGGACAATCTGCTGGGAGCGCTTCGCAGCGCTTCCATTGACGAAGAGCACCGCACTATTATGAGTGCAGTGGTCCAGAAGGTTCAGTCTGCCAAGAGCGGACTGACTGAAGCCTGTGCCAGCCTTCTAACAGGCTTTGAGGTAAGTTTTTGAAATATAGGAGAAATATTACCGCATAGATAGTAGCCCCAGATGCTTTGTTCGGTGTTCACAAAGAAAAGCTGAAGAGAGGATCAAACAATATCGCAGGAGTCTAATATAAGTATGTCTATATGCGTATGCAGGCTTCGCTGCTGGCCTCTACCGCACTGACTGCGGAGGTCGCCACACTGAAGCAGGACCTTAAAGGGTCCAAGGACGAGCTCAGCCTTGCCAAGAGGCAGCTCGAGGAGAACAAAGGTAAGTTGTACCTAGTCTATGGATATGTATAAAAAGAATGCGATTGCAAAATGACAGGATAGTCGTAAATTTGCCAGGTGCCACGGCCGAGGTGGCAACCCTGAAGCAAGCGCTATCCGAGGCCAAAAACAAAGCGGCCAAGGAGCGCACCGAGCGGGAAAGGCATGAGGCACGGGTGGGCGAGGTGCAGCAAGAGCTCCACACTCTCGTGACGAAGCACGAGGCGTTGGAGCTTGACTTGAAGACGCGAGAGTCTGAGCTTGCCGCGGCCCTCGAGAGCGCAAAGAGTGCCAAGGCCGAAGCCAAAAAGGCCCTCCAAGAGATTGATGCGATGAAGAAGATAGCAGCAGGTAAGGCATTCTATGTGCTAAGCAAGCATGTGAAAGTAAATTACCTGTTACTTACCCGAATTCGAAGCTCTCTAGGAGCATCTGCAGATTTGCCCCGCAGTGTGTCGGATGCCGCACAGTTTTACCAGGCCGAGGAGGGAAGCTCAATGGAGAAACTGTTCTGGTATCAGTATACTGGGACCGAACACCCGATGCCTCTGAGCGACCAGCTGAAGCAATTGGTCGAGCTGCACAAGGCGGCCGAACAGGCCATGAAGGGCTTTATAGCCGGATGTGGCCTGGCGACGCCCTTCCCAACAGCTACTTCGGCCTAGTGAGGTGGCTTGTGGATGCCTGCCCACGGCTGGAAGTCATCAAGCGGTCCGTATGCATCGAAGGTGCACGCCGGGCTTTTACCCATGTGAAGGTGCAATGGGCCAAGCTGGACGCCGTGAAGCTGATTAAGGAAGGGCCGCTGGAGGGCAAGGAGCATCGCCACCCCGAGATGTACTATGAGGGTGTCCTGAAGGGTGCTCGTCTCGTAGCGGACGAGTGTACGAAAGATATAATATTCGAGTAAACTCGCTCGTGTAATCCTATAGTTATGAAAACTTGTTCATATGCACTATGCAACGCTTGTTTGAATTTAAAATATTACCTTCCATTCGGCTATTTATCAAATCTGAGAGATGGCTAGTCGTCGGCTTCTGCCTCCATGCCACGAGTGCTGGGGTGTTCGGGCTAAACCTGAGCACTCTTGTTCCCATTGTTGGGTCCTTCAAGGGAGGTGCTCAGCACAACGAACAAGGCAATCAGACTATAATGCGTTATCACTCTCACTTAGCCATAGAATTCTATAATTTTAAATTTAGGCGAAGCCCCTAGTATTCGGAAGGACGAATCTGGGGCGCGATACACGCCTTAAGCCAGACAGGGCCGACTCCTTGCTCTAAGCGGCATAAGTCTTTAAGGACTTGAAAACCTCTCGAACAGCGACCAGTCTCTCGCCTTATCATGACAGTCAGTTTTAGCTTTCTCTACTGAGGTGCTTAACCCAGCAGAATCGGGGCACAATCGCAGTAGTTCTCCCAGTGCTACCTTAGCCGATATAGCGGAACGTAAGGTACCAAAACATGGGAGCCGGGCAAACCCAACTATTGACCCAAGACATGATACGGAGCTGATGCATATAATGCTATAAGTTCGGGGTGCCACACTGTCGAAAGTGTTTGGAGTTCTCACGCCGTATTGTGGGGTATGCTTAAGCCCCTAGCGTATTGTCCGTACCAGAGTGTACGGGTGCTGGATGTCACGAATGAACATATATATATAGACGAATGCAATAATAGTCTTAATGTTATGCATTGTTTATTCAAAAAGATGCGTTAAAGCAGAATGATACGTGCAGTGCAATAAGAAAAAATTAGGACTATGTCCCCTCCAAGGGCGAGCTGAAGAATAGTATTAAGGCAAGTATTACACTCGTTATCGTAATCCACCCGGGAGTTCCATGGTGTGACGTAGCTGTCTGCCTTCTTGGTTGCTGCATCATATGTTCAACAATCATGCTGCCGGACCGGGTTTCCAGAGATTAAAGTCCTGAAAAGAAAATAACAAAATGGGAAGCCCCTAGTGTGGTTTAAGCCACGTCTTGGGGCGTGCCGTAGTCATGCCCCCCTCCCTGCCTGTGCCCATGGTATTTTTAATGCGTAATTATGTACGCGTGGCATGAATTTTGCCGTTTGGCTTGGGCCGGGGTGGGGGCCGCATTGCTATGCGAGCTCGGAACATGCCAAGCGGTCCTGTTGCTGATTACTCTGGGCGGGCTTGAAGGTGTTTGGGTCCTTAAACGCCAAACTAGTGGATTGCCTTAAGAGGCTGCTTTGCGCTTCCGCTGCAAGGGCCGCAGTGTGCTCCTCCATTCGGAGAGAGCGCTCTGTGTTTCTGTAAACTGTAATGACCCCCTGAGGTCCTGGCATCTTGAGCTTGAGGTATGCATAATGCGGTACCGCATTGAATCTCACAAATGCGGTTCGCCCGAGCAGTGCATGATAACCACTGCGGAACGGGACTACATCGAAGATTAACTCTTCGCTTCGGAAGTTATCCGGGGATCCAAAGACCACTTCCAGTGTGACTGAGCCTGTGCAATGGGCCTCTACACCTGGTATGACGCCTTTAAAGGTCATTTTTGTGGGTTTGATCCTTGAAGGGTCTATACCCATTTTGTGCACTGCCGCCATCCATAAGGACTCGAGTGAGGTGAAATCCGTCAATGATTGGGTCTAGGACCAGTGCGGTGAATCCACCATGACGGATACTAGTGGGGTGGTCCCTGCGATCGAAGGTGATCAGACAAGAGGACCATGGGTTGAACTTTGGGGCCAATGGCTCCAACGCATATACGTCCCTGAGCGCACGCTTCCGCTCCCTCTTGGGGATGTGGGTTGCGTATATCATGTTCACCGTCCACAGTTGTGGGGGGAACCTCTACTATCCTCCGGTGTTCGGCTGCCGGGGCTCTTCCTCGTCATCGCTATGTGGCCCCTTATCTTTGTTTTCGGCATTTAACTTGCCGGCCTGCTTGAATACCCAACAATCCCTATTGGTGTGGTTGGCTGTCTTGTAGGGGGTGCCATGTATTTGACACGAGCGATCGAGTATGCGGTCCAAACTAGAGGGGCCCGGAGTGCTTCTTTTAAATGGCTTTTTCCGCTGACCGGGTTTAGAGCCTTTGAATCCGGCATTGACTGCCGTATCCTCGGTATTGTCGCTGTTAATGCAGCGCTTATGTTTGTTGCGACGTGACCTACCGTTGTCATCCTTGGTATCTGAAGTACCACGGTTCTTTGATATGTTATTACTGCGAGCCAGCCAGCTGTCTTCTCCTGCACAAAAGCGGGTCATGAGTGTCGTGAGGGCTGCCACAGATTTCGGCTTTTCCTGACCAAGGTGCCGGGCTAGCCACTCGTCGCGGATGTTGTGTTTAAAAGCTGCTAGGGCCTCTGCATCCGGACAGTCGATGATTTGATTTTTCTTTGTTAGGAACCATGTCCAGAATTGCCTGGCCGATTCCTCTGGCTGCTGGATTATATGGCTCAGGTCATCCAGTGGTCGCACATAAGTGCCCTGAAAGTTGTCGAGGAATGCGGCTTCCAGATCTTCCCATCAGCCAATGGACTCTGCTGGCAAACTGTTGAGTCAATGCCGAGCTGGTCCTTTAAGTTTGAGTGGGAGGTATTTGATTGCGTGTAGGTCATCACCGCAGGCCATGTGGATGTGCAGGAGGAAATCCTCGATCCATACCATAGGATCTGTCGTGCCGTCGTATGATTCTATGTTTACAGGTTTGAAACCCTCTGGGATTTGATGATCCATTACTTCATCTGTGGAGCATAAGGGGTGTGCGGCACCTCTGTACTGGGCTATATCGTGACGCAACTCCAATAAGTCTTGCCCGCTGTGTTGGGCCCGGCCGGATTTACTTTTACTATATCCGGCATGACGTTTATCGTCTCGCACCCTCGTGATCCATAGATCGATCTTGCATGTTTTGCTTTGTCCTCCAATACGTCTCGCAGGTCTGGCGTATTTCCCCATGCCTTTTTATTTGAATGGCGTTGGGGTGCAGGCTGAGCTTTTGGCTGGAATGCCTCTCTATCGCGGCCACGAGGCGGCCGATCAACCGCGTCATACGCTTCTTCCTCCAGTCGGGGTAGCAACCTGCATTTTGGGTAACTCTTGGAGGGGCATTCGAGTTTATATTCCTCAGCCGCGAGGACTTCAGTCCATCTGTTAGCTAGCAGATCTTGATCAGCTTGAAGCTACTGCTACTTTTTCTTAAGGCTATTTGCCGTGGCTATAAGCCGGCGCTTGAAGCGCTCTTGTTCGACGAGATCCTCTGGCACGATGAATTCGTCATCGTCGAGGCTTGCCTCGTCTTCGGAGGGGGGCATGTAATTATCATCCTCCGCCTCTCCATCTGCCGCTCTCTCTGGAGGGCTGGCCTCTCCATCCTCCTGTCCTAGATCGTGCTGGAGGGGTTTTTTTTCAGCACTGTTCGGGGTGTTATTATCTCCTATGCCGGAACCACCGTTTTTGCTTTGGCGGGACTTAGAGCGGCGCCGCTGACGTTGGCGCTTAGGTTGCTTCTTGGAGGGGTCAACCTCTGCTGTTCAGTCGCCATTGTCTTCTTTGGGTGTGTCCACCATATATATGTCATACAACGAGGTGGCTTTCCAGTGCCCTATAGGCGCTGGTTCCTGTTCGTCTCTGACATCGTCATCCATACCATCGATGTCTTCGGAGTCGAAGTCGAGCATGTCGGTCAAGTCATCGACAGTGGCTATGAAGTGGGTGGTGGGTGGGCATCGAATTTCTTCGTCGTCCGCATCCCAATCCTGCTGGTCATAATCCGGCCAGGACTCTCCTGACAAAGAGAGATACCTTAGTGAATTCAGTATGTCGCCGAAGGGCGAGTGCTGAAAGATATCCGCGGCAGTGAACTCCATGATCGGCGCCCAATCGGATTCGATTGGCAGGGGCGCGGAAGGTCCAGAGTCCGGAGGAGAGTCCGGCGATGGGGAGGCACGGGCCTCGCGAAGGACAAGGTTGGTGTTCGGTTCGACCTCCGTTGAGGCTGCTGCCTCCGTGGCGGGGCCTAACCACCCGCCCTCAAATGGCACAGTTGGCTCCGAATTAAAGGTCGGAGCGGCTGCAGGTGCGGTCTCCAGGACACTGTTCGGTGGCAGAGCTAAATCATGCCCATCATGACAGCGCGGCGCACTCGGCAGGGGCTTGAATCCGTCGAAGATCAAGTCTCCGCGGATATCAGTCGTGTAGTTTAGGCTTCCAAACCTGACCTGATGGCCAGGGGCGTAGCTTTCAATCTCCTCCAGATGGCCAAGCGAATTGGCCCGTAGTGCAAAGCCGCCGAATACAAAAATCTGTCTGGGGATAAAAGTCTCACCCTGGACTGCATCGCTAACAATGATCGAAGGATCCATCAAGCCTGATGATGATGACACAGAGGAACTCTCAATGAAAGCACCAATGTCGGTGTCAAAACCGGCAGATCTCGCCTAGGGGGTCCCGAACTATGCGTCTAAGGCGGATAGTAACAGGAGGCAGGGGACAGGATGTTTTACCCAAGTTTGGGCCCTCTTGATGGAGGTAAAACCCTACGTCCTACTTGATTTATTCTTGATGATATGAGTATTACAAGAGTTGATCTACCACGAGATCGGAGAGGCTAAACCCTAGAAGCTAGCCTATGGTATGATTGTATGTTGTCCTATGGACTAAAACCCTATGGTTTATATAGACATTGGAAAGGGTTAGGGTTACACAAGGTCGGTTACAAAGGAGGAGATATACATATCCGTATTGCCTAGCTTGCCTTCCACGCCAAGTAGAGTCCCATCCGGACACGAGACGAAGTCTTCAATCTTGTATCTTCATAGTCTAACAGTCCGACCAAAGGGTATAGTCCGGCTGTCCGGAGACCCCCTAATCCAGGACTCCCTCAGTCTCCATTGCTTTGGTTTAATCACCATTGGAGGAAGATGGATGAGTCTACGTTGGGGAGTCTTAGACGTAGAGTGCCTATACTTGATAGAGAGTTCTTTCATGAGTGGAAAAATGAGATGCTTGAGATTTTCAATGAATATCATTTGAACAAGTACATTACTAGACCTTGTGCACCCCATGTTGATCCTTTGCATCCTACCCTTGATGAGTCTATTGACATGATCTGCAACCTTATAACTGTCAATCTTATTACTAGAGGTTTGCATACAGTTGCTTGCCTACTCTTGATTGTGCCTACACTATATGGAGATTTCTTGAGGAACGATTTCCAAACTATTCCTTGCAAAACTTAGAGGAAATTCTTCACAAGTCTATTGCTTTGAGTAAGATGAATTCCAATGATCCTAAGTTGGGTGATTGTCTATTTGAGCTTACTAACCTTATGCGTGCCAAAGGAGATGTTGGAATCATTAGCAATATCATCTCCGAAGCCATTAGAATTCATAAAGATGAACATTGTGATGATCATTTATCTAATGAATCACTCTCTCTAGGAATTGATCAATCACAAGACGATGTTGAACATGGATACTATGATGAGGATGATGATAGTGACTTTGATCTCGATGAGTCTATGAGACACTTTGGTCTTATGGCTAATCTTCGCGGCTAAATGGCTGGAGGAAAGGAATGGGCTCTTGATAGTGGATGTACTGGAGACAAGGATATGTTTCATGAGCTTTCTGAAAATGACGGCCCTTGAAAGTATGTCACCTTTGGTGATAACTCAAAGGGTAAGGTGGTTGGCCTTGGTAAGGTGGCCATCTCACATGATAGCTCCATTCAAAATGTTATGCTCGTTGAATCAATTGGCTATACTTTACTTTCCGTATCTAGACTTGCTGACTTTGGTTTCAATGTCCTATTCATTGAAGTAGATTGCCAAGTGTTTCATAGAGATAATCATAAAATGGTCTTTACAGGTATACGTAGAGGTGATCTATACATTGCTGATTTCACTAAAAGGGCTCAACCTAGAACTTGCTTAATTGCTAAATCTTCTAAAGGCTAGTTGTGGCATAGAAGACTAGGCCATGTGGGCATGCAAAATCTTGATAAGCTTATTAAAGGTGATCACATCCTTGGAGTGAAAGATGTTACATTGACAAGGATAGATTGTGCAGTGCTTGTCAAGCGGGAAAACAAGTTGGAGGAAGTCACCTCGTGAAGAACATCATGACCACAAGAAGACCGCTCGAGCTACTTCATATGGATCTGTTTGGTCCCAATGCCTCTAAAAGTCTCAGTGGAAAGTCATTTGGTCTAGTCATAGTTGATGATTTTTCAAGATTTACATGGGTGTTCTTTCTTGATGATAAATCACAGGTCCAAAAAGATCTTCAAGAACTTCGCTAGGAAGGCCCAAAATCAATTTGAATTGAAGATCAAGAAGGTTCGCAGCGACAACGGAATGGAGTTCAAGAACGCAAATGTCGATACCTCGTGAAGAACA
>NC_041382.1:227853037-227870531 GCF_002162155.2 Triticum dicoccoides
AAGACCGCTCGAGCTACTTCATATGGATCTGTTTGGTCCCAATGCCTCTAAAAGTCTCAGTGGAAAGTCATTTGGTCTAGTCATAGTTGATGATTTTTCAAGATTTACATGGGTGTTCTTTCTTGATGATAAATCACAGGTCCAAAAAGATCTTCAAGAACTTCGCTAGGAAGGCCCAAAATCAATTTGAAGTGAAGATCAAGAAGGTTCGCAGCGACAACGGAATGGAGTTCAAGAACGCAAATGTGGATACCTTTCTTGACGACGAAGGGATTTCACATGAGTTCTCGGCTATGTACACACCTCAACAAAATGGAGTTGTTGAGAGGAAGAATCAGACTCTTATTGAGATGGCAAGAACGATGCTTTATGAGTACAAGACTCCAAAACTCATTTGGGCGGAAGCGGTTGAGACAACTTGTCATGCAACAAATCGATTGTATCTTTACAAGATACTCGGCAAGACGACATATGAGCTTCTCACTGGTAACAAACCTCAAGTTGGATACTTTCGAGTATTCGGCTCAAAGTGCTATATTCTTTAATAGCATCATCATTCTAAATTTTCTCCTAAATCTCATGAGGGTTTCCTACTTGGTTATGGCTCAAACTCTCACACTTACCATGTCTACAACAATTTCACCCGAAAGGTTGAAGAGCCGGTAGATGTGAAGTTTGATGAATCTAACGGCTCGCAAGTAGAGCAATTGCCAATTGATGTAGGAGATAAAGACCCTTCGGAAGCAATCCAAGACTTTTCTATTGGCAAGATTCGTCCAACGGAGGTGAAGGAGAGTAGCTCGTCTGTCCAAGTGGAAGCTTCCACCTCACGACAAGGTGAACCAAGAGTTGACACGGAAGCATCCACAAGTGGGAGACACCAAGATGAAGAGAACGAGGAAGTACACCAAGATGAACCTCATCAACCTCCTTCTCCGCATCGACAAGAGAACGACAACGTCAACAATGAAGAAGGCCAAGAGGAAGAACATGATGATGAAGAAGATGTTCCACCTCACTCAAGCAAAAGCTCTCACGAGTCCGAGCAAGAGTTTCATGAGACCATCCCGTCGAACAAATCTTCAATGATATCCAAACTGGGAGAATCACTTGCTCTAAAACTCGTTTGGAAAATTTTTGTGAACATTATTCATTCATCTCTAGCATTGAACCTATGAAGGTTGAAGAAGCATTCGAAGATTCGAATTGGATAAATGCCATGCACAGAGAGCTACACAACTTTGAGAGGAACCAGGTGTGGGCATTGGTCGAGAAGCCCGACAATAACCACAACATCATCGGTACCAAATGGGTGTTTTGCAACAAGCGAGACGAAGATGGACAAGTCGTTCGCAACAAAGCACGTCTCGTCGCCCAAGGCTACACTCAAGTCGAAGGTATGGACTATGGTGAGACATATGCCCCCGTTGCTAGACTTGAGTCCACCTGCATCTTAATTTCCTATGCTAATCACCATGATATTACCTTGTACCAAATGGACATTAAAAGTGCTTTTCTAAATGGTGAAATTGAGGAGGAAGTTTATGTTAAACAACCTCCCAGCTTTGTTAATCCTAAGAAACCAGATCATGTTTACAAACTTCACAAAGCTCTTTATGGAATTAAACAAGCTCCTAGAGCGTGCTATAAATGCTTGACCAAGTTCCTTATTGAAAAAGGGTTTGAGACTGGAAAGATAGATTCTACTATTTTTACTAAAAGGTTTAATGGTGAATTATTTATGTGCCAAATTTATGTTGATGATATCATATTTGGTTCAACTAACCCTCATTTTAGTGAAAAGTTTGGAAAGCTAATGTCAGAGAAGTTTGAGATGTTTATGATGATTGAACTCAAGTTCTTTCTTGGGTTACAAATCAAGCAAACCAAGGAGGGTACCTTTGTTTCTCGAACAAAGTATACCAAGGACTTATTCAAGAAGTTCAACATGCAAGAAAGCAAAGGTATGAAAACACACATGCCTACTAGTGGACATCTTGACTTGACTAAGGATGGCAAACCGGTTGACCAAAAGGTTTACCGCTATATGATTGGTTCATTGTTATATCTATGTGCCTCCCGTCCCAATATTATGCTAAGTGTGTGCATGTGTGCACGATATCAATCGGCCCCCAAAGAATGTCATCTTAAGGCTGTGAAAAGGATACTGAGATACTTCATCCATACACCAAATTTTGGCATTTGGTATCCTAAGAGGTCTTCTTTTGATCTTGTTGGCTACTCCAATTCGGACTATGCCAGTGACAAGGTTGATAGAAAGTCCACTTCAGGAATGTGTCAATTTCTTGGTAGATCTCTTGTGTCTTTGACCTCCAAGAAACAGAACTCGGTATCCTTATCTACCGCCAAAATGGAATACATTGCCGCCGGTTCATGTTGTGCTCAATTACTTTGGATGACCCAAACTCTTAAATATAATGGCATATATGTGAAATAGGTTCCATTGATTTGTGACAATGAAAGTTCTATTAAGATTGCTCACAATACCATGCAACATTCTTGAACTAAGCATATTGAAGTTCATCATCATTTCATTCGAGATCATGTTGCTAAAGGGGACACTGATCTTAAGCATGTTCGTACTGATAAGAAATTGGTGGATATATTCACCAAACCGCTTGATCAGAAAGTATGTTGCTGTTTGAGAGGTGAATTGACCATCATTGATGCTTCAAACTTGGAGTAGAAACTCCATTTGGATACATGCAAGGCATGAGCCTTTGACTAATCCTTGATATTTCTCTTATGATGATGATCATATGTCTTGGATTTATATTTGTACCCTTGCATGCAATCTAACCCTTGTAGGTACTTGGATGAATCTGAATCTATGAGATTGCAAATCACTCACATCTTGAGCAATCTCTACATCACCAAGTTTCTACAATATGGTGGTTGAAGTGAAGGAAGCATGAAACCTTTCAACATATCCTTTGACAGTTTTTCTATATCAAATTTCATTCGGTATCAAATTCATGATTGTCATTTTGGATACACAAGTGCTCTTCCTTGCAAGACTAACCCATGTAGGTAGATGAACTCAAACTACAAGTGGCGCTCCCAACTCATTGATAAACTAGATCAACCTTCAGCATCCCACACAAGTTCAACTACATGATCAAGATCAACACCACCACCCAAAGTATATTATTCCATCTTAGAGAAGCTTTACCACAAGTCATGGGTTAAAGTAGCTCAACAAGATGCGAATACATCAAAATGCTTAAACGAAAAATGGTAACCCCATTTTGAGCTTAAAGGATGAGTATGACCTACGATCAAGTGTTCTCACTTGACTCCTCAATCAACATACTCTCTAACATAGGTGACTTTGTCGCCGACCAATTCTATATGAAGTTCTATAGTGTTTCTATGTGATCTTGCATTTATCTCTTGCATATTTGTTCCCCTTCTTTATAGATTTCTTTTCTTTTTCTTTGTTATATTCTGCATTCTCTGCATCCAATTCATTGCAAATATTTCAGCTAATTCCTTGCAAATCTTTGTGAGATCTTATTTGCCTTAGTGAGCTGAGATGACAATTGTTATCTCTTTGTGTTGAACTCGGACACACCGGTTTGTCTCCCTTGGTTAAACCGAACCATTTCGGTGCCACCGAAGAAAACAACTCGGTGCTACCGATCTCAATGCTGAGGAGACACTTTGCCATTTTCATCCTGCATATTCGTTCCAGCTCCACTCGATGATTCTTGTCCTCTACCTGCATCACGTTCTGTATGTTGCTTTGTTATGTGACTAAAGGACCAAATCCCTATTTGACTCACACTCTAGAAGATCCCTTCTTGGAAATTGATGTCAAAGGGGGAGAGAGAGATCACATCAAAGGGAGAGGAATCTCAGTCTTCCCAGATGCTTGGTATTTAAAGAGGAGAGAAGTCACATGTCTTTAAGAGGAGAAAAGACATGATAGTATGAGTTATGATTGTTTTGTTTTGATTTTCTTGTTTTTCTCTGATTTTCTTTTCCCTACCTTCTCCTAGTATCCCATATAAGAGTTAGGGGGAAAGACATCTATGGGAAGGAAATCTTTTAATTCATTGCATATCTTTACTCCTTGGGGACATGTCTATATCCAATAAAGTACCTAGTACGCACTCTCTACATGTCATCCCAATCTTGGTTCGCTTGTGGTTTGCTGTTCTTGCTCTGTTTACTAGATGTTTCTGTGTTATCTAACCTTCTTTACTCAGGTTCATCTCTTCCAAAGCCATCTCAAGACCACAAGGTAAGTATATGCATCACACTCATGGGCATGATGATCTCTTGCTGATGTACATATTGTTTGCAAGAAGGACTCGTGAACATGAAGGTATATTTCCTGTATCTACACCATTTGCTCTGATGCATATAGCCAAGATACATGTAACTCATTGCTTGCTCTGTCATGCTTATGCATTTTCATGCTCTTATATTCCATATTTACATGATTTCATACATGTACGGGGAGCCTATGTGTGACAGCCTGGTTTTTTCCCTCTCTTCTTTTTCTGACGCTTATTTGGTTTTGACTTGAATTTGGAGTTTTGAATCATTTCAGTTGGACTTAACACTTGGGCATCACCTTGATTTTCACCCAAGTGACTCATCCCTCTCCCTAGCCATCATTTCTTCTCTGGTCAACCTCAAAATAATATTATGGATATTTTTCTTAAATGAAAAATATTCATTTTCTTCTCCAAAACCCTAACCAGCCACTTGTGTTCCAAAGCAACCCCAATTTTTCTTGGCCACAAAAATCTGAGAAAATTCCCAAATATTCTTTGAACCCTAGGGCACCTTCCTGAGCAAAAATATTGCCTCACTTTTTGGAATATTTTTGCTACAGAAAATATTTTCAGTTCTGGACAGAAATGGTAGTTTCTACAGCAACTACCATTTTACTTGCTCCAATGCTGCTGAATTCTCTTGTCCATCACTAAATTCCTAGATGATTGATAGCCTCCAAAGTTCAGATCTCAACTCCCACTAGTTTGACCACAGTTAACTCTCAAATTTATTGTCCAGAAACTTACCAGGAAGTAACACTCCAACTTACAACACCTGAGCTCGACTCAAAGCATTGGCACAACCCTAACCACTAAGGACCACACGCCAGACATGAAATTGGGGCCAGTCGTGGCGCTATGCCGAAGTGCACGCGGAGACCACGCGTGTGCACGGTGCCAGCCTACTAGCCGATGCGCTTTGAGTGCCACCGAGCGCTCTGTGCGTCGTGTGCTCGCTTCCCCGGCAGCCGCCCCTTGCCAAACCTCGCCACCATCACCGTCTCTACTCCCTTAACTCCCTCCTGGTGCTCGCCGACGCCGGAGCTCGACACAGTGAGCATGGGCGCAGTCCGGCCAACAGAACAGTGCACCGCGCACTGTGTTCGTTGTCACCCAACTCGATCATGTGCTCATCGCCGCTCACTTACAGTGCCTGCGTGAGCTGCGTCGCCTTCCCCCTCGCTCACTGGCGCCGTTCGTAGTCGGGCGTTGGGTCCAGGTGTCCTCTGGCGGAGCCCAAACCCCTCACCTTGCTCTCCTACAAATCTAGCCCCCTCGAGCATCACAAACCCACCTCACACACTCCACAAGACCGTAGGAAGCCGTAGCCTGGCCGGGCAGGCCTCAGGCCGCCGTCCCCCGAGCTCAAGCTCGCCAGCGATCCCCTTAGTTTGCCCCCACCATTCCAGTCCGTCCTGAGCTCAAGCTACTCTTCTATAACCTCCACCGTGCTTCAGTGGTGCCGTACGACCCGATTGGAGCCACTGGTGTAGCCTCTGGTCGTCGTCATCTCCAACTCCCGCGACCTATGCTCTCTGCCGCCATTGGAGAGGCTCGTTTCGATGTCGTCCGACCATCCCTAGCTAATCTACGGGTACGGGCAGGTGCGTCTCGGTATCCTCTCTCGATCTATCCCTCTAGCCCCGACGAAGATGCCCTTCTCGCCGGCGTGTGCTCCGGTGGAGCCTCGCCGTGCTCTGTTTCCCTCTCCCCCTCCCTCTCACCAGACCAGCGGGCCCGCCGTCAGCCACTCTAGCCGCACCCGAAGCGGTACGAGTGGTGGTGCCCCACGGGTTTATGTCTTTGACGTTACCCCCCAGATCTGTTTTTATTTAAATCAAATTCAAATCTTAACAGAGAGCTTCAAATAGCCACAACTTTTTAACCCTAAGTCCAAATGAATTGATTATTTTTGCATTAGGTTCTTTATGAAAATATTAAGCAGCTCACCCAAAATGAGATTTTCCCCTGCTGTCTACATTTTGTAGTGAATTTCAGAGTGTTTCTTGATGTTTTCTTTTTATGTTTTTAATTGTTTTCAGAAGGTGAAGCTTGTCTTGAGGATCACCAGGAGGAGTGTGAACCTCGTCTGCACTAAGGCAAGCCACAACAACATTTTCATGGTGCCATTGCAATATTTTTGATTTTTTTCAACTTGAATGAATGATTTAGTTCATGATTTTAAATCACTAAAATAAATATATGTTTATTCTGTTGAATGCTTGTTTAAGTTAATATGTTTTGTTTACAGAAGGTTAAAGCTAACTAAGTTAGTTCAAGTCATTAGAAGTAATATTTGATTATGAAGAAATAATTTGGTTATGAAAAAAATAGTTTGGGTTAATATTTTCTTGGCTGAGAAAAGAATTATACTAAGTTATTGTCATGGTTAAATTTGCTGAACAAACATGACCAGAAAAGTGTTATGAGTTTCTGATAGGAATGGTTAGTGATTGATATAGTTGATCCATTATTTTTATGATAAATGATCCATGTTATATGACTGCATTTTCATGGCATATCATGACACCAGTTATTTTTACTTTAAGTTGAACTTGATAATAACTCAACTTGAACATATCGTTGATCGGGTCATGGTGACACTGAATCGAGTATTTCCCTGGTGCAACCACATTTGCTTTTGTGGGAAGGCCTTTATTCGGTCCGTTGTCATGCCTCTGGTCGGTGCTTCCGATGAGGGAAGGTTATGGGCATGTGTTACCCTGGCCCGGTCAGCAAACATAACCTTGTGTGCTTGTTGTTGTGATGGTACCTTGTAACGCCCCATATGTAACTTGCCATATTTGTATTCCAACTCTTGCCATTTTCGGCACTAAGTTATGATATTCCTCGTTGTTGGGTTTTGTCTTCATTTTGCATTTTGTCCATGTCATACATCTCATATCATGTCATCATGTGCATCGCATTTGCATACGTGTTCGTCTCATGCATCCGAGCATTTTCCCCGTTGTCCGTTTTGCATTCCGGCGCTCCGATGTCCTCCGGTGTTCCCCCTTTGCCTCTTTTCGTGTGCGGGTGTTAAACATTCTCGGATTGGACCGAGACTTGCCAAGCGGCCTTGGTTTACTACCGGTAGACCGTCTGTCAAGTTTTGTGCCATTTGGTCTTCGTTTGATACTCCAACGGTTAACCGAGGAACCGTAAAGGCCTCGTGTGTGTTGCAGCCCAACACATCTACAAAGTGGCCCAAAGCCCAACTAAACCCCCTCCATCATCTCGGTCGTTCGATCACGATCGCATGACTGAAAACCGTGCTCAATTTGGAGTCTCCTAGCTCCTTCTAGGTATAAATTAGTCTTCCCCGTCCAAATCTGAGGCAACTCCAACCCTAACCCTAGTCTTCCCCTTCCTCCGCGCGCCGGACACGTCCGCCCGGCGCCGGACGCGTCCGCACCGCCCGCCACCGCCACGTGTCGCCCGCCGATTCACTGAGACGACGGGCCCACATCACCGCGCCTCCCACAGCGCCGGCCCGCGCGGCCTGGGGCAGGCTCCCGGGGCCCAAGCCGCCGCCTCCCGCGGGTCGTCTCCTCCGCCGCCCGTCCTCAACCGCTCGAATGCCGGTCGCCGCCGCCCCACCATCGACTCCGGCCACCCGCGGCCACCAGAGCCGGCCACACCCGCCTGCGTAGCTCCGGCGACGTCCGCGCCGCCCCGCTGCCTCGTCTCCCTCTCCGGCCACCGCCCCCTCCAGCGCCGACAACCTCCTCCCCGAGCTCCGGCGAAGCCCCGGCGAACCTCGGTTCGCATGCCAGATCTGGATCTAAGAGAGAGGGTTGACTTTTGCTTTTCTCTAAGTCCCCAGTATTTTTAGCATATTTCATCATGTCGCATCTTTGCATCCGTAGCTCCGTTTTGGGCGTGTAGCATATCAAATTGTTCTCCTGGATGTGCTCTTCATTTCATTCCAATTGCATACTGCTTGTTTGAGTTCATCTTGATGCCCTAAATGCTGTTGCAAGAGTGCTATGTAATGTTAGTGTCTGTTTCTTAACAGATTATGGGCATTTGTCATTTTTGCCATGTTTAATGTGTGCCTCCTATGAACTTGAGCCCTACATGTGTTTTGGGCTATGCCATGCCATCTTTACAGGGGTGTATGCCATGTAGTTTTGCGATCATTGTGGTGACTAGCACAAGCATGTAAAGTTGCTCTCGTGATGTTGCTGATTTCAGGGACTTAGAATTATTCTAAGTCGTTTCCCTGATGATATTTTTATGCCATGTATTCTTGTTGCTAGAGAGTGATCCATGCCTCTTTTGAGCACGATCAGTAAGGATGATTTTGAGATATTGTTGTGTTCTATCCATCCATGTCTTTGTTTGCAATTATGGAGTACCCTAGGATGACTTAATCTTGCTCTACTTTTGATATAAAATGTTCCTGGCAGATTGTTTACATGTTAATCAATTTTGCCGAGGTTGTTGTAGTTGATCCATGCATGCTATGTGGTTGTTCTTGCCATGGTTAGCTTATTGATCATGTCTTATTGCTGGGTGTATGATTAGTTTGTCATGCAATGCCTTGTGGTGAGTGCATCGAGCTTGCAAACATGCCTACGTCACTCTGTTTTTGACATGCCCAGTTTTCTGCCAAGTCTGAATCTGTTAATGAAACTTGCTATGTTTACATGGTTGCCATTGTATTTTCTGATCCCTTTTGGCTTATGGTCAGTAAGGGACTTTTGTTATATGCCTTGTGTAGTTTCATGACATGCCTTGCCTTGCCATGATATGTTCATGTAGCATGTTGTTATCTTGCTCTAAACATTGCTTCCTGATGTTAAATTCTGACATGTTGTTATTTTCACTAAGTCTGAGAACCTGATATCTTTTGCACTTTTTCCATGCTTGTTTGAACCTGCTATTGTGTGATTTAGCCGTAGCTCAGTGTTCACCTTTTGTCAAGAATCTTGAGTGGATCGCTGCCATGTGCTTTGTTGCTATGTTAGAGTGAGTAGCTTATTTTTCTTGATGCATTTAGATGGCATCGTGTTGTTAATCGCAGCTTTGTGCCATCATTGTTTTCCTTGCCATTTGCAAACCGTGCATACGATTCCGGTGATCTTTATACCGATTTCGACCGAAATCAACTCATGTTTCCAGAGGCACTCTTGGTTTGCCAAGTTGAGGCCTGGTTCAATCTTTCCCGTCCGAAGCATGCATATGCATTGCATATCACATCCCGCATATCATGACATGTTTTGCATCATGTTGATTGCGCATCGCACCGTGGTTGATTGTGGTTCCCTTTGCTTGTGTTCTTGCTTTGGGTAGAGCCGGGAGACGAGTACGTGATCGAGGAACCCGTTGAGAATGCTTACGAGGATCAAGCTTACGTCAACTCAGAGAACTTTGCAGGCAAGATGACCATACCCTCGAAATCACTTCTATCTTTGCTTGCTAGTTGCTCGCTCTATTGCTATGCCTATTCCTCGATACCTACCACATGCTTTATCATGCCTCCCATATTGCCATATCAAACCTCTAACCCACCTTATCCTAGCAAACCGTTGTTTGGCTATGTTACCGCTTTGCTCAGCGCCTCTTATAGCGTTGCTAGTTGCAGGTGAAGATTGGAGTTTGTTCCTTGTTGGAACATGTTTTTTGTTGGGATATCATTATTATATCTTGCTTACTTTAATGCATCTATATACTTGGTAAAGGGTGGAAGGCTCGGCCTTATGCCTGGTGTTTTGTTCCACTCTTGCCGCCCTAGTTTCCGTCATATCGGTGTTATGTTCCTTGATTTTGCGTTCCTTACACGGTTGGGTTATAATGGGAACCCCTTGACAGTTCTCCTTGAATTAAACTCCTCCAGCAAGGCCCAACCTTGGTTTTACCTTTTGCCACCTAGACTTTTTCCCTTGGGTTCCGCGGACTCAAGGGTCATCTTTATTTTAAACCCCCCCGGCCAGTGCTCCTCTGAGTGTTGGTCCGAAACGGGCAGCCTGCGGGGCCACCTTGGGGTAACTCGAGGGTTGGTTTTACTCGTAGCTTGACCTATCCGGTGTGCCCTGAGAACGAGATACATGCAACTCCTATCAGGATTTTTCGGCACATCGGGCGGCTTTGCTGGTTTAGTTTTACCATTGTCGAGATGTCTTGTAACCGGGATTGCGAGTCTGATCTGGTCGTCCTGGGAGAAGGAATATCCTTCGTTGACCGTGAGAGCTTGTGATGGGCTAAGTTGGGACACCCCTGCAGGGATTTGAACTTTCCAAAGCCGTGCCCGCGGTTATGGGTAGATGGGAATTTGTTAATGTCCAGTTGTAGAAAACCTGAAACTTAATTAAAATGGATCAATAGCGTGTGTAGCCGTGATGGTCTCTTTTCGGCAGAGTGCGGGAAGAGAACACGGTCTCGTGTTATGCTTGAACGTAAGTTGTTCTAGGATCACTTCTTGATCATAGATTATCGACCGTGCCTTGCCTTTCTCTTCCCGCTCTCATTTCCGTATGTTAGCCACCATATATGCTAGTGCTTGTTGCAGCTCCACCTCATACCTTTTCCCTACCTATAAGCTTAAATAGTCTTGATCGCGAGGGTGTGAGATTGCTGAGTCCCCGTGACTCACAGATTACTTCCAAAACCAGATGCAGGTGCCGATGATATCATTCCAGGGGATGCGACTGAGCTCAAGTGGGAGTTCGATGAGGACTCAGGACGATACTATGTTTCCTTCCCAGACGAGCAGTAGTGGAGCCCAGTTGGGGCGATCGGGGATCTTATGCATTTGGGGTTGTCTTTACTTTGGTTCCGTAGTCGGACCTTGATTGTATCTGGATGATTGTAATGTTATAATTTATGTATTGTGTGAAGTGGCGATTGTAAGCCAACTATGTACCTCGTTCTTTTTCAGTACATGGGATGTGTAAAGGTTACCCCTCTTGCAACATTGCCTACAATGCGGTTATGCCTCTAACTCGTGCTCCGACACGTGGGAGATATAGCCGCATCGTGGGTGTTACAAGTTGGTAATCATAGCCTTCCCCAACTTAGGAGCCCCCTGGTTGATCGAATCACTGGCATTGTTGAGTCTAGAAAAATGTTTTGAGTCTTTTAGGATTATATATATCGGAGAGTAGGATTCTTTTTACTCATCAGCCCCTTCGTCGCTCTGGTGAGGCATCCTGACTTAGAGTTTTGACTCTTCTCTTCTCAAATTTCACTAAAAAAATTTAGGATCACGCGGGTATCTTGGAATCGTTTCGATGGTTTTGTGACAAGAACATTGTTCTTGGTGCCTCTTCACATTTAGGGGTTGTGGCAGTGTCCTGGGGCGTTGAGCTCCGAGGTGTTGTCGTCACAATTTTATCGTTGCAGTTCTGGAATACCTGAGTTCCCCGACATTGAAAATCTCTTTTATGCAGTTGTTGGTGAGATAACCTCGACGCCACCCAGTATTGGGCGGGAGTTCGGGAGTATTGCCATAACTCATATAACGGATGCTTTTCGAAGGTTGAGGTAAATGATTTCTAAAGGTTTCTTGGTTATGTGTTGAAGGATGGATACAGCTGGATGTAGGATTTGCTAGTTTTGGGTGAGATATTATGCTTCCCCTGTATCCCCAACACCTGATTGCATAACCGGAAAATTTGAGGAGTTTCATAGGTGGGAATTCATGTAGCTCTAGTATTTCTTCCGCAGATATTTGGTTTGTGATTGGGTAATCCTTACCAAGTATTTGTTCTTGTCTGTACCTTGTTGTTTTATTCATCTACCTCTATCTAAGTGGCTTCTCAATTTATGGAAGTGTGACCATTTAATTTGGAATGCACTCATTCATTCTTGATCAAATGTAAAGACTATATGTTGCAATTTCGATCCATTTGATTCATCTTGAATATATGTCTATCAAGATGCTAACGGATGTCACCCTCTTCAGGAAGGCTCCTCCAACGCGTCTGAATCCGGATCCGCCGCCATCACCTCCACCTCCGGAGTCATGGCAAGCTGTGATGGCTGCTACCAACGCCAACACGCAGATGCTCATGCAACTCTTGCAAGAGCGCAACCAAGGAAATCAAGACCATGGCAACAATCAGAATCAGTTTGCTAGACTCAACCAGTTCCTCGCAAACCAGCCAAAGACCTTCAGTAACTATGTCGAGGCCACAGACGTTGATTATTGGCTCGTGGATATCTGCAAACATTTCGAGTGCAGCAACGTCAGGCCTGAGGACTTTGTCAAGTTTGCTTCGTTCCAACTCAAAGACCAAGCTGCAGAGTGGTATCAACAATACAAAGATTCTAGAGGAGGTCGTGTGATTACCTGGGATGAATTCCGCCAAGACTTAAAAGCTCACCACATTCCTCAGATTGTTGTTGAGAGCAAGCGTGAGGAGTTCCGCAATCTGAAGCAAGGCAGCTTGTCTGTTTACTAGTACAACATCATGTTCCAAAAGTTCGCTCGTTTCGCTAAGCAAGACGCCCCTGACGAGAAGAGCATGATTTATCAGTTCAGAGGTGGCCTCAGAGAAGATCTACAACTAGCTCTTGTGTTGTTTGAGTCGAAGAAGTATGATGAATTCTACAATATGGCACTAAAGCAAGAGACTGCTCAGCTCAAGTGCGACGCTTCCAAGAAGAGAGTCAGGGATGCAACTCCTTCTTCCTCAACTCAAGTGACAACTAAGCAACAAAAGTATTGGTTGCCTCCTCCTCCTCCGTTCCGTCAGCCTTATCAGTAGAAGAGCAAAGGTGGCAATGGATCTTCCCACCCACCCAACCCAGGCTTTCAGAACAAGGCTTCGTCTCATGCTCCAAGGTCAAGTGCTCCGTATCACCGTCCTCTCTCAGAGGTCACGTGCAACAAGTGTCAGCAGAAGGGTCACTATGCAAACAAATGCTTCAACCAGAGGCGTCTTCCGCCTCCTCCTCCTATGAGATCTGCCAATACTGCAGTGGTCAAGCATAATCCCAAGCATGCCAAGGTCAACTTGATGAACGCAACTCAGGCAGAGGACTCTTCAGAAGTGATCATGGGTAACCTTCCTGTTAACGATATTCCTGCAAAAGTTCTTTTTGACACTGGTGCATCGCATTGTTTCATGTCAAAACCATTTTTTTGCCAAGAACGAATTCACTTCTTCTCATTTGGGCAAATCAATGGATATCATTTCTCCGGGTAAACGGTTGAGTGCCAGTTTGGTGGTTCCAGATGTTTCTATCACGTTTGGCGACTATAAGTTTATGTCTTCTCCAATGGTCCTTTGTAACTCGGATATTTATCTAATTCTCGGCATGGACTGGATTTCTAAGCACAAGGCTCAGCTTGATTGTGCTGCTAGGAAGATTCAATTGACACACTCGTCTGAGGATGTGATCGTCTTTGCCACTCGTGATGATACCATTCGACTGTTTTCTCTCAATGAGAAGGGCGAGTTGGATGCCATCTCTCAGATTCCAATCGTTTGTGAATATCAAGACGTCTTTCCAGAAGAGCTTCCAGGAATGCCATCTCCCCGGCCAGTTGAATTCATCATCGATCTTGAGCCTGGCACGGAACCTGTTTGCAAACGTCCTTACAAGCTTGGACCTGAAGAGTTGAAGGAGCTGAAGAAACAACTCGATATTCAAGAGTGTATGGGTCTCATCCAATCGAGTTCTTCTCCATGGGGTTGTGGAGTTCTTTTTGTCAAGAAGAAGGATGGAACGGACCGACTTTGTGTCGACTATCGTCCATTGAACAAGAAGACCATAAAGAACAAGTACCCACTTCCCAACATCAATGAGCTTTTCGAACAACTCAAAGGTGCTCAAGTATTCTCCAAGCTTGACCTCCGTATGGGCTATCATCAGATTCACATTCGTGAGCAAGACATCCCCAAGACAGCATTCAGAACAAGCTATGGTTCATATGAATACACTGTCATGTCTTTCGTCCTTGTCAATGCTCCTCCAACATTCTCTCGCATGATGAACTTCATCTTCAACCCCTACACAAATGACTTCGTCTTGGTCTATCTTGATTACATTTTGGTCTTTTCCAAGAACAAGGAGGATCATGCCAAGCACTTGAGATTGGTGCTGGACAAACTTAGAGAACATCAGTTCTATGCGAAGTTTTCAAAGTGTGAGTTTTGGCTCGATGAGGTTCTCTACCTTGGGCATATAATCTCCGCTAAGGGCATAGCTTAATCCTGAGAAGGTGTCTGCAATTGTGAATTGGGAACCGCCTCAGAATGTGAAGCAACTCTGCGACTTCCTTGGGCTCGCAAGCTATTGTCGAAGGTTCGTTGAGAATTTCTCCAAGATCGCGAAGCCTCTTTCCAACCTTCTCCATAAGCATGTGAAGTATGTCTGGACACCTGAATGTGACATCGCGTTCAACACCCTCAAAGAGAAGTTAGTCACAGCTCCAGTTCTGACTCCTCCTGATGAACCCAAACCGTTTGAAGTTTTTTGTGATGCTTCCCTTCAAGGTCTCGGTGCAGTGCTAAGAAGAGAAGAAAGTTGTGGCCTATACCTCTCGCCAGTTGAAGCCCAATGAGAAGAACTACCCCACTCATGACCTCGAGTTGGCGGTAATTGTCCATGCTCTTTTAACATGGAGACATCTCTTGTTGCGAAGGAAAGTGGACATCTTCACTGATCATAAGTGTCTAAAGTACATCTTCACTCAGCCCAACCTCAACCTCATGCAGACTCGTTGGGTCGAGACGATTCAAGAGTATAATCCGAGTATTGAATATACTCCAGGCAAGTCCAATGTAATTGTCGACGCTTTGAGCAGGAAGGCCTACTGCAACAGTTTGATTCTCAAGCCCTTCCAACCGGAGCTTTGTGAAGCTTTCCGCAAACTTAATCTCCAAGTTGTTCCTCAAGGATTCCATGCCAACCTCCAAGTCTCTCCTACTTTGGAAGATCAGATTCGTGAGGCTCAACTTCTTGATGCTATGGTGAAGAAGGTGAAGATTGGGATTACCAAGAGCCAACCCAAGTACAAGTGATATCGTCTTGATGACAAGGATACTCTATTCTTCGAGGATCGCATTGTTGTTCCTAAGGGTGACCTTCGTAAAGTCATTATGAACGAGGCTCACAATTCACTCCTCTCTATTCACCCTAGAAGTACAAAGATGTACCATGACCTCAAGCAGTCGTATTGGTGGACTCGAATGAAGCGCGAGATTGCTCAATTCATGAAAGAATGTGATGTCTGCAGAAGAGTGAAAGCAGAACACCACCGACCAGCTGGTCTCCTCCAACCTCTTGCCATTCCAGAATGGAAGTTTGACCATATTGAGATCGACTTCGTGACTGGATTTCCCAAGTCCAAGCGTGGCAATGATGCTATCTTCGTTGTCATCGACAAGCTCACTAAAGTGGTTCATTTTCTTCCTATCAAAGAATCTATCACATCAGCTCAGTTGGCAGAGCTATATACCTCCAGGATTGTCTCTCTGCACGGCATTCCGCAGTTGATATCTTCAAATCGTGGAAGCATCTTTACCTCTAAGTTCAAGGATTCCTTTCAGAAGGCCATGTGCACCAACATTCGCTTCAGCACAGCTTTTCATCCTCAAACTAGTGGCCAAGTCAAGAGAGTCAATCAAATTCTTGAAGATATGCTCAGGGCATGTGTCATTTCTTTTAGTATGAAGTGGGAAGATTGTCCTCCATATGCCGAGTTCTCCTACAACAACAACTTCCGAGCGAGTTCGGGAAAGGCCCCATTCAAGATTCTCTATGGCAGAAAGTGTCGTACTCCTCTTAACTGGTCAGAGACTGGTGTACGCCAACTTCTTGGCAATGACTTGATCACAGAGGCTGAAGAAATGTGCATGGTCATTCGTGAAAATCTCCAAGCCGTGCAATCGCACCAGAAGAGTTACTATGATAGCAAGCATCATGACTTGGCTTTCGAGATCGGAGACCATGTCTACCTCTGTGTCTCTCCAATGAAAGGTACGCGTCGCTTCGGTATCAAAGGGAAGCTTGCCCCTATATACATGGGTCCTTTCAAGATCATTGGCAAAAGAGGCGATCTCGCCTATCAACTTGAGCTTCCGTCCAACTTTGCAAATGTGCATGACGTGTTTCACGTGTCTCAGCTTCGCAAGTGTTTCAAGACTCCGCATCGCACCATCAACTTTGAAGAGATTGATCTCCAAGAAGACATGTCTTATCATGAGCATCCCGCTGCTATTCTTGAAGAAGCTGAGCGCAAGACTCGCAAAAAGTCTATCAAATTCCTGAAAGTGAAATGGTCACATCATTCCGACCGTGAAGCCACCTGGGAACGCGAGGACCACCTCCGTTCCGAATACCCGGAGTTTTTCCAGTCCTAGATCTCAGGACGAGATCCTTTCATAGTGGTGGAGTGTTGTAACGCCCCATATGTATCTTGCCATATTTGTATTCCAACTCTTGCCATTTTTGGCACTAAGTTATGATATTCCTCATTGTTGGGTTTTGTCTTTGTTTTGCATTTTGTCCATGTCATGCATCTCATATCATGTCATCATGTGCATCGCATTTGCATACGTGTTCATCTCATGCATCCGAGCATTTTCCCCGTTGTTCGTTTTGCATTCCGGCGCTCCTATGTCCTCTGGTGTTCCCCCTTTTGCCTCTTTTCGTGTGCGGGTGTTAAACATTCTCGGATTGGACCGAGACTTACCAAGCGGCCTTGGTTTACTACCGGTAGACTTCCTATCAAGTTTTGTGCCATTTCGACTTCGTTTGGTACTCCAATGGTTAACCGAGGAACCATAAAGGCCTCGTGTGTGTTGCAACCAAACACCTCTCCAAAGTGGCCCAAAGCCCAACTAAACCCCCTCCATCATCTCGGTCGTTCGATCACGATCGCGTGGCCAAAAACCGTACTCAATTTGGAGTCTCCTAGCTCCCTCTAGGTATAAATTAGTCTTCCCCGTCCAAATATGAGGCAACTCCAACCCTAACCCTAGTCTTCCCCTTCCTCCGCGCGCTGGACACGTCTGCCCGGCGCCGGATGCGTCCGCACCGCCCGCCGCCGCCACATGTCGCCTGCCGATTCGCTGAGACGATGCACCCACATCGCCGCGCCTCCCACCGCGCCGGCCCGCGAGGCCCGGGGTAGGCCCCTGAGGCCCAAGCCGCCGCCTCCCGTGGGTCGTCTCCTCCGCCGCCCGAACGCCGGTCGCCGCCCGAGCGCCGCCACGCCGCTCGGCCGGCGC